>NC_139227.1:113611886-114211886 GCF_055691185.1 Crinia signifera
CCCGACCATGACGTACATGTACGTCAAATGTCGGGAAGGGGTTAAATGAACTTCAACAGAACAAGCAAGTAGAAGCTGCAGTTATCTATATATTAACGGAAACATAACACCCATTTCGCAGACACAGAACAGAAGAGTGGAACCTTACATGTCGACAGTCAGAATCCCAGGCCTTTTTCACTCTGCTCGACTGTTACTCAACAGCCGGAATTCAATGTTCCGGCTGTCAAGTGTCGGAAAGTGTGATTGTTGAAAAATGGGCGTGAAATTAACAATCCGCAGCCGTTTCTGACAAAACAGATCCGACTTGTTTTAAAATCTGATCTGTTGTGTCGTACTCTGCCTTCAATGCTGTCTGAAACGGCGGCATTGTATAGGCGGCTTTGTATAGGCGGCATATACAGATGGGTATCTGTATGTTTATCAAAGAATATTTGCAAAATATCCCCAAAATACTGATGTTATGAAAATATTAAGGATCCCCTGAATCATAGGCGTCGATTCCGTGGGTGCTCCCGGCCTGAGCACCCATGGTCGGAGATCACCGCTCGACTGTGCCGCTGAGTCTGACTTTGAGCTGCCGGCAACCAGCGACCCCGGTTCCCTAGATTTGTACTAGGGGATAGTAGGCGGCAAGCTGACAGTAAGGGGGCGACACAAATGTGCGGGCAGCCGCCATTGAAGAGGGAGCAGCACAGTGTCTGGGCAGCTGGTGACTTACTGTCAGGTAGTGAGAGCCTCTCATTAAGAGGAAGGGGGTTACACAGTTCTGTTTTACCAAAACATATGCAGGTATTATTTTATTAGACTTAAAATAATGCTTTCGCTGGGGGTTTCCAGTTATGTTTTTTAAAACACATTTTATAGAATGTTCCCTGGGATTGTATCTATACATTCCCCTGTACCTGTAGCAGATGTAAACCCTAATTGCAGGGACACACCCCCTCCCTCTTAAAGGGCATCCCCTTTTCATGAGGCCACACCTCCTTTCAACAGGCTTGAGCACCCACCAGCAAAAAAACATAAATAGCAATTATACCCTGAATGTATTTCCAGAGGACCACAACAGATAAGAGTATATCTGCTGTGATCCCGATCCTCAATCTCAAAGGAAGCCACCATAGGTAGGGCTGGTGCAACCCTCTCCCCAGAGGCACACAAGGCAGGGAGGTGCTGGGCTGAGGAGGCGCTCTCCATGTTCTGCAACCCTAATGTTGCTGATGGCGGCGCCTGTCAAACTGTATGAGAGGCGGCAACAGCATGAAGCACAGCTCCCAGTGTAAGATCCCTCCAGTTCCCTCCTCCCCTCCTCTCTGCATGAAACCCATCAAGCTGTATGAGAAGCTGTGGCGCCGGCAGAACAAAGCGCAGCTCCCCATGTCAGGACCCTCCCTCTTTACCCTACTCCCCACTGCACATGACAAGCTGTATGGGAGGCAGTGGTGCCGGCAGCACAAAGCGCAGCTCCCCATGTCAGGACCCTCCCTCTTTACCCTACTCTCCACTGCACATGACAAGCTGTATGACAAGCAGTGGCGCCGGCAGAACAAAGCACAGCTCCCCATGTCAGGACCCTCCCTCTTTACCCTACTCCCCACTGCACATGACAAGCTGTATGACAAGCAGTGGCGCCGGCAGCACAAAGCGCAGCTCCCCATGTCAGGACCCTCCCTCTTTACCCTACTCCCCTCTGCACATGACAAGATGTATGGGAGGCAGTGGCGCCGGCAGCACGAAGCACAGCTCCCCATGTCAGGACCCTCCCTCTTTACCCTACTCCCCACTGCACATGACAAGCTGTATGGGAGGCAGTGGCGCCGGCAGCACAAAGCGCAGCTCCCCATGTCAGGACCCTCCCTCTTTACCCTACTCCCCTCTGCACATGACAAGCTGTATGACAGGCAGTGGTGCCGGCAGCACGAAGCGCAGCTCCCCATGTCAGGACCCTCCCTCTTTACCCTACTCCCCACTGCACATGACAAGCTGTATGGGAGGCAGTAGCGCCGGCAGCATGAAGCACAGCTCCCCATGTCAGGACCCTCCCTCTTTACCCTACTCCCCACTGCACATGACAAGCTGTATGGGAGGCAGTGGCGTCGGCAGCACAAAGCACAGCTCCCGATGTCAGGACCCTCCCTCTTTACCCTACTCCCCACTGCATATGACAAGCTGTATGACAGGCAGTGGCGCCGGCAGCACGAAGCGCAGCTCCCCATGTCAGGACCCTCCCTCTTTACCCTACTCCCCACTGCACATGACAAGCTGTATGGGAGGCAGTGGCGCCGGCAGCACAAAGCACAGCTCCCCATGTCAGGACCCTCCCTCTTTACCCTACTCCCCACTGTACATGACAAGCTGTATGGGAGGCAGTGGCGCCGGCAGCACAAAGCGCAGCTCCCCATGTCAGGACCCTCCCTCTTTACCCTACTCCCCACTGCATATGACAAGCTGTATGACAGGCAGTGGCGCCGGCAGCACGAAGCGCAGCTCCCCATGTCAGGACCCTCCCTCTTTACCCTACTCCCCACTGCACATGACAAGCTGTATGGGAGGCAGTGGCACCGGCAGCACAAAGCACAGCTCCCCATGTCAGGACCCTCCCTCTTTACCCTACTCCCCACTGCACATGACAAGCTGTATGGGAGGCAGTGGCGCCGGCAGCACAAAGCACAGCTCCCCATGTCAGGACCCTCCCTCTTTACCCTACTCTCCACTGCACATGACAGGCTGTATGGGAGGCAGTGGCGCCGGCAGCACAAAGCACAGCTCCCCATGTCAGGACCCTCCCTCTTTACCCTACTCCCCACTGCACATGACAAGCTGTATGACAAGCAGTGGCGCCGGCAGCACAAAGCGCAGCTCCCCATGTCAGGACCCTCCCTCTTTACCCTACTCCCCTCTGCACATGACAAGATGTATGGGAGGCAGTGGCGCCGGCAGCACGAAGCACAGCTCCCCATGTCAGGACCCTCCCTCTTTACCCTACTCCCCACTGCACATGACAAGCTGTATGGGAGGCAGTGGCGCCGGCAGCACAAAGCGCAGCTCCCCATGTCAGGACCCTCCCTCTTTACCCTACTCCCCTCTGCACATGACAAGCTGTATGACAGGCAGTGGTGCCGGCAGCACGAAGCGCAGCTCCCCATGTCAGGACCCTCCCTCTTTACCCTACTCCCCACTGCACATGACAAGCTGTATGGGAGGCAGTAGCGCCGGCAGCATGAAGCACAGCTCCCCATGTCAGGACCCTCCCTCTTTACCCTACTCCCCACTGCACATGACAAGCTGTATGGGAGGCAGTGGCGCCGGCAGCACAAAGCACAGCTCCCCATGTCAGGACCCTCCCTCTTTACCCTACTCCCCACTGCATATGACAAGCTGTATGACAGGCAGTGGCGCCGGCAGCACGAAGCGCAGCTCCCCATGTCAGGACCCTCCCTCTTTACCCTACTCCCCACTGCACATGACAAGCTGTATGGGAGGCAGTGGCACCTGCAGCACAAAGCACAGCTCCCCATGTCAGGACCCTCCCTCTTTACCCTACTCCCCACTGCACATGACAAGCTGTATGGGAGGCAGTGGCGCCGGCAGCACAAAGCGCAGCTTCCCATGTCAGGACCCTCCCTCTTTACCCTACTCCCCTCTGCACATGACAAGCTGTATGACAGCAGTGGCGCCGGCAGCACAAAGCGCAGCTCCCCATGTCAGGACCCTCCCTCTTTACCCTACTCCCCACTTCAATGTTTGGCTAAGAAATTGGTGCAACGAGGAGAGATTTGGATATTTAGGTCAAAGTCAAGCTACCTGGCAAGACAGAGCCTTATATAAAAGTGATGGCCTGCACCCATCTTCAAGGGGAACGAGAATATTAAGTGAGAAGTTTGGAAGCTTCATAAGCAACTATTTAAACTAGCAGAGGGGGGCAGTGAACCAAATAAGAATGAAGAAATCTGCTCCCCCAACCTAGAGGTATTGTCTCTGCAGGCAAATGGAACAGAAAGCCTATCCACTGCAACAGAAGATAATGCCGATCAAAACCGAATAGATATAGGCAGAAAGATGAACACAGCTAGCAGCAGGAGAAGCACAAACACAACTTTAAGAGTGTCACGGGAATGGGATTGGATGGGTTCGTGTGAGTGTCAGGTACCACACTGGAGGCAGCAGGCGTAGGGTTAAATCGAGCCGGTTTAATAAAAGATGGTTTCATGTATGTACATAGATACTTCTCTTGTACAACGGGCACTCAAATACTTCTTTGAGGCAATTCGGGAACAAAATAAGCAACTTGCTATAACTTGGAAAAGTCCGGTGAAAGACTGGGGAATAACGGCAATACGGTGCTGTACAATACCGCTGGTATGGAATGGAGGTTGGGAGGGTAGCCAGAAGACGATGAAGGTAACTGGGCACAGGTAGACGGAGAATGAGCAGGCTGGATGAAGAAACTGCCGACGGGGTAGCTGAGCCAGAGCACAGGTTTCACAGGGTTAACCGATGGTTAGGACCGAGAGAAGGCAGGAGAGTAACAGACAGGCTGAAGACTCTTTTGCACTGACACCAGATAGCTCCTGACAGCCTCCCTAAATCCCCAGGGAGATGCTGCCATTGGCCACAGCGGTGCAGTGGGCTGAACACCATTCCCTGGCCCAATCCTGCATAGCCCTCAACCAAGATGGCGCCGCCAGCCTCTGGACGCTGCTGACGTCCATCAGACCGGCGCCGCCCGCACTGAGAGAGTCCCAGCTACAGGCTCCCCGCTGCATTCCCCTTCTGCCGCCCAGGACCCAGCGCCAGACAGGAGTGTCGCCGACGCGCACGGAGCGGTGAGTAGGAGACACGCTGCGTGCCGCCGGCGGCTCTCCTGACAGTACCCCCTCCTTTCGGAGTGACCCTCTGTTTTCTGGGTATTTTGTGGGGATTCCTGCGGAAGAATTGTTTAACAAGGACTGGAGCATGAAGGTCAGAGGCATTCACCCAAGAGTTCTCCTCGGGACCGTAGCCCGACCATTCCACCAAGTATTGGAGGTGCGAGTGATGTCGACGGCAGTCCAAGACTCTCTTGACTTCAAATTCGGCATCTGTACAGACAACAGGAGCTCTGGGGGGCTTTTGTCGGAAAGGACTTAGCTTTAAAGGCTTGAGCAACGAGACATGGAACGAATTTGCAATTTTCATAGAAGCCGGAAGTTTTAACTTAACAGCAACTGGGTTGATGATTTGGGAAATCTGATATGGACCTATGAAGCGTGGTGCAAATTTCATCGAGGGTAGGCGTAAACGAAGATGACGGGTGGACAGCCATACACGATCTCCGATCTTGAAGTTAGGTGCAGCTCTTCGTCGGCGATCTGCGAATCTTTTATATCGAAGTGCAGAATTTGACAAAGCCTCTTGAACTTTGGACCAGATATGTGAGAAGTGCTGTAAGGAAGAATCGACTGCAGGAACCTCCGATGCCGGAAGATTGGCAAATTCAGGGGAACGAGGATGTTTTCCATAAACAGTAAAAAATGGGGTATGACCAGAAGAAGAATGGTAGGAATTGTTGTGAGCGAATTCGGCCCATGGAAGAAGATCTGACCAGTCATCTTGAGAGGAGGAAATGAAGAATTGTAGAAAGGTCTCCAAATCCTGATTGATGCGTTCGGTTTGACCATTGGACTGTGGGTGGTATGCTGAAGAAAACTGAAGCTTGATTTGCATGGCTGAACACAAGGATTTCCAGAAACGAGCTGTGAATTGTACCCCTCGGTCGGAGACGATTTCAGATGGAAGTCCGTGTAATTTGAAGATGGAAGAAACAAAGAGTTTGGCCAACACAGGTGCACTGGGAAGCCCTTTGAGAGGGAAGAAGTGTGCCATTTTCGAAAATCTGTCTACGACGACCCAGATCACCGTGTTTCCGTTAGAGACTGGGAGGTCGGTGATGAAGTCCATCGAGAGATGTGTCCAGGGACGACTCGGAATGGGGAGAGGATGGAGAGGACCAGCTGGCGACATACGGGATGTCTTGTGTTGCGCGCAAGGAACGCAGGAGGATATAAAACTTTTGACGTCTGTGGACATAGACGGCCACCAATAGGAGCGTTGTAAGAATGTTAGAGTCTTTTGCACCCCTGGATGACCAGCGAAACGTGAAGCATGGGCCCATCTTAATATCTTGGTGCGGAGTTCCTTAGGAACGTATGTCTTCCCTGGAGGTGGCACAGGAGTAGTTGACGTAAGTGCGAAAACAAGCGGGTTCAGTATGGGTTGAGGTTGGATGTTTTCCTCAGCGGAAGAGTCAAAGGACCGAGACAGGGCATCCGCCTTACTATTCTCTGAGCCGGGACGGAAGAGAATTTGGAAATGGAAACGTTCAAAGAAGGTGGACCATCGTGCTTGGCGGGCAGTGAGACAATGAACATTGCGCAGGAATGAAAGGTTTTTATGATCAGAATAGACCGTGATTCTGTGTCGTGCTCCTTCTAACAGATACCTCCATTCTTCGAATGCTAGCTTTATGGCTAAAAGTTCTTGTTCGCCAATAGGATAGTTTCTCTCTGCTGGAAGGAATTTTTTGGAAAAATAAGCGCAGGGCAGAAGTTTATTATCTTCGTCTCGCTGAAGGAGGATAGCCCCTACTCCCTCGGATGAGGCATCAACCTCTAGAAAGAATGGCTTGTCTGCATCCGGCTGAAGGAGGATAGGAGCAGTCATGAAGGCTAACTTTAATTGTTGAAAGGCAGCAAAGGCTTCAGGGGACCACTTGGCTGGATCAGCTTCCTTGGTGGTAAGAGCAGTAAGGGGTGCTGCGATGGTAGAAAAGTTATGAATGAATCGGCGATAATAATTAGAGAATCCGAGGAATCTCTGCAGACCTTTTAAAGTAGTAGGAGCCGTCCAATCTTGTATGGCCTTGACTTTAGCCGGATCCATCTGTAAGCCGGACGGAGAAAGAATATGGCCCAGGAAAGGCACGGTGGAAGCTTCAAAGACGCACTTCTCAAGTTTACAGTAGAGGCGGTTCTTCCGGAGGCGGGTTAGGACCTCTTTGACTGTCTGACGATGACTCACAAGATCTGAAGAATAGATGAGGATGTCGTCCAGGTAGACAACAATTGAGTGGTAAAGCATATCTCGGAATATGTCATTGACAAATTGCTGAAACACAGCCGGGGCATTACAGAGTCCAAATGGCATCACCAGATACTCGTAGTGGCCGTCTCGGGTATTGAATGCCGTCTTCCACTCATCCCCAGGTCTAATACGAATCAAGTTATAAGCGCCCCTCAGATCTAATTTGGTGAAGACAACGGCACCTTTGATTCTATCAAATAGTTCGGATATTAATGGCAGGGGATAGCGATTCTTGATTGTGATGTCATTTAGACCACGGTAATCTATACAGGGTCTCAAAGACCCGTCTTTCTTTTTAACAAAGAAAAACCCCGCGCCGGCGGGTGAAGTGGAGGGGCGTATGAACCCTTTTTGTAGATTCTCCTGTATATATTCGGACATTGCTTTTGTCTCAGGTAAGGAGAGTGGATAAATGCGACCTCGTGGAGGGACTTTACCGGGTATAAGTTCAACTGGACAGTCCCAAGGACGGTGAGGGGGAAGAACGTCTGCTCCTCTCCTACTGAAAACGTCACTATAAGCAGCATACTGAGATGGTACTGAAGGTTCAGACTTGCTTGATGATGTCTGCTGAAAAGGAATCACTTCGGAAAGACAGGAAGAAAAACAGTTCGTGCCCCAGGTCTCCACCTCCATAGTTTTCCAGTTGATACGAGGATTATGCTTAGACAGCCAGGGTAGGCCAAGAACCAGTTCATGAGTGGACCGTGGAATGACTAAGAAATCTATCATCTCTTGATGCAAAACCCCGACTTGAAGAAGGAGGGACTGGGTCTGGCAGGAAACTTGGGCATCAGGAATTCTGCTCCCGTCGACTGCTGTCAAGAAGAGGTTCTGAGTTAAAGGCTGAGTACAGAGAGAGTGTTGGGCGCAGAGTGCTGCAGAGAGGAAATTGCCCGCGGCACCGGAGTCTACCAATGCTCTCAACTGAATGGGACCTTGAGGTGTAAAAAGCTTCACTGGTATGGTAGAGTCTGTAGTCATAGGAGAGGTAACCAATACTCCCAATCTGGCCTCTCCGTTGCCGATTAGGAGAGGTCGTTTCCCGGCCGGCGAGGACAAGACAGGACCATGTGGGATGATGCTCCGCAGTACATGCACAGGTTCTCCCTTTTGCGCCGTGCTTTCTCTTCAGGTGACAGGCGGAAACGATTTATTTGCATGGGCTCCTCGGAGGGTTGAGGTGGAGCGGACACTGGTCTCGGGACAGGGTTCTGGGAAGTCGGAGTTCGGGCTTTAAAGTGGTCGACACGACTCCTCTCCATCTGCCTCTCATGCAGGCGGAGATCCACCTTATTGCATAATGAAATCACTTCCTCCAGTGTAGCCGGCATATCCCGCGTGGCTAATTCATCCTTCAAGCGTCCGGACAGACCATTTAGGAAGGCGGATTGTAGAGCCTCGTTATTCCACCCCAACTCGGACGCTAGGGTCTGAAACTGTACCACATATTGACTGACTGGACGACTCCCCTGACGGATTCTTAAAATCTCCATTGCTGCTGAGGTCACTCGTCCTGGCTCGTCAAAGATGCGTCTGAAAGTGGAGATAAACCCGGAGTAATCGGAAAGGAGTGGATCGGAGCGCTCCCATAATGGGGATACCCAGTCCAAAGCAGTACCGGTCAGGAGGGATACGATATACGCCACTTTGGACTTCGAAGTGGGGAAATTGAAAGGTTGGAGAGTGAAGTGAACCTCACACAGATTTAGGAATCCGCGGCAGGCCTTCGGAGATCCGTCAAACTTGTTCGGTGTGGGTAAATGCAGATGAGTGGACACGGTGGGAGGTGACGTGGCCACCGGAGGTGAACTAGCCTCTGTGGTAGACCCAGAGGCAACTGCTACGGCTTGAGGCGGAGATAAGGTCTGGAGGAACTGTGCTACCTGTTGCTGGGAGGATTCCAATTGCTCTAAACGAGCCACAATGCTTTGGAGCACATCGACTGGAAGTCCCTGAGACCCACTCGAATCCATTGGGTCAGTGCAAACTGTCACGGGAATGTTATTGGATGGGTTCGTGTGAGTGTCAGGTACCACACTGGAGGCAGCAGGCGTAGGGTTAAATCGAGCCGGTTTAATAAAAGATGGTTTCATGTATGTACATAGATACTTCTCTTGTACAACGGGCACTCAAATACTTCTTTGAGGCAATTCGGGAACAAAATAAGCAACTTGCTATAACTTGGAAAAGTCCGGTGAAAGACTGGGGAATAACGGCAATACGGTGCTGTACAATACCGCTGGTATGGAATGGAGGTTGGGAGGGTAGCCAGAAGACGATGAAGGTAACTGGGCACAGGTAGACGGAGAATGAGCAGGCTGGATGAAGAAACTGCCGACGGGGTAGCTGAGCCAGAGCACAGGTTTCACAGGGTTAACCGATGGTTAGGACCGAGAGAAGGCAGGAGAGTAACAGACAGGCTGAAGACTCTTTTGCACTGACACCAGATAGCTCCTGACAGCCTCCCTAAATCCCCAGGGAGATGCTGCCATTGGCCACAGCGGTGCAGTGGGCTGAACACCATTCCCTGGCCCAATCCTGCATAGCCCTCAACCAAGATGGCGCCGCCAGCCTCTGGACGCTGCTGACGTCCATCAGACCGGCGCCGCCCGCACTGAGAGAGTCCCAGCTACAGGCTCCCCGCTGCGTTCCCCTTCTGCCGCCCAGGACCCAGCGCCAGACAGGAGAGTCGCCGACGCGCACGGAGCGGTGAGTAGGAGACACGCTGCGTGCCGCCGGCGGCTCTCCTGACAGTACCCCCTCCTTTCGGAGTGACCCTCTGTTTTCTGGGTATTTTGTGGGGATTCCTGCGGAAGAATTGTTTAACAAGGACTGGAGCATGAAGGTCAGAGGCATTCACCCAAGAGTTCTCCTCGGGACCGTAGCCCGACCATTCCACCAAGTATTGGAGGTGCGAGTGATGTCGACGGCAGTCCAAGACTCTCTTGACTTCAAATTCGGCATCTGTACAGACAACAGGAGCTCTGGGGGGCTTTTGTCGGAAAGGACTTAGCTTTAAAGGCTTGAGCAACGAGACATGGAACGAATTTGCAATTTTCATAGAAGCCGGAAGTTTTAACTTAACAGCAACTGGGTTGATGATTTGGGAAATCTGATATGGACCTATGAAGCGTGGTGCAAATTTCATCGAGGGTAGGCGTAAACGAAGATGACGGGTGGACAGCCATACACGATCTCCGATCTTGAAGTTAGGTGCAGCTCTTCGTCGGCGATCTGCGAATCTTTTATATCGAAGTGCAGAATTTGACAAAGCCTCTTGAACTTTGGACCAGATATGTGAGAAGTGCTGTAAGGAAGAATCGACTGCAGGAACCTCCGATGCCGGAAGATTGGCAAATTCAGGGGAACGAGGATGTTTTCCATAAACAGTAAAAAATGGGGTATGACCAGAAGAAGAATGGTAGGAATTGTTGTGAGCGAATTCGGCCCATGGAAGAAGATCTGACCAGTCATCTTGAGAGGAGGAAATGAAGAATTGTAGAAAGGTCTCCAAATCCTGATTGATGCGTTCGGTTTGACCATTGGACTGTGGGTGGTATGCTGAAGAAAACTGAAGCTTGATTTGCATGGCTGAACACAAGGATTTCCAGAAACGAGCTGTGAATTGTACCCCTCGGTCGGAGACGATTTCAGATGGAAGTCCGTGTAATTTGAAGATGGAAGAAACAAAGAGTTTGGCCAACACAGGTGCACTGGGAAGCCCTTTGAGAGGGAAGAAGTGTGCCATTTTCGAAAATCTGTCTACGACGACCCAGATCACCGTGTTTCCGTTAGAGACTGGGAGGTCGGTGATGAAGTCCATCGAGAGATGTGTCCAGGGACGACTCGGAATAGGGAGAGGATGGAGAGGACCAGCTGGCGACATACGGGATGTCTTGTGTTGCGCGCAAGGAACGCAGGAGGATATAAAACTTTTGACGTCTGTGGACATAGACGGCCACCAATAGGAGCGTTGTAAGAATGTTAGAGTCTTTTGCACCCCTGGATGACCAGCGAAACGTGAAGCATGGGCCCATCTTAATATCTTGGTGCGGAGTTCCTTAGGAACGTATGTCTTCCCTGGAGGTGGCACAGGAGTAGTTGACGTAAGTGCGAAAACAAGCGGGTTCAGTATGGGTTGAGGTTGGATGTTTTCCTCAGCGGAAGAGTCAAAGGACCGAGACAGGGCATCCGCCTTACTATTCTCTGAGCCGGGACGGAAGAGAATTTGGAAATGGAAACGTTCAAAGAAGGTGGACCATCGTGCTTGGCGGGCAGTGAGACAATGAACATTGCGCAGGAATGAAAGGTTTTTATGATCAGAATAGACCGTGATTCTGTGTCGTGCTCCTTCTAACAGATACCTCCATTCTTCGAATGCTAGCTTTATGGCTAAAAGTTCTTGTTCGCCAATAGGATAGTTTCTCTCTGCTGGAAGGAATTTTTTGGAAAAATAAGCGCAGGGCAGAAGTTTATTATCTTCGTCTCGCTGAAGGAGGATAGCCCCTACTCCCTCGGATGAGGCATCAACCTCTAGAAAGAATGGCTTGTCTGCATCCGGCTGAAGGAGGATAGGAGCAGTCATGAAGGCTAACTTTAATTGTTGAAAGGCAGCAAAGGCTTCAGGGGACCACTTGGCTGGATCAGCTTCCTTGGTGGTAAGAGCAGTAAGGGGTGCTGCGATGGTAGAAAAGTTATGAATGAATCGGCGATAATAATTAGAGAATCCGAGGAATCTCTGCAGACCTTTTAAAGTAGTAGGAGCCGTCCAATCTTGTATGGCCTTGACTTTAGCCGGATCCATCTGTAAGCCGGACGGAGAAAGAATATGGCCCAGGAAAGGCACGGTGGAAGCTTCAAAGACGCACTTCTCAAGTTTACAGTAGAGGCGGTTCTTCCGGAGGCGGGTTAGGACCTCTTTGACTGTCTGACGATGACTCACAAGATCTGAAGAATAGATGAGGATGTCGTCCAGGTAGACAACAATTGAGTGGTAAAGCATATCTCGGAATATGTCATTGACAAATTGCTGAAACACAGCCGGGGCATTACAGAGTCCAAATGGCATCACCAGATACTCGTAGTGGCCGTCTCGGGTATTGAATGCCGTCTTCCACTCATCCCCAGGTCTAATACGAATCAAGTTATAAGCGCCCCTCAGATCTAATTTGGTGAAGACAACGGCACCTTTGATTCTATCAAATAGTTCGGATATTAATGGCAGGGGATAGCGATTCTTGATTGTGATGTCATTTAGACCACGGTAATCTATACAGGGTCTCAAAGACCCGTCTTTCTTTTTAACAAAGAAAAACCCCGCGCCGGCGGGTGAAGTGGAGGGGCGTATGAACCCTTTTTGTAGATTCTCCTGTATATATTCGGACATTGCTTTTGTCTCAGGTAAGGAGAGTGGATAAATGCGACCTCGTGGAGGGACTTTACCGGGTATAAGTTCAACTGGACAGTCCCAAGGACGGTGAGGGGGAAGAACGTCTGCTCCTCTCCTACTGAAAACGTCACTATAAGCAGCATACTGAGATGGTACTGAAGGTTCAGACTTGCTTGATGATGTCTGCTGAAAAGGAATCACTTCGGAAAGACAGGAAGAAAAACAGTTCGTGCCCCAGGTCTCCACCTCCATAGTTTTCCAGTTGATACGAGGATTATGCTTAGACAGCCAGGGTAGGCCAAGAACCAGTTCATGAGTGGACCGTGGAATGACTAAGAAATCTATCATCTCTTGATGCAAAACCCCGACTTGAAGAAGGAGGGACTGGGTCTGGCAGGAAACTTGGGCATCAGGAATTCTGCTCCCGTCGACTGCTGTCAAGAAGAGGTTCTGAGTTAAAGGCTGAGTACAGAGAGAGTGTTGGGCGCAGAGTGCTGCAGAGAGGAAATTGCCCGCGGCACCGGAGTCTACCAATGCTCTCAACTGAATGGGACCTTGAGGTGTAAAAAGCTTCACTGGTATGGTAGAGTCTGTAGTCATAGGAGAGGTAACCAATACTCCCAATCTGGCCTCTCCGTTGCCGATTAGGAGAGGTCGTTTCCCGGCCGGCGAGGACAAGACAGGACCATGTGGGATGATGCTCCACAGTACATGCACAGGTTCTCCCTTTTGCGCCGTGCTTTCTCTTCAGGTGACAGGCGGAAACGATTTATTTGCATGGGCTCCTCGGAGGGTTGAGGTGGAGCGGACACTGGTCTCGGGACAGGGTTCTGGGAAGTCGGAGTTCGGGCTTTAAAGTGGTCGACACGACTCCTCTCCATCTGCCTCTCATGCAGGCGGAGATCCACCTTATTGCATAATGAAATCACTTCCTCCAGTGTAGCCGGCATATCCCGCGTGGCTAATTCATCCTTCAAGCGTCCGGACAGACCATTTAGGAAGGCGGATTGTAGAGCCTCGTTATTCCACCCCAACTCGGACGCTAGGGTCTGAAACTGTACCACATATTGACTGACTGGACGACTCCCCTGACGGATTCTTAAAATCTCCATTGCTGCTGAGGTCACTCGTCCTGGCTCGTCAAAGATGCGTCTGAAAGTGGAGATAAACCCGGAGTAATCGGAAAGGAGTGGATCGGAGCGCTCCCATAATGGGGATACCCAGTCCAAACCAGTACCGGTCAGGAGGGATACGATATACGCCACTTTGGACTTCGAAGTGGGGAAATTGAAAGGTTGGAGAGTGAAGTGAACCTCACACAGATTTAGGAATCCGCGGCAGGCCTTCGGAGATCCGTCAAACTTGTTCGGTGTGGGTAAATGCAGATGAGTGGACACGGTGGGAGGTGACGTGGCCACCGGAGGTGAACTAGCCTCTGTGGTAGACCCAGAGGCAACTGCTACGGCTTGAGGCGGAGATAAGGTCTGGAGGAACTGTGCTACCTGTTGCTGGGAGGATTCCAATTGCTCTAAACGAGCCACAATGCTTTGGAGCACATCGACTGGAAGTCCCTGAGACCCACTCGAATCCATTGGGTCAGTGCAAACTGTCACGGGAATGGGATTGGATGGGTTCGTGTGAGTGTCAGGTACCACACTGGAGGCAGCAGGCGTAGGGTTAAATCGAGCCGGTTTAATAAAAGATGGTTTCATGTATGTACATAGATACTTCTCTTGTACAACGGGCACTCAAATACTTCTTTGAGGCAATTCGGGAACAAAATAAGCAACTTGCTATAACTTGGAAAAGTCCGGTGAAAGACTGGGGAATAACGGCAATACGGTGCTGTACAATACCGCTGGTATGGAATGGAGGTTGGGAGGGTAGCCAGAAGACGATGAAGGTAACTGGGCACAGGTAGACGGAGAATGAGCAGGCTGGATGAAGAAACTGCCGACGGGGTAGCTGAGCAGGTTTCACAGGGTTAACCGATGGTTAGGACCGAGAGAAGGCAGGAGAGTAACAGACAGGCTGAAGACTCTTTTGCACTGACACCAGATAGCTCCTGACAGCCTCCCTAAATCCCCAGGGAGATGCTGCCATTGGCCACAGCGGTGCAGTGGGCTGAACACCATTCCCTGGCCCAATCCTGCATAGCCCTCAACCAAGATGGCGCCGCCAGCCTCTGGACGCTGCTGACGTCCATCAGACCGGCGCCGCCCGCACTGAGAGAGTCCCAGCTACAGGCTCCCCGCTGCGTTCCCCTTCTGCCGCCCAGGACCCAGCGCCAGACAGGAGAGTCGCCGACGCGCACGGAGCGGTGAGTAGGAGACACGCTGCGTGCCGCCGGCGGCTCTCCTGACAAAGAGCTATGTGTGCAAATGCTAGGAGCTTAGGAAATAAAATCCCAGAACTAATTGCAATAATGACAAGGGATGAACTGGATATTGTGGCTATTACAGAGACATGGTGCAATGAAAATCATGACTGGGACATAGCTATACCAGGATATACTTTATTTAGGAAGGACAGAATGGGAAAAATTGGAGGAGGGGTTGCAATATATGTGAAAAAAAATATAAAGACTACCTTATTACAAAGTATTGAAGAAAAAACGGAGGCCCTTTGGGTGACCATAGAAACAGGGGAGAAGGCGATTCTTCATATAGGGGTGATCTACAGACCTCCAGGTCAGGAAGAGGAACTAGACAAGAGCCTATTGCAGGACATCAATAAAATGGCATTAAAAGGAGAGGTGATAATCATGGGAGACTTTAATCTACCTGATGTAAACTGGGAGCTGCCTGTTGCAAGTTCCACCAGAAGTAGGGACATGCTGAATTCCTTGCAAGGAGCATCCCTCCAGCAATTGGTGAGGGAGCCCACTCGTAAGGACGCAATATTAGACTTAATACTTACAAATGGTGACAGAATATCTGACATAAATGTGGGTGAAAATCTGGGATCCAGTGACCATCAAGCAGTATGGTTCAAAATAAAGACAGAGACTGACTCATCGCACACAAAAACAAAGGTGTTAGATTTTAGGAAGGCTGATTTTGTAGAGATGGGAAACTCTGTAAGGGATTCTTTGGCAGAGTGGAAGAACTTGGAAGGAGTGCAGGATAAGTGGGAAAAATTAAAAAGTGCAATTCTAAAAGCAACAGAACTTTGTGTCAAAAGAGTTAGGAAAAACACAAGAAAAAGAAAGCCATTGTGGTTTGCAAAAAAAGTAGCAAGTATTGTGAAAGCAAAAAAGTTGGCCTTTAAGAAATTTAAGCAGACGCAGAAGAATGAGGACAAAGAGGTGTATCTTGTTAGACAGAAGGAGGCTAAGAAGGTAATCAGATGTGCAAAAGCCCAGGCTGAAGAGAAAATGGCCCAGTCAGTGGGTAAAGGGGGGAAAACTTTTTTTAGGTATATAAGTGAAAGGAGAAAAACAAAAAGTGGAATAATTAGACTGAAGACAGAGAGTGGAAGTTTTCTTGAGGGGGACAATGTAATAGCAGATAATATTAATAATTATTTCTGCTCAGTATTCACTGCTGAAAGAGAGGGGAAGGGGCCACAGTTAAGTTGCAAGTATAGTCAGAAAACTGAGGGAGAGACAAGTACATTTACAGAGGAGAAAGTCCTCACAGAACTCTCAAAACTGAAAGTGGATAAATCAATGGGGCCAGATGGGATACATCCAAGGATACTAAAAGAGCTTAAAGGGGAGCTGGTAAAACCAATAACAGAATTATTCAACCAGTCACTAGCTACTGGAGTAATCCCAGAGGACTGGAAAACAGCGAATGTAGTCCCACTGCACAAAAGTGGAAGCAAGGAAGAGGTAAGCAACTATCGACCAGTGAGCCTTACATCAGTAGTAGGGAAATTGATGGAAACACTCTTAAAACAAAGAGTTGTAGAATATCTCAAAACCAGCAATTTACAGGATCCAAAACAGCATGGGTTTACTGGGGGAAGATCATGTCAAACAAATCTTATTGACTTTTTTGACTGGGTGACTAAAGTAATAGATCAAGGTGGGGCTGTAGATGTAGCTTATCTAGACTTTAGTAAAGCTTTTGACACTGTCCCACATCGCAGACTGTTAAATAAACTTGAAAGCTTGGGATTGGATTCTAAGATAGTTGAATGGATAAGAGCGTGGTTGCAGGACAGAAAACAGAGAGTTGTAGTAAACGGAGTACAGTCAAAGGAGGGAAAGGTTACAAGTGGAGTACCCCAGGGATCTGTACTTGGACCGGTGCTTTTTAATATCTTTATTGGTGATATTGCAAATGGAATTGAGGGTAAAATGAGCCTTTTTGCAGATGACACAAAGGTATGCAACAGGGTAGACACACCAGGAGGGGTAAAACAAATGATTGAGGATCTAGGCAGATTAGAGAAATGGTCAAGAGAATGGCAACTACAGTTTAATGCCAAAAAATGCAAAATCATGCACTTGGGTCTCAGAAATCCAAAGACTCAATATAGTATAAATGGCACTATAATGGAAACTACTGAGGAAGAGAGGGATCTAGGTGTCACTATTTCAGGGGACTTAAAAGCAGGTAGGCAATGTAACAAAGCAATGAAGAAGGCAAGTCAGATGCTTGGTTGCATAGGGAGAGGTATCAGCAGTAGAAAGAAAGAAGTAATAATGCCACTGTATAGGTCATTGGTACGACCTCACCTAGAGTATTGTGTTCAGTTCTGGAGGCCATATCTCCAGAAGGATATAAATACATTAGAGACTGTACAAAGAAGAGCAACTAAAATGGTGCATGGCCTACATCACAAAACGTACCAGGAAAGACTAAAAGATCTTAATATGTATACTTTAGAGCAGAGAAGGGAAAGGGGGGACATGATAGAAACTTTCAAATATATCAAGGGCTTTAACAAGGTACAGGTGGGAGACATTCTTCACAGGAAGAGGAGCAACAGAACAAGAGGACATGCACTGAAAGTAGAGGGAGAAAGATTCAGGGGAAATGCGAGGAAGAATTTTTTCACAGAAAGAGTAGTAGATAAGTGGAATAGCCTCCCAACAGAGGTGGTAGACGCAAATACAGTAGTACAATTTAAACATGCTTGGGATAAGCATATTGATATTCTTACAAAAAAATAAGGATCAAATATGGTTTGAGGTAACATGTTTAAAAAAAGGGGCAGACTAGATGGGCCAAGTGGTTCTTATCTGCCGTCAAATTCTATGTTTCTATGTTTCACATGACAAGCTGTATGGGAGGCAGTGGCGCCGGCAACACAAAGCGCAGCTCCTCATGTCAGGACCCTCATGTCAGGACCCTCCCTCTTTACCCTACTCCCCCCTGATCTCCAGTGTAAGTACCACTACTATGGGCAATATGGGGTGATAGACTCTGAGGCACTCGCACCGGGGGGGGGGGGGGGGGGTGGTGTTGGCAGCCAGGGGGCTTTGGCAGCATACCCACGAAAACTATGGGTTCACCCAGGAAACTGCTGGGCGTACCCATGCGAACAGGGCGGCCACCTGCCTTCTTCTGGCGGATTTCAGCTACCCACCCTGTTCTTGGAGCAGGGCGCCGCTAATCTAAGTCACCAGAGAGTAAGTCACTACCGAAATCATTCGATGATCAGTGACCAAAACATCCATTAGCAGTGCTGCGCGGACATTCAGCGTTTAGCAGGGTCGGCGTTACAAGCCAACTAGAATCAGGCCCTATGTGTAAGGGACACTAATACTGTTCAAATTATGTTTACAAGGGACACTACTGTGGGCATTGAGTATGAAGAGTTATACTGTGCACTGTGACTTGACTAAAGGTGCCCATACACGTTACAATTATTGTATCCAATATTGGATACAATATCGCATTTCATCGTATCTCGGTTTTGCGATAAGATGAGATGAGATCTAGTACAAAAATGTGCTGCACATACTTTTTGAACTAGATCTCATCTCATCTTATCGCCAAACCGAGATGCGATGAGATGCTATATTGTATCCAATTTTGGGTACAATAATTGTAACATGTATGGGCACCTTAAGGAGCACTTCTGTGTGGCGTCACATGAATAATGGGCACTACTGTGTGTCGTAATGTGAATAAGGTGTACTCATATGTGCTGCAATATGAATCAGGGGATCTACATGCGGTGTATAAGAATGTGCTACTGTGGCATAATTTGTACTGTACTATTGCGTGGCCACAAAAGTTCTAATAGTCCTTTAAATAGTCAAGTTGCTCAAATACAGCCAGATGCATTAAAACTTCAAAAACTTTTCCTGCCAAGATAAAATACATAGTTTAATAGGCTTCCAAGCTACATTATATGAAATGAGAAATAGTGTTGGGAGAAAAAAAAGACCTTTAAAATCTGTCTTTTTATTACATGCCTTAGGACTACAAGCATTTAAGTGTTTTTATATAAACACCATCATAATAATAAAAGATGAGTCATTTGATGTTTATTTACCAGTTGTAACCTTTACAAAGTGTCAAGCCTTCTGTGAAATGTTTGCTTCAGGCTGTAGTTTTACAAGCTGGACGGAGAATTGTTGAATCTTTTTAGTTCCTGACCCAGAACTGATTTAGGAACAAAATAAAAAACAGCTCACGCTCACAATGTCTGAAACGCTGATTGGCACTTTTTTTTAAGATTTCATTTCTAAGTTACAATCTTCCTCCTACAGAATAAGCCCAAGTTTTCATAATACTCAATCAAACACTTCTTTTACTTTAAATTCCCGCGGTAAAATAAACGGTCACCAAAATGAAATGATCTATGGACCTTATTCTAGTTGAGTCACAAGGCTGCGTATACGCAACCTTGGGAGTCCACCAGGTGGCGCCCTGCGAATGCCGGGGTGGCCGCCCCCCATTCGCACGCCGTGATCGTTCGCCTGGCATGCGAATGGATGTTTTATATAAACATCGATTCGCAGGCCAGGGGGAAACTCCCAGATCATTCGATGGTCGCCATATCAAAAGCAACTCCCAGGTCTCTTAGATATGAGTGCACATTCGGGAGGAAACGGGCGGACAGCTGGCATCCAGTGATGTCAGCTGCCCACCCTCAGCGCCCACCACGTCATCAGGCGATTTCCATGGGAACGCCCATAAAACGCTGGGCATTCCCATGGCCGAGTATCCCGGACCGCCAACCAACGAATCGTCATCTGGTCCACAGGGAACCCCACTGAGGGGGGGATACGGTTATTGGGTCTACAGCAAGTTGGTCGACAAGCATTGGATCGACACCGTTAGGTCGACATGGGTCTAGTAGGTCGACATGGGACAAGGTCGACAGGTCATAGCATTAGGTCTACAGGGTCTAAGTCAACAGTCAAAAGGTCGACATGGGGGTTTTCACTGTTTTTTGAGCCGACATGTGCCGACAGGCGGTATTTCATGCTCAAGCCTCCACTAGGGCGTGGTGGGAGAATTAGTGTGCCAAGCTCAGCGAGGCACCATGCCCGAAGCATGGCGAGCAAAGCGAGCGCTGCGAGGGGATGCGGTGCATTGGAAACTGTGTCCATGTTAACTGTGTCAACATTCGGGCAAAAAAACTGTGAAAAAAACCCTGTCGACCTAATGCTTGTGTCGACCTATTGACCTAAACCCATGTCGACCTTGTCCCATGTCGACCTAATGCTTGTTGACCAACTTGCTGTAGACCAAACGATCCCAACCCACTGAGGGGGGCTGCAGGAGGCTGCAGCCATTGTGGGGGACTTGTCCACCTTTCCAGGAGCCCAGAGTTGGACCCGATGTAAGGGAGCCTCCTGGCCATTCCTGGAGAGTAGGCAAGTATGCTTTAAAAAAAATTATAGAAAAGGGAAAAAGAAGATGTCACCTACTCGCGCCATCCGTAGTTCTTCCACAGCTTCCAGCAATTGAGTTCTAAACTCAAAAAACTGGGTGGGAAGCAGCGTTTCCGAAGGCACTTTCAATGTATAGGACGTGTTCTCCATCTCCAACTCTTCTTTATCCATCACTAGACCGGCCTGTAAAAGCCAGGTTACACTTGTGTTATCCACAGGCAAACAACTCACAAATGGGACTTTATACAGGACAGTGCTCAGAGCAGAACAATATTTATACTCCTGTTAATATAATCTCCAAAGGACACTGCAAAGAAAACGTTTGAGTTGTATTTATTCTTATTTTTAGCAATATTGCTAGAAGACACTTGGGGGCCGATTCCGACCGGTGGGGGTCTGAATGCGGCCCCTTCCCAGATGTTCGGGGTCTGCGAATATGCCTTGCGTTCAAAGCTTTCTCTCGCTACCTCTCCAGAACAGTACCCGAAAACCTGGACTGTCCTACTACACACATACTGTACACTAACAAACATATATACACATTACACATACAGCCCTCCCTGCCATGCCCTCCCCCACCCCAGCACAGCCAGACTCTCCAGCCCCAGTCATCTGTGGGACGAATGCTGTTGGCTCCAGGATCGGATGGCCATCGGTGCGTTACTCATCGATAGTTGCCATTGATGCACCATTGATGGGTAACCTCAGTGGTGTGAAAGTGAAACCATCTGCATGGGAACTATCGATGGTCACCCCTGCTTTACAATACAGATGGTTTTCGGTAAATAAGAGGCTGGAGGCGGAGCTAAGCTCAGTGTCCCGACAATTTGTGGGGATGGCCATCAGTGTAGTAGCCATCAATGGATGCCATCGATGGCAATACTGCACCCAGCCATTGATAATCATAAACTATGTGATGGATAACCATCGACAGTTTTAGCTATCGATGGTTATCCATTATCTTTGACTGAATGGCCCGAGGGTTAATAAAAATGTGGGGGAGGGGCTTCCAGTTTTGGGGAGGAGCTATGCTCCGTCCCGAAGCTAGGGATGGCCATCGTTGCCATTGCCATCGATGGTTGCCATCGATGGCAATTCAATAGTGCTAAACTATGCAATGGATGACCATCAATATTTTTACATAATGATGGTCATCCATTGTGTTTGATGGATTGACCTGTGGGCCAATTAAAACATGGGGGTGGGGGTTAGTGGGTGTCAGTAGGGGCGTTTTGCTGTTATATCGATGGCAAAAGAATTTGGCATTTAAATAAAAAAAAATTAAAAAATCGGTTCTCCTTTGCCATCGATGTAGGAAAACCCTGTGGTTCTCCCACATCGATGGCAAAAGTATTTAACATCGGCCAAAAACCATCTATGATTTCAAATCAACGATGGTGGATGGCCATTATTAGCACTTTGTAAAAATAAAAAAATGTGCTTTGCTTCATTATCGATGGTGGGAAGAAAACCACCTGAATTTCCCCCATCGATGGCAAAACTACGCAACATTGGTCATATACCTTTTTTCCTTTTTACATGGACGCAGTCAGTGTGTCCAGCGCCGAGCCCCCGTCACCCCCGCTCCCGGGGCTGCTCAGCTGGCGGGGTATACACAGAGCTGAGCCCCGGTCACCACCGTAACCGCAGCGGCGGCAGCCTCAGCTGTTTTCCCGCGCAATAACCTCCCGGGAGCGCGCGTCCCCCGCCCCGTCCTGTCAGCCCCCGTCCACGGGGCGCACACACAGTACTAGTGATGGGAAATCTAGTTCGTTTTGGTGACTAGTTCATTATGATCTAGTTCACCCAAAAGATTAGATCAGAAGATTAGTTCATCTAGTTCATCTAGTTCATTATTCCATCACTGACTCAGAGACTGAGAGGAGTGCATGGATCTAGATGAACTAGACTAGATTATGACACACAGAGCAGGCATTGTAATACTAGCTCATTGTAGGAGTTATAGTCTTGTTAGAGTGATCATATACTGTATGTTTAATAAATCAGATTATTTTCTAGTTTAGAAAAGCAATAAGTTATACAGCACCCTTCTAGTGACATGTTTATTGTTTAGCTCTGCAATATTAATCCCATTGTGGTTATTATTTTACATTCCATAATATGCAAGTACAATATCCAAATTCAGAGTAATTTATAAAGTCAAATTTTTTCTGCTTTTAAAATACAGTAATTAGAAAAAAAACATGTCCCCTTGCCCCAATGTAACTGACCTTAGAGAGAGATAAAGTAGAGACTTTGCAAAGTAACCAGTTGCTGATTGGTTGCTAGGGGCAACTGCTCCACTGTATGCATCATGAAGGTTCATACATATCCATCTCTGACTGTACTGTGGAGTAAACAGAGCTACTACAGTATACTGTATAACATGCAGCAGCCAGCACTGTGTCTGTGGCTGCATACACACAATACATGTGCCTGAGCACAGCAGTGCCACACATGGTAGCTCACAGGTACTGTACAGTCTCATTATGGTGTATAGTCAGAGATTAGTTCAGGGATCTGTATGATCAGTGAACTAATTGAACTACTGAACTATTTGCAGGACTCATGAGTCATCAGGACAATGTAGTTCATTTGGATCCGCAGAGTCCAGACCATGTGTGAGCTCAGCACTGCCATCTTTGGCAGCTACCATGTACTGCCTCCTGAGTATTGCATGAGAGCTGATAACATGGCTGCTGCAGAAGCTCCTACACAGATCCCAGCAGAAGATTTAGCACAGCAGTATGCTCAGGACCCTGTACCAGAAGCAGCAGCAAGTGTTTGGACATCTGAACTAATCATATAATGATAGTATCACATAAAGGTGAGCAGCATGAGCACACATTCTCACTCACAGACACACCACACATAGACTTTGGCTAGGCAGTGCATATTTATATTTTATTAGATTTTTATTTGCTGGGCTTTGTTGTACTTTTAACTTTAGATTCAGGAAGTAAAGATCCAGTAAATAAGCCTTATGGAGCTGCTGGGCTCTGTCTGTCTGTGTGTTACACCTCCCACTTGCTTTACTTCCTGGTGAACTAAATGAACTAATCTTTGCCAGAGCAGTGATCTGAACGATTTAGTTCACTTTGAAGATTAGTTCATTTTGAACTAATCATTCACGAACTACCCATCACTACACAGTACAGTACATACCGCGGCGCTATGGAGCAGTACATACCGCGCTGTGTGGCTCCGCCCCTCTGGCCGCCCGCGGGTGGCTGTGTGTGGTTGGGACTGGGCCTGGGAGAGTGGCAGCAGGGTTGGGGTGTGGTCAGTATTGTACCTTATTCCTGGGGTGCTGGCCCAAAGCTCCCCCGGGAAACCTCCATATTTACCATTATTCACCATCTTCATAATAAACTCCTCACACCACCGCCTGTTCTTACACTGCTGCTTAGCGAGACCTCTAACGCCAGCCACCAGGCAAGCGAATGGCTGCCCCCGCCACCATGCGAATTTCCCCACGCGTTGCCAAGGGATGTTTGTTTTGTGCAAACATTCACAGAGGAGCGTACGGGGGGTGAAATCATTCAATAGTCGCTGACCATCGAATTTCTCCCCCGTCCCCCGGATGCCATCGGCCTGACTGCATTCGCGTGGGGACATGCAGCGTTTTCCTGGGCGCACCCACCGTTTTTGTAGGTATGCCCAGGAAACGCCGGGGCGTCCCCATGCGTGCGCTCCCTGCCCGGCTCCATCCCGCCTTCCTGTGCGAGCGCCTGGAAGACTTTGCAACATCCTTGCACATGCAAATATGCGCAGAGTGCAAACATCGGTCCCCAGTGCGAGTACGCCATGGACCGCAAGGCAGAATTGGGCCCTTAATTACTATCTCAGGCACGGAAATCCTTAATACCTGGGCTGTAATGGCGGAGTTTGTCAAACTGCTGTAGCGGATTTATATTAATCTAACGGTAGAAATAATGGACATTAAAAAATGTGAACTTTGTGTAGAATGATGGGAACTACGGTATATTTCAGGATCATCGGTAGTTGGCTATTCTAGAATCTATTAATAATGGCACTAACAAAAAATCTGTATCCGGATCTGATGCGTGCGGCACTGCGCATCGGAATCGAAGATAAAACATATGATGTGACGGTACTCTTTACCTAGAAGGGCGCCCATCGCGGCCATCGCATGCACTAAAAAATCGCATGCGATGTGACCGACGCGATGCCCGCCATTTTCCATAGGGAACAATGTTAAATGTCCCAATTGACCCGATTTTCCTGTTCAATGTCTCAATTGACCCGATTTTTCCATGGGAAACAATGTTAAATGGCCCACAGAGGCCAAATAGGCACCCTGAAGTGTGAAATAGCCCCCACAATTGTTAACGCCACCCCACGATCAACGTGAACACAAAGCGTGGCGAGCGCAGCGAGCCCGCGAGGGGCGGCGGTACGCGTCCTACGACCTTTTCATACCCCCCACTATCCACGTCGGCGTGGAGTTGAGAATAGAAAGTGTGGCGAGCCACCGAGCCCGAAGCGTGGCGAGCGGACAGCTGTGAAGCCCGCGAGGGGACGCGTATACCTGTGAAGGTGTCCGCGTCTCAACTCCACGCCAACGTAAATAGTGGGGGTATGAAAAGGTCGTAGGACGCTTACCGCCGCCCCTCGCGGGCTCGCTGTGCTCGCCACGCTTCGGGTTGACGTTGATCGTGGGGTGGCGTTAACAATTGTGGGGGCCATTTCACACTTCAGGGTGCCTATTTGGCCTCTGTGGGCCATTTAACATTGTTTCCTATGGAAAAATCGGGTCAATTGAGACATTGAACAGGAAAATCGGGTCAATTGGGACATTTAACATTGTTCCCTATGGGAAATCGCGGGCATCGCGTCGGTCGCATCGCATGCGATTTTTTAGTGCATGCGATGGGCGCCCTTCTAGGTAAAGAGTACCGATGTGACACTTTTCACGCGATTTATCGGCGCAATGGGTTGTAATCATGTGAATAAAGGCCATGGCGCTCTACTGGATAGGAAACTTAAAAGGTTACTTTGCTTCACTGGTAACAAAGGGTCTCTGTGAATTGCGCGGCCACACATACACATGGTAGTGATGCTGGGGAAAATCGCTGGGCTGATAATCGCACATTGTGTATGCACGTTGAAGCCCATCTGAGTTATTTTTCCCGGGGTGGATTCTATGGAGAACTGTCCACCTTATCGTTCATCTGCTGGTAAATACACTGAGCTGCTTTCAGCTCAAAATCACCCAGTGTGTATGGGCCTTTAGTGGCGAAACTTCAACCCTGCCACCCAGAATTAACCCCTTGAGTGGTGGGCAGGGGAGCTCCGGCGTAGGATCGTCGGAGAGGTGAGGGGGGAGGGGAGGTGGGGGGTGCCTGGAGAGGCACCACTGGCGCACACCTTTAATATGGTGGTATGCCCAGAAATTTTCCGGGACAGCCCTCTGCGGCCCGAAAAATTTCCGGCCAAACCACTCGTGGTTAAAGATTTCCTCCTTACCACCTGAAGTTAACCATCTCCCATTGCACCGGCAAAATTCCCAGTCTTCATATGATATGACAATCACAAGAAATAATATTTTGAATTAATATAATCAAAACGCTATTTTATATTTGATACTTTGGGCCTTTGTCCCTATTACTGTCTCCTAATTAAACCCAGCAGCAGTGGTGTATGATACTTACTATAGGATTCAGACTTTATTTTGAATGTTTTCGTTTGATAAATCTTTTATTAGCTATCTAGTAATCAACCATGAAATTAAATTAACCTCTGTGAAAATCTTTCTGTATGCGACAGAAAATTGTTCATCCCGAACCACCTCCGAGACTGTTAATCTTTTGTTAAAGCATTAATGAGAATTATTCATATCAACCTATTGGGGGGAAAGGAACAAACTGCTTCATAATTTATACAAATCTGTTACTAAAACCGACATAAATTTACAGGATTTTCTCCTTTTCTTTTTGTATAGCTTTGCTGAACATAAGATTACTTTCCCCACTTCTGATAGCACCCTGCTAATGAGGCACCCTCTGTACCCTGATAATGAGGCACCCTCTGTACCCTGCCAATGAGGCACCATCTGTACCCTGCTAATGAGGCACCCTCTTTACCCTGCTAATGAGGCACCCTCTGTACCCATCTAGTAGTAGTAGTAGTACGTTTATTTATAAGGCGCCGCAAAGTGTCCGCAGCGCTGTACATAGCAAACAAAAAAACAAATTACAAGGTAACGTACAGGGTGTGTTGAAAGATACAGTATAAATAGGGGTATAGCTGGTAGAACTAAAATCAGCATCAGTTCAGAAGTAGGTTTCAAAATTGTCAAGGAGACTGAAGATGAAGTAGAGGAAGGGAAGAACAGGACAGGAGCACAGGTGAGGTAATGAGGTAGGGTGAGTACGTGAGGAAGGAGGGCGCTGCTCATAAGAGTTAACATACTAAAAATAGGTGGGTGGACGAACAAAATACAATAGGATAAGTAGGAATGGAGGGGAACGGAGGCAGGATAGGAGGATCAAAAGAGGTTAGGAGGAGGGATAGGCTAGTCGAAAAAAGTGGGTTTTGAGGGAGCGCTTGAAGGAGGTAAGGGAATCAGATAGCCTGATGGGTGGCGGGAGGTTGTTCCAGTGCAGGGGGGCAGCGCAAGAGAAATCTTGGACACGGGAGTGGGAGGAGGTGATTAGGTGAGAGGTCAGTCGGCGGTCAGCGATGGAGCGAAGAGGACGGGAGGGAGTGTGGATAGAGATCAGTGAAGAGAGGTAGGGAGCTGTGGAGGAGGAGAGAGCCTTGTAGGTGGTGGTGAGGAGTTTAAAGAGAACTCGGAAAGGAATGGGGAGCCAGTGAAGAGATAAACAGAGGGGGGAGGTGGAGGTAGAGCGGCGGGAGAGGAAGATGAGCCTAGCAGCAGCGTTAAGAATGGATTGGAGAGGTGCGAGGCGGATGAGAGGTAGCCCAGAGAGAAGGATGTTGCAGTAGTCAAGGCGGGAGATGACAAGAGAGTGAATGAGAATTTTGGTCGCGTCAGTGGAGAGGAATGGTCTGATGCGTGAGATGTTGCGTAGGTGAAAACGGCAAGACTGTGAGAGAGCACGAATGTGGGGGGTGAAAGAGAGGGAGGAGTCAATGATGACACCGAGGCAGCGCGTTTGGTCGGTGGACGTGATCTCGGTTTCACCAATGCTGATGGAGATAGTGGGAGAAGAGGGGATGTTCGGGGGATGGAAGATTAGAAGTTCAGTTTTAGCCATGTTTAGTTTCAGGAAGCGTTGGGTCATCCAGGCTGAGATGGCCGTGAGGCATTCGGACACCTTGGACAGGAGTGATGGGGATAAGTCGGAGGAGGAGAGATAGATTAGGGTATCATCAGCATAAAGGTGGTAATGAAAACCATAGGAGCTGATGAGGGTGCCCAGAGAGGTGGTGTAGAGGGAGAAGAGGAGAGGGCCAAGGACTGACCCTTGGGGAACACCGACTGGCTGGGGGGTAGTAGGAGAGGAGGAGCTCGGAGTGGAGACGGAGAAGGAGCGATCGGAGAGGTATGAGGTGAACCAGGAGAAGACCGTGCCAGTGATGCCAAAGGAGCGGAGGGTGTTGAGCAGGAGAGGGTGGTCAACAGTGTCAAAGGCAGCCGACAGATCAAGCTGGATGAGGATAGAGAAGAGGCCTTTGGATTTAGCCGATAGTAGATCGTTAGTGACTTTAATCAGGGCAGTTTCAGTGGAATGTAAAGGGCGGAACCCGGATTGGAGGGGGTCTAGAATGGAGTTAGCAGTAAGGTGGCTTAGGAGACGATTATAGGTCAGACGTTCTAGGAGTTTGGAGGCAAAAGGGAGGAGGGAGATGGGCCTGTAGTTGGATGGAGAGTTGGGGTCCAGATTTGTTTTTTTGAGAATTGGGGAGACAAGAGCGTGTTTGAAGGAGGAAGGGAAGATCCCAGAGGATAGGGAAAGATTAAAGAGGTGAGCCAGGTGAGAGCAGACTGATGGACTGAGACGACGGATAATATTGGAGGGGATAGGATCGAGCGGGCAGGTGGAGGGAGAAGCGGATTGGAGGATAGAGTGGACTTCAGCAGCAGTGGTGGGGTAAAATGAGGACAGGGGTTGGAAGGAGGGGAGTGGAGATGTAGGAGGGGAGGAGGGAGAGGGTGAGGTCATGGCAGCAGTGATGGCAGTCCTGAGAGAGGAGATTTTGGTTGAAAAGTAGGTAGCAAAATCAGCGGCTACGATGGAGGACGGAAGAGCTGGAGGAGGGGGGGAGAGCAAGGAGTTGAAGGTGGCGAAGAGCCTGCGGGGATTGGATGATTGGGAAAGGATGAGGGACTTAAAGTAGGATTCCTTGGCCAGAGCAAGGGCAGAGCTGAAGGAGGAAAGAATGAATTTGAAATGGAGATAATCCGCAAGGGAGCGTGATTTCTTCCAGAAGCGCTCAGCAGTGCGAGAGCACTTTTTAAGGAATCGGGTGATAGGTGAGTGCCACGGTTGGGGGTTGGAGCATCGAAGAGGGATAGAGGAGGGAGGGCAGGCAGAGTCCAATGCCGAAGATAGGGTGTCATTATAGAGGGAGGCAGCGAGGTTCGGGCAGGACATGAGGGCGATTGGGGCGAGAAGAGGACACAGCGTGTTTGAGAAGGCAGCAAGATCAAGTGTGTTGACGTTATGCCGTGAGACAATGTGCTTGGGAGGGGGGGTGGGAGAGGGGGAAGCAGTGAGGGAGAAGGAGATGAGGTGATGGTCAGAAAGAGGAAAAGCTGAGATAGTGTAGTCAGTAAGGGAACAAGAGCGAGAGAAGACGAGATCGAGGGAGTGTCCTTGGATGTGGGTGGGAGAGGTAGTCCACTGAGATAGGCCAAGAGAGGAGCAGAGAGAGAGGAGTTTGGAGGTGCCAGGATCAGCGGGGTTATCCAAGGGGATGTTAAAGTCACCAAGAATGACAGATGGCAGGTCGGAGGAGAGGAAGTGTGGAAGCCAGGCAGCGAAGTTGTCAAGAAATTGGGAGATAGGGCCAGGGGGGCGGTAGATTGCAGCGACACGGAGGTGGTAGGGGTAGTATAGATGGATAGAGTGAGACTCAAAGGAGGAGAAAAGGAGAGAGGGTTCAGGGTGAATGACACTGTGGGTGCATGAGGCTGAGAGGAGAAAATGATAATGAGGCACCCTCTATACCCTGCTTAATGAGGCACGCTCTTCACCCTGCTAATGAGGCACCCTCTTCACCCTGCTAATGAGGCACCCTCTGTACCCTGCTAATGAGGCACCCTCTGTACCCTGCTAATGAGGCACCCACTTTAATGAGGCACCCTCTTTCCCCTGCTAATGAGGCACCCTCTGTACCCTGCTAATGAGGTACCCACTTTAATGAGGCACCCTCTGTACCCTGCTTAATGAGGCACCCTCTATACCCTGTTTAATGAGGCGCCCTCTATACCCTGTTTAATGAGGCACCCTCTATACCCTGCTAATGAGGCACCCTCTTTAATGAGGCACCATCTTTAATCCGCTAATGAGGCACCCTCTGTACCCTGCTAATGAGGCACCCTCTGTACCCTGCTAATGAGGCACCCTCTTTAATGAGGCACCCACTATACCATGCTTAATGAGGCACCCTCTATACCCTGTTTAATGGGGCACCCTCTATAACCTGCTAATGAGGCACCCTCTTTAATGAGGCACCCTCTCTACCCTGTTTAATGAGGCACCCTCTTTACCCTGCTAATGAGGCACCCTCTTTAATCCGCTAATGAGGCACCCTCTGTACCCTGCTTATGAGGCACGCTCTATACCCTGCTAATGAGGCACCCTCTGTACCCTGCTAATGAGGCACCCTCTTTAATGAGGCACCCGCTATACCAGGGCTTGGCAATTGCGGCACTCCAGATGTTGAGGAACTACACATCCCAGGATGCTTTGCATTAGTTTTGCTATGTGGCCATGCTGAAACTGATGCAAGGCATGCTGGGATGTGTAGTTCCTCAACATCTGGAGGGCCGCAATTGCCCAGCCCTGCGCTATACCCTGCTAATGAGGCACCCTCTGTACCCTGCTAATGAGGCACCCTCTTTAATGAGGCACCCGCTATACCCTGCTTAATGAGGCACCCAGGATAGAGCGTACAGAGGAAATATCATTAAATGGTGATAGATTTCTCCTCTGTGCGGACACATGCGAGCGGTTATGTAAGCATGCACATCTGCTCGCATCGTGTTGCAGTGATTCGGTCTGAATTGGGCCCACAGTCCGATGTGAGGGACAACTTTCTGAAGTATTTACTGCTAGTTTGTACTGCACAATAGGGATCATGACACAGAATAAAGATATTGCACTAGCATTTTGCTTTTTAATTATTTAAGGTGTTTCACTTAACCTGCAGCCACAACCCTGTGTACGCTTCATGCTTAAATTGAGTAGGAGGCCTCCATTCATGAAGCTATAAGCCAAGCTTACTCCATTTATCCCGTCCAGTTATCAATCATGGGCTGGGACAAATGAGCCTGCTCACTTCTCCAGTATCACAAATGATACCGTGACCCAGGGCCAACATCTTTATTTGCTTCTCCAGTGATTCCCTTCAGCAGATATTAAGCAATTTTATAATCCATGAAAGGCAAAATTAAAGGACGCCATCCATAAAGCAGAATAATTCCGGTCAGTTACAAAGTGATGTCTGTATTGTCTTATAAATTATACGGCCGCACTGCTTCATATTGTAATGAAGGAAAGATCATAATAATCCAATGCCCTGGGCAGTCACTAATATGCATTTAATCACAGAGCACAGGGCAATCTGTCACCGCAGCTCAGCGAATGGGTGCATAAAGTACAAATATCTATATCACATCATTTCTATTATAGTACTAGCTATGCCACTTACGCAGCTCTCGCGCTGTGTGTGTGTGGGCATGTGTTGTGTGGGCATGTGTGTGTGTGGGCATGTGTGTGTGTGGGCATGTGTGTGTGTTGTCCATTATTTACAGTACAAATACAAACATACACACATTATATATACATACCTCCCAACATGACCCTCTCCAGGAGACAGGGGCGTATTTATCATTATATTGCGATGCCGGCGTGATGACACCGCCGGCCATCGCATTGCGGTATCATCTGATACCACCAGGATTTATCAAATTGAGGGCGCAGGGACAGGGCTCCGATAGGAGCCCGTCCCTGCGAAGCCCTAACCCGGAAGCTGGGAGGTCAGCGCATGCGCGGTTATGCGCTGACTAGGGTTACCACCTAGTCCCTTTAATTCCGGACATATGTTAATTACACAGGTTCTGTGGCAGTTTAAAATCAGGTGAAGTGGAGTCTTGAAGTCAGCCAGCCACAGAACCTGTGTAATTAATATGTGTCCGGAATTAAAGGGACTAGGTGGTAACCCTAGCGCTGACCCCTGCTGACCCCTGTGACCGCACTGCCCCGCTCGACAGTGCAACGTGTAGCCTTAGGCTAAAATGGGCTATCGCCATATCAGAATGGCGATAGCCCAGGGGTGTGATGCCGGGCTGCCCGATGTTGATACATCGGACAGCTTCGCATCCCCCATAGAAACCTATGGGGGATGCGGCTGGCGGCGGTGAAGGGGGGGATCGCAGCAGGGATCGGAGATTCCTGTTGCCGAGCCCCTTTAATACATTTGGGGGATACTACATATTTGCGATTAACCCCCGAAAACAGATGTTTTCGGAGATTTAACCGCAAATATTGCTTGATAAATCCATCCCACAGTGCTCTGTTTCTGGACTTCCCTTAAAATGTATGATTACCATCACCTGTGTGGAGTCACCTTTCTTATCAATTAACATGTTAAAAGAGGTGATGGCAATCATACATCAAGATGGAAGTCCAGGAGCAGAGCGTTGTGTCCCTCCTGGACAGGGTCATGTTGGGAGGTATGTATATACACTGCTCAAAAGAATAAACACTTAAACAACACAACACCCTTCTGTGAAATCAAATTGTCCACTTAGGAAGCAACACTGATTGACATACCTGCCACTAAGTAGTGGCGGAAGTAGCGGCAGGGTCCTATTCAATGCTGCCTTTCCCAACAGCATTGAACTGGCATCTCGGCAGAACGGGCCCGACTTTAAAAGCAGTCGCTATATCTTGACGATCCACGTCCGTTTCTTGCACACACGCCCCCTTTTCAGCGCTCGGCAGGGGGGACATTGAATCCTGCATGACTAATATCAGTCGAGCGGCCCGAGAACGGGCCGCGGTCACAAATGTTGGGACGTCCCGACAGTCGCAGGCCCTCTTGGCCCTATGTGCGCACACAACTGTAAAGACGAATAAATGAGGGGTAGGGGTCATAGTAATTAGGTCAACCACTATTGGTCGACGGGACGGGGCCTCGCTATGCTCAGTACACTATTATAGTCTCCAAGTGGATATTATTTTTGTTTTTTAAACATGAAAATAAAAACACATAAGACCTTTTTCATGTCGACATATTACTTGTGTCCACCTTTTGGCCATGTCGACCTAATGCATGTCGACATTTTTCATATGTCGGCCTTTTTCCTGTCGACCAATACTGTACCGCATTTCGCATCTTATATGAATGGGAATAATTAAGTGATTGAGAGATTCCGAAATATATAATTTTATAATAAAATAAATTCCGAGACTCTTCTTACACAGTTTGATGCTGGAAGGTCCTATCGCCGTTGAGCTGATCTGGAGGTGGAATCGTTATTTGAGCACTACTGATATCCAGTCATCATTCAGCTCACACATCATAAGAAACGGAGAGAGCTGATTCCAACCTCAAATCCACATTATTTTTGGCAGTCACTTCCCAGTAGGTCCCTGCAGCAGCCATAAAAGTTACTTGCACATAAGGAAAATATTTTTATCTTTGCACTCTTTGTAATATATATTTAATCTTTTTGCATTACAGGAGAAAATCCTGAGTACTGTGACGGAATCTGAATTACCCGGTTATTGTTTTTTTTTTACATTTTTATTATGTGTGTGGGGGGGGTTGTGAATGGCTGGCACACTGCACCAAGACCACCAACATAAAGGAGTTGTCTTTAACAGGTAAGATTAAACCTGAATTGTTTTCTGATCTTGAGGTCTTACCGATGTTACGCCATACCGTTACAAACCGGCTGCATCTGTATCAGCTGGGTGTGAATCATTAGGACCTGATTGGGCAGGGTTACGAGAAATTTCGGATTCTGGGGGACCCCCGCTCGCCCCCTGACTGTGGTGTTTAAATAATGGGCCCCATACATCAGCAATCACAATTTATGGATTTTCAGATATAGGGATATTTTGGCCAGATAAATGGATTTTACAATCTATCTGACTTTGCCCACACATTACAGATTTATTTCAGTGATCGGCAGATTTTTCCATCTAAAGATTGCATCTTCATATCTGGGAATTGCCCCAATCGATTGTCATTTCAGCTGTTCATAATGTAAATAGATGAAGAAGACGAATTGGGAATGCCCACACATATAAAAAAGATCCGCAGATAATACCAGATTATTAAACATGTTTAAAAACCTGATTAAGCAATCGATTGGCGATTTTGATTGGGATTGCCAAAAGGGGGAGCCCACACATCTAAAATTATTGTGGCAATCACCTCCATATCTGAAAATTGTCACAATTAATTGCTGATGTATGGGGCCCTTAACCCGATCTGCGGATCTCCGAGGAGGGGGCGGGGCTAAAGTGTCACAAATGTGTCATTTTAACCCCGCATGACATCACGCCCCCCAAAGTCTTGCTGAAAGTCGGCAACCCTGTGATTGGGTACTATCAGATTCTGTCTCTGGCAGGGCAATAACTAGGGTGGTGCAACATGTGCCACCACACAGGGCACAGCAAGGCACGAGGCCCTGTTCTGCCGCACCTGTCTATTCAATCTGACTTGCAACTTCCTTTTCTTTAATCCCTGGCTTTACCTGGCCGCCTGTCTCCCCCTCACGTCCCTAAGTACCTTCAGCCACACATTCCTTTATATAAGGGCACAATATAGACCCTGTTTTTATGGGACTGTCTCACATCCCATCCGCAGCTGGCCGTGTCCCGCTTGTCAGTACGAACAGCATCTAAGCCATACCTGCCTACTTTCTATCACCCCTCGAGGCTGCGTGTCGAGGGTGGGACGAGGCTGATCTCGCCAAGCCCCGCCCCCATGACAGTCAGCCGCATTAATTTGCTGATCCGCCGATTGGGGGAGGAGATGAAATTATGCTCCCTCTCCACGGACCCATGAAATTCGTGGGGAGCGTGGGGTCCAGAGGTGATGCGGGAGACTTGCCCTTCTTCTCGAGGGGCCGGGAGGGAGACCCGATTTGCGGGACCCTCGAGGACATTCCAGGAGGGTGGGCATGGTCTAAGCACAGAGGCAGGGGGACAGGGGGCATGGCCAGCAGCTCATAGAACACTCACGGGGCGACGTGTGCTTAATTTCTATGTGATCTATTCACTTATAAATAGCCCTAAAATCGCCCGGGCGCCTTAATGCTGCAGTATTCTATCAAGTCCACATCTTGTCTCCGACCTTAAATGTTGACTTTTGTAAAACTGCATATTGTACATTATTTCTATAGATTAGTATATATAGACACAACGTATTGCACAATAGGGTAGACAAGCTAATCATAACCATCAAAGGAGTTACAGGAAATCTATGTATAACTCCTCCAGAGACTCCTATCAGAACCTTGACAAACTGTCCCCAGCAGAATAAACCATTACTTTACCCTATAGGACGTGTGGCAGCTTCCTGTGTGTACGGAATATTTCCATATATTCCTTCACTATGTTACTATGCCGTGCTCCGATTACTAGAGGTCTGAGTCGCACGCAAAGCCAAATATTCTACCTAAAGGCCCCCATACACAATGCGATTTTGGGCCGATTTCGGCACTCTGGCCCGATAATCGTGTGAAATCGGGCCAAAACCGCATGTGCGTGACATCTGATCTGATCCGATGTGTGGTCTCGTCGCCTCTTACCAGATCAGGAGGTCGGATGTTCAGCACATAAGATCACGTCCGACCTCCCTGTATGCATGTGCCTGCTCTACAGCTTGAGCGGGGGGCGGTGGGTACTGCAGCTTGACCGGGGAGTAGTGGGGCGGGCAGTGGGTGCTGTGAGCTGTGCTAGCGGGCTGTGTGGTGGCGGGTAATGCAGCCTGACCGGGGAGTAGTGGGGCGGGCAGTGGGTGCTGAACGCTACACTATCGGGCAGTGAGTACTGAGAGAACGGCCAGTCATTTGAAAGGCTATTTTAAAAATCTAATACCCACCACTGCTGTCCCGGCATCCCGCTGATGATATGATCACCACCCGGCATCCGGCCCGCTAGCGCAGTGGTCAGTACTCGCCGCCCCCTAGTGTAGCGCTCAGCACGCGCTGCCCTCCCACTGCCCGTCCCGGCATCCTGCTGTTCCGCTGATGATGAGATCACCACCCGGCCCGCTAGCTCAACACCCGCCCCACTGCTCCTCACCGCCCGCTGCAGCTCCCCGTTACGTGTGATAAATCGCAAGCGATTTATCACATGTATAAAATGGCCCATCAAGTGCCAAATTGCATGTGAGCCTCTCGGGGAGCTGCTGGGCAGCTCACAGGAGAATTGGGTCGGACTTGACCTTAGGGCAAGTCGGCCTAATGTATGGGGCCTTTAGACTAACCAGAGTATCCGTACGGCTACAAGCAGAAAGCCACACCAACCACGGGCCCTTATTCAGATCTGATCGTAGTACAAATTTGTTTGGAAAATGGGCAAAACCATGTGCACTGCAGGTGGGGCAGATGTAACATGTGCAGAGAGAGTTAGATCTGTGTGAGTTATTTTGTTTCTGTGCAGGGTAAATACTGGCTGCATTATTTTTACACTGCAATTTAGATTTCAGTTTCAGCACACCCCACCCAAAATTAACTCTCTCTCTGCACAAGTTACATCTGCCCCACCTGCAGTGCACATGGATTTTCCCATTTTCCAAACAAATTTGTACTGCGATCAGATCTGAATAAGGGCCACTGTTTTTCCGGTACTTGTGAGTTATCTGGACGCCCGATTTTTTGATTGTATGCCTTAAGTTAAGGCATACAATCAGATGCGATGCGATGCGATATCGCATCGCATCGCATCGCATCGCATGCGATATCGGATGCGATGACCCGATTTTTCCATAGGAATCAATGTTAAAATGATTCCTATGGAAAAAGGGGTCCTTTTCATACCCCTACTATCCAAGTGGGCATGGAGTTGGATATAAACCTGTGGCGAGCGTAGCGAGCCACCGAGCCCGAAGCGTGGCGAGCGAAGCGAGCCCCGCGAGGGGACGGTATTCCGTGTCCCCTCGCGGGGCTCGCTACGCTCGCCACGCTTCGGGCTCGGTGGCTCGCTACGCTCGCCACAGGTTTATATCCAACTCCATGCCCACTTGGATAGTAGGGGTATGAAAAGGACCCCTTTTTCCCATTGAATTCCATGTTAAAATGGACTCAGTCCATTTTAACATTGATTCCTATGGAAAAATCGGGTCATCGCATCGCATCGCATCGCATCCGATGGTCGCATGCGATGCGATGCGATGTGCCCGATCCGACCCGATTTTCAAATCGGGCGTCCGGATAACTCACATGTACCGTTTTTCCTTCTGCAGCTGTAGTACCAGTGGTTGCACCTGCCCCCTAGTGGGAGCAAGAGGTACAGCAGCTACAGGATTCTCTTCACTGTACATAGGGTTGCCAATCCCGGGGCATTTTTTCAATCCCGGGATTCGGGATTGAAAAATGCTCAATCCCGGGATTCCCGGGATCCCGGGATTGGCCTCCCTGATACAAAAAAAAAACACACAGCTGTCCCCATCCCCCCCAAACTGCCCACACCGTTAATCAATTATAGGCAGAATAATCCCAAACCACTATCCCCCTGCCTGCACTGCACTGTCACTTACATTGAGGTGGTGACAGGCAGTTGCAGGAACATCTGAAGCAAGCGGGCGGCCAGGTTGGACGAGCTGCACAGCGGGCGTCCAGGTTGGACGAGCTGCACAGCGGGCGGCCAGGTAGGGCGAGCTGCACAGCGGGCAGCCAGGGAGGATGAGCTGCACAGCGGGCAGGTGTGTGGCCAGGCAACCTAGTACAGAACAGTGTGCTTTAGCGGTATGACGGCGGCCGGGCTGTGCAGCGTGACGTGATGTCAGGGGTCACGCTGCGCAGCCCGGCCACCGCCATGATGCCGCTACAGCACACTCACTGTTCCTATCAGCCACACTGCTGTCTGCCGGTAAATTACTATCGGGCACTAATCCCGCAATCCCGGGATTGGAAGGCTCAATCCCGGGATTGAAATCCCGCCTTTTTTAGGCCAAAATCCCGGGATCCCGCCGATCCCGATCCCGGGATTGGCCTCCCTAACTGTACACATGCCTCGGTATAGCATGAAACACAGGTTACACGTATACGACCAGAGCGGCTGCTGCAGTACAGTTAAAAATTCAAATAGGAGATTTACACCAACTGCCATTCCCGATCTGCGTAAAAAATTTTTTTGCACTGTAAACATTCTTCAACCCCTTGTGTGCCAACATCGCTCTGAGATATCCTCAAAACATCCCCTAAAAATGCCAGCGTCGCTCATAGCGACTGTTATTTTTTTGGGTGCAATATTTAACTAAACGTCAATGAATTTACTTGGCTGCATTTATACTAAAAGAACAGTTGATGTGAGCGACGCGGGCATTTTTAGCGGCAACATTGGCACTCAAAGGGTTAATACATTTTACATACTGGTTACCAGCCTGTGAAAGGGCCGGTGGCTGAGTGCGGCCGAGTGGAGCGACACAGATGTGCTTTATCGAAATATCAATTTCCAGTTTCAATTTTTAGCCAGTAAATCACATTTTTAAAACACATTCTTGTTTAGGAAACCTCATTCTGGAGGCTTAGCTTCATGTTTCCATAGTTACTAAACTTAACTGTGAGCAAAAACGCTTATAGTTAAAAACTATCACTTATATCCCTCTGCTGCCACCTAGTGTAAAATATGTAACACTGCATGTATATAGCATCCAGTGTTTAACCCATGTTTTTTTTCCTAGAGGTACCATTTTTTGCCAATTAAGTCTCTCTCTAGTATTTGCCTTAGGCCGGGAGTTATTCAGGCCTGTTCGCTATTTTGCGAATGTTCGATCCGTTCAATTATTGAAGGACTACGCATGCATATTGGTCATGAGAAATAGCAAAAACATCTAATTGCAATTCCCTCGCAATTTATCTGACAGGATGTCAGCGTTTGGGAGTGTTTACTGGTCTTTTTCTGAGAGTGCCCCAAAAAAGGCAGATATGCCCAGGTGTTTTAAGGAAGGGTGTGTGATGTCAGTGCCAGCCTCGGTCAGCCGGTATCTGTCTCAAAGCTGTGGAAGGATAAGACCTACACAGGGCTGCCATCAGAAAATGTTGGACCCGGGACTGACAAAATATGCAGGGCCCACCTTCCCTTTCTCGAAACAACTGGTGAGACCTCCGGTGTCCTAAGCACTGGTCACACTATTCAACCTCTACATTGCTTCGCGGGAAATGTGAACTTTGTTTATGACAATCATACTTTTTCGAATCTAGTCATGGCCCCCTTCTGTCTGGTTCCCCCCCCCCCCCCGATGGCTGCCCTGGAACTTTGCACAGACTCGTAAAATAATTCAATGGTTGGTGAATTGCGTATGGATGTGAGTCAGGATAGTCAGTAGCGATATTTTCTCAATTTATTCGTAAATTTGCACAGGGCGGGATTTTTTCTGTCTGGGCGACAGCTATCTAGTTACCTGTGGGGAGCTAGGTAACTGATAAGAAAGGTGTCACCACAGGTGCTGGCAATCATACATTACCAGGGAAGCCCAGGAACAGAGCATTGTGTCCTCCTGGAGAGGGGCATGCTGGGAGGTATGGATAATGTATGATTGCCTGCACCTGTGGGGAGCTGGGTAACTGATAAGAAAGGTGTCACCACAGGTGCTGGCAATCATACATTACCAGGGAAGCCCAGGAACAGAGCATTTTCTCCCTCATGGAGAGGGGCATGCTGGGAGGTATGGATAATGTAGGATTGCCAGCACCTGTGGGGAGCTAGGTAACTGATAAGAAAGGTGTCACCACAGGTGCTGGCAATCATACATTACCAGGGAAGCCCAGGAACAGAGCATTGTGTCCTCCTGGAGAGGGGCATGCTGGGAGGTATGGATAATGTATGATTGCCAGCACCTGTGGGGAGCTGGGTAACTGATAAGAAAGGTGTCACCACAGGTGCTGGCAATCATACATTACCAGGGAAGCCCAGGAACAGAGCATTGTGTCCTCCTGGAGAGGGGCATGCTGGGAGGTATGGATAATGTATGATTGCCAGCACCTGTGGGGAGCTAGGTAACTGATAACAAAGGTGTCACCACAGGTGCTGGCAATCCTACATTACCAGGGAAGTCCAGGAACAGAGCATTGTGTCCTCCTGGAGAGGGGCACGCTGGGAGGTATGGATAATGTAGGATTACCAGCACCTGTGGGGAGCTAGGTAACTGATAAGAAAGGTGTCACCACAGGTGCTGGCAATCATACATTACCAGGGAAGCCCAGGAGCAGAGCATTGTGTCCTCCTGGAGAGGGGCATGCTGGGAGGTATGGATAATGTAGGATTACCAGCACCTGTGGGAAGCTAGGTAACTGATAAGAAAGGTGTCACCACAGGTGCTGGCAATCATACATTACCAGGGAAGCCCAGGAACAGAGCAGTGTGTCCTCCTGGAGAGGGGCATGCTGGGAGGTATGTATAATGTATGATTACCAGCACCTGTGGGGAGCTGGGTAACTGATAAGAAAGGTGTCACCACAGGTGCTGGCAATCATACATTACCAGGGAAGTCCAGGAGCAGAGCATTGTGTCCTCCTGGAGAGGGGCATGCTGGGAGGTATGGATAATGTAGGATTACCAGCACCTGTGGGGAGCTAGGTAACTGATAAGAAAGGTGTCACCACAGGTGCTGGCAATCATACATTACCAGGGAAGCCCAGGAACAGAGCATTGTGTCCTCCTGGAGAGGGGCATGCTGGGAGGTATGGATAATGTAGGATTACCAGCACCTGTGGGGAGCTAGGTAACTGATAAGAAAGGTGTCACCACAGGTGCTGGCAATCATACATTACCAGGGAAGCCCAGGAACAGAGCATTGTGCCCTCCTGGAGAGGGGCATGCTGGGAGGTATGGATAATGTATGATTGCCAGCACCTGTGGGGAGCTAGGTAACTGATAAGAAAGGTGTCACCACAGGTGCTGGCAATCCTACATTACCAGGGAAGTCCAGGAACAGAGCATTGTGTCCTCCTGGAGAGGGGCATGCTGGGAGGTATGGATAATGTAGGATTGCCAGCACCTGTGGGGAGCTGGGTAACTGATAAGAAAGATGTCACCACAGGTGCTGGCAATCATACATTACCAGGGAAGCCCAGGAGCAGAGCATTGTGTCCTCCTGGAGAGGGGCACGCTGGGAGGTATGGATAATGTATGATTGCCAGCACCTGTGGGGAGCTAGGTAACTGATAAGAAAGGTGTCACCACAGGTGCTGGCAATCATACATTACCAGGGAAGCCCAGGAACAGAGCATTGTGTCCTCCTGGAGAGGGGCATGCTGGGAGGTATGTATAATGTATGATTGCCAGCACCTGTGGGGAGCTAGGTAACTGATAAGAAAGGTGTCACCACAGGTGCTGGCAATCATACATTACCAGGGAAGCCCAGGAACAGAGCATTGTGTCCTCCTGGAGAGGGGCATGCTGGGAGGTATGGATAATTTATGATTGCCAGCACCTGTGGGGAGCTGGGTAACTGATAAGAAAGGTGTCACCACAGGTGCTGGCAATCCTACATTACCAGGGAAGTCCAGGAACAGAGCATTGTGTCCTCCTGGAGAGGGGCATGCTGGGAGGTATGGATAATTTATGATTGCCAGCACCTGTGGGGAGCTGGGTAACTGATAAGAAAGGTGTCACCACAGGTGCTGGCAATCCTACATTACCAGGGAAGTCCAGGAACAGAGCATTGTGTCCTCCTGGAGAGGGGCATGCTGGGAGGTATGGATAATGTAGGATTGCCAGCACCTGTGGGGAGCTGGGTAACTGATAAGAAAGGTGTCACCACAGGTGCTGGCAATCATACATTACCAGGGAAGCCCAGGAGCAGAGCATTGTGTCCTCCTGGAGAGGGGCACGCTGGGAGGTATGGATAATGTATGATTGCCAGCACCTGTGGGGAGCTAGGTAACTGATAAGAAAGGTGTCACCACAGGTGCTGGCAATCCTACATTACCAGGGAAGTCCAGGAACAGAGCATTGTGTCCTCCTGGAGAGGGGCATGCTGGGAGGTATGGATAATGTAGGATTGCCAGCACCTGTGGGGAGCTAGGTAACTGATAAGAAAGGTGTCACCACAGGTGCTGGCAATCATACATTACCAGGGAAGCCCAGGAACAGAGCATTGTGCCCTCCTGGAGAGGGGCATGCTGGGAGGTATGGATAATGTATGATTGCCAGCACCTGTGGGGAGCTAGGTAACTGATAAGAAAGGTGTCACCACAGGTGCTGGCAATCCTACATTACCAGGGAAGTCCAGGAACAGAGCATTGTGTCCTCCTGGAGAGGGGCATGCTGGGAGGTATGGATAATGTAGGATTGCCAGCACCTGTGGGGAGCTAGGTAACTGATAAGAACAGTGTCACCACAGGTGCTGGCAATCATACATTAACAGGAAAGCCCAGGAACAGAGCATTGTGTCCTCCTGGAGAGGGGCATGCTGGGAGGTATGTATAATGTATGATTGCCAGCACCTGTGGGGAGCTAGGTAACTGATAAGAAAGGTGTCACCACAGGTGCTGGCAATCATACATTACCAGGGAAGCCCAGGAGCAGAGCATTGTGTCCTCCTGGAGAGGGGCATGCTGGGAGGTATGGATAATGTAGGATTGCCAGCACCTGTGGGGAGCTGGGTAACTGATAAGAAAGATGTCACCACAGGTGCTGGCAATCATACATTACCAGGGAAGCCCAGGAGCAGAGCATTGTGTCCTCCTGGAGAGGGGCACGCTGGGAGGTATGGATAATGTATGATTGCCAGCACCTGTGGGGAGCTAGGTAACTGATAAGAAAGGTGTCACCACAGGTGCTGGCAATCATACATTACCAGGGAAGCCCAGGAACAGAGCATTGTGTCCTCCTGGAGAGGGGCATGCTGGGAGGTATGTATAATGTATGATTGCCAGCACCTGTGGGGAGCTAGGTAACTGATAAGAAAGGTGTCACCACAGGTGCTGGCAATCATACATTACCAGGGAAGCCCAGGAACAGAGCATTGTGTCCTCCTGGAGAGGGGCATGCTGGGAGGTATGTATAATGTATGATTGCCAGCACCTGTGGGGAGCTAGGTAACTGATAAGAAAGGTGTCACCACAGGTGCTGGCAATCCTACATTACCAGGGAAGTCCAGGAACAGAGCATTGTGTCCTCCTGGAGAGGGGCATGCTGGGAGGTATGGATAATTTATGATTGCCAGCACCTGTGGGGAGCTGGGTAACTGATAAGAAAGGTGTCACCACAGGTGCTGGCAATCATACATTACCAGGGAAGTCCAGGAACAGAGCATTGTGTCCTCCTGGAGAGGGGCATGCTGGGAGGTATGGATAATGTAGGATTGCCAGCACCTGTGGGGAGCTGGGTAACTGATAAGAAAGGTGTCACCACAGGTGCTGGCAATCCTACATTACCAGGGAAGTCCAGGAACAGAGCATTGTGTCCTCCTGGAGAGGGGCATGCTGGGAGGTATGGATAATGTAGGATTGCCAGCACCTGTGGGGAGCTAGGTAACTGATAAGAAAGGTGTCACCACAGGTGCTGGCAATCCTACATTACCAGGGAAGTCCAGGAACAGAGCATTGTGTCCTCCTGGAGAGGGGCATGCTGGGAGGTATGGATAATGTAGGATTGCCAGCACCTGTGGGGAGCTGGGTAACTGATAAGAAAGGTGTCACCACAGGTGCTAGCAATCATACATTACCAGGGAAGCCCAGGAGCAGAGCATTGTGTCCTCCTGGAGAGGGGCACGCTGGGAGGTATGGATAATGTATGATTGCCATCACCTGTGGGGAGCTAGGTAACTGATAAAAAAGGTATCACCACAGGTGCTGGCAATCATACATTACCAGGGAAGCCCAGGAGCAGAGCATTGTGTCCTCCTGGAGAGGGGCACGCTGGGAGGTATGGATAATGTATGATTGCCAGCACCTGTGGGGAGCTAGGTAACTGATAAGAAAGGTGTCACCACAGGTGCTGGCAATCATACATTACCAGGGAAGCCCAGGAGCAGCGCATTTTCTACCTCATGGAGAGGGTCAGGTAGGCAAGTATGATTTAGTACTATACTGTATGTGAGCTCAAATGTCCCCATTCCACATATCAAAGACAAGAACCAAAGCATGTAACACGTAAGCCTGTGTGTGACCTATGTGGGATATGCAGTTCATGGTTTGCAGGTCACCCAACAGGTGCACTCATTACTCATTGACACATTTTAAAAGATCCACAGGTGGGGCTAATTATATCACTTGTGATTCTGTGAGGAGACCTGGAAAACATGCACCGTGTGGGGTCCTGAGGACCGAGTTTGAGAACCTGTGGTGTAAAGCATGGTTTCCGAGCCTGGACCAGACTTTAAAGTTAGCCCTGTGGGTCACTGAAACATTATTATATTAGCTACCTAAAGTGCTTAAATCTTTGGAATGTGTTCCCAGACGCACGATCATCGCAGCGAGGAGGAGTTTGTTTCAATTAATGTCTACATATCTAGATGCTTTATTGCAACCCTGCATATTGGAACGCCAGTATTATTTACTAGATACAACATACTTTCTGAATTAGCGAAGATAACAGATATCCCTATGAACAGTGTTCTTTGTAGTATAGCTAGATCAGGGCAGGATTTGCTTCCTCCCTCCCTGCCTGCAAAATCTGGTCACCAGGAAGCAGAATCCGATTTGTCGAGTCCTGGCTATATCTAGATTATTCACTGAGGGCATAGAGGCAGTCTGTAAACGGATTACCAATAATCCCATGTATTGTGGCCCAGCTGTAGACATCTTCTGTTTGTTAGAGATGGGGCTAGCACACAATTACTTTAAGTTTGATGGGAGATTCTACATACAGCACATTGGCTGTGCGATGGGGTCAAATGTAGCCCTATCGTATGCCAATGCGTATATGTTTGAGGTAGAAAAAGGATATCTCACTGGATGTTGAAAGGTTATGCCAGGTATATAGACCACCCATTTGTAATCTGGACAGGCAGCAGAGATTGTTCATGGCATTTACTGGACTTCCACAACTCGCCAGACCATCCTGTAAAAATGTACGTATAATGTGGAGGAGGTATCGCACCACTTTTCTGTTTGTGCTGCTTACAAGTTGGAAAAAAAACCTCTCACAAAATATTGCGCCAAAGACAGAGCACACGTGGAACCCCAATATTCTGCAGATGCCTCTGCCCAGTCCCAACATCAACAAAATGAGACGGTTTAGACCATTATTAATACAATCGTTTTTATTCAAAATTATTATTAAACACATGGGAGTACCACATAGTTCCCCGTTATTGAGATCATTAATTTACAGTACAAAACCTTCCCAGAAACAGAACATGACCTTTGTGCACGTTATCTGTGATAATGCAGTTATTTTATCCTACTGTGCAAATAAAAAAAAGCATTGTCCAGCACATGCCAAAGGAATGGGTGGTGGGCATAGAGCTGCAGGTCACAGACAGCAATTAATGCCAGTCCAACAAGAGCATACAAAAGCTAGAATATCAGGGTAACAGCTTCAAGTTTATCATGCTCCTGTCTTATAAGGGATACAGCCATTCCCAGTAGTAATAATCTTTTAGTGTCTTGATACTACAGTGTTAATCTCTTCCCAATAATCATAGAGATACCAGCTATCAGCGAGTCCTGCACTGTACAGCGTTTAGGTACCGTAGGAAAGAAGTCCAGTTAATAAGCAAAATCAAACATGTTCGATAGCACCAACATGAACGGAGCGGAGATTAGGGGCTGTGTCAACCGACAACTTGAATTTTCCGTGGCTGGAGCAAGGCGAATAACCGCTGGAGTTTAAAAATGGGAAAAAAACGTTTTTCGCTACTTGAAAACGTCAGCTGGAGAGGACTAGTAAAAGGAGCGACTTCTCAAAACCCTCAAAATCATGTTCCCAGTATTTTATCAGCACCCCAGTCTACAACAGGACTAGCGTTGTGGCAATCTTTCATAGGAGTCCATGATCTGTAAGAAATCGTACCTGGCCAGAATGCCGATGTGATAATATCATGTGACACAACCCGAAATTTGACCTTTTCACCAATAGAACTACATTCCCCCCTCCCCCCTTACCGGTTTTGTAAGACATCAAAAGGTTTCGATTGGCGGTGCAAAAGGGTGAATAGGGAGTTTTTCTTGTGCAGGGTGTGTTATTCATCATTGAGCTGAAGTGGGGATCACAAAGGAGGACTTGTAGGCACCGTTCATTTTAACCATATTTGAGCTGAGGACGGTCAAATAGGTTCCTCACCACTCCGAACGCAACATTTCTTAAACCTTTCCTCCAATAAACATAACCGGTCACCTCTTGTTGATTCAAATATTTATAATACCATGTAGAAAAACTAGTAGCTAAGCGACTTAAATTCACTAGCAAGTGATCAAGGATATTCTCAGAGCCCATGTGTTATGTGAGAAGAGGTTTGGAAGCTTTGTCCTGAATAGGGTTGAGTGGTCTTGGCACATAAGACTTCATAATTACTAGGCAGTGTTTAAGAAGTGTCAGAGTCTTATTAGCCTCTGCCTAGGAACAGACAGTCCAGGGGAACACTGCAAACAGATTTCCCTAAAATATTGCTATGGAAGGAAATAATTTTTTACTAGACATATTAAAATAACCGGGAACGTGAAAGGTCAATGATAACGAGGCTCAAGGTAGAAGAACGGAAGGGGACATAAACAAAAAGAGAGGCGTGGTGTCGTAACCTACATGATTCACCAATGTGGCCCACATCAACTACTGTATATGTCAATTATTTATATTTTTCTTGATGGTTTAAGTGTTACACCCCTGCTGTAGCAGCGCAAATTAAGTTGCACACGTGTTGTTTTATAGTCGCCCAACTTCAAACCTCTCTCGGATTTACTTTGTAATGGTTCTGTTATAGGTCTTCCTAAAGCATAGCCAGCCCGTGTTCTCTACCTGTCCAATACTGAGAAAGCTTGGTTAGTATGAAGCTAGTAAGTAGACAACGTCATTGGGAGACCATAAGGTTGGCCATGAAGGTGCCGTGGAGTCCATCTGAATTTGCCTTCATCGCATTAGAAGTCACAGAAGTCTGTCATGGTGTTGCTAAGGCTGATGTGTTGTGGGATGCCCAGGCTGGGAATGTGTTCAGGTCAAACATGGGTATTCCCCAAGTATAAAGTCCAAACCATAACGTCATCATGCTGATAAGGTTTGTCCCAAGTCCGGCTTTCATCTGCGGGACACGGATGGAACAAAGTATTAGACAAATGCCGAAACGCACAGGGAACCATTCACCAATAATGATGCACAGGGCAAAAACAGCAGCATGCCTGCATTATTCCTGGATTTACACAGGTGAGCCTAGGGGGGGTGGAATTTACTAAGATGGGAGTTCTATTTCAGATGGGATGTTGCTATTGGCAACCAATCAGATCTTCTAGAACAGGCATGTCCAAACTGTGCCCCTCCAACTGTTGTGAATCTACACATCCCAGCATGCCTTGCCATAGTTCTAGCATTCACGAATAGCAAAACTGTGGCAAGGCATGATGGGACTTGTAGTTTCACAACAGCTGGAGGACCAAAGTTTGGACATGCCTGTTTTGGAAGTGGTTGCCCATAGCAACATCTCTTGAAATAGAACTCCCATCTTCGTAAATTTCTCTCTAGATGTCCAGCAAATGGGATTGGTACTAAATCCCGGCGGTCGGAATCCCGACAAGAGCCCCCTACGCTCGGCTCACTAATTTATTCTCCCTCTATGGGTGTCATGGACACCCACAGAGGGACAAAGTGCTGGGATTCCGGCGGTCGGATTTAAACTGCATCCCCAGCAAATAACATCTAACACCCCCACATCTAACTCCCCACCATCCCCGTACACCTTTATTTATACTCCCCTCATCCCCCGGTGTCCACAGCGGCCATCGGCCTCCTCTTCAGCGGCATCCCCAGTCCCAAGGATGCATTGCACCGGTGCCGTCGCCGGTGCACCTACGCAAACCATCCTTGGGACCGGGGATGCCACAGAAGTGGAAACAATGGTTGCCGTGGACCCCAGGGGACACAATGGACGTCAGGGAACCATTGGAGGACCACCAGGTGAGTATGCTAAAATATCTAAAATGCTCATTGTCCCGAGCATTTCGGATAAAGGGATACTCAAGGGAGTTATTTAAGCAATAAATGAGGCTTAGACAAGCACAGTAGAAGTGGCAGACAATGCATACTGATAGTAACGTACTGGAGCCACCAGGGGGAGACAACTACCAAGTTAGACATTTTACTCTTACAGTAAACTTGAGATGAAAAAATGTTTCACATTTTCAGTACAATTTTTTCTGTGTATTTGAAAAAACTACGTCTACCGGTTATACGAGCACATTGAAGTCTTGTCGCTACTTGCTCACATGCACAGAGAATATATATTTTAGGACTTTACCAATCCCTTCCATATGCAGATCCTGGCCGTTAAAGCTAACAAAACGCAGTCTTCTATTGGGAACACTGTACAGATCATCCCAAATGAAATATACAGCAAGCATTCTAAGCCACTATGGCCCCGAAGCAGATGACCGCCCTACTCATATTTGCAAAGACTGGGAAAATCATTTGTTTGTGAATTGCCTATGGATTTGCAGTTGAAGGGTGCATTTGTACTGGACATCTGCCATCTACTCACCATGTCTGGCACAGTCAGGTGACCGTAGGAGAACACGATCGCGTTTGGAGGATTGGCAACAGGCAAAAGGAAAGCGCAGGAAGCACTTATCGTAGCTGGGATGATGACCAGAAGCGGATTTACGCCAATGCCTTCAGCCTTATTCCAGCAAGCAGGAAACAAAAAAAAGAGCACGTCACTACTGGGCAATTGAAGTTAAACTGATTGGTGTGTCAAAGCTTGAAGAGAGAGATAAAGTACCAGCCAATCAGCATCTACAGATGGGGCTGCTCTCCCTGTTGCCGTCAGCGCAGCAGATATCAGTATCTGGGGGCTGCTACCTGAGGGCGAGCCGGCGAACATGGATGCATGAGCACCTCACATGCTTGCGCATCCATCGTAGAGAATGGGGCACGCGAGTGTCTCCGTCGTACGCGCACCCCATTCGCCGGTTGGCGCACCGGGAGCCACTAAGATGAGAGCAGATCAATCTGTAGAGAGGGGAAAATGTGGTAAAACCTCAGTTTTACCGCATTTTTAAATGTACTAATTCCTGGCCACTGCATCTTCGCAGGACAGGGTATCGCCACCATTGGGTGGTGATACCCTATAGAAGCCTATGCGCTTCTATCGCCTACCCCCCTCCCTGTCCGCCATCAAACTCCTCCTCCCCCTGGCGTATGTCCTTCCGGCTGCAGGGGTGAGGAGGAGGCACCTGGGACAGCCGTGCTGAGCCGGAGATGTGACGGAGACCCTCCGCACACCACATCACAGGTATCTCGGGGGGGCCTAACTGTGCGGAGTTTGTATATTGTCCCCGTACTTGTGTGGGTTTCCTCCGGGTACTCCGGTTTCCTCCCACAATCCAAAAATATAGTAGTAGGCTAATTAATGAAATAAACCCTAGAATGTCTGTGTGCGTGTACATGTGGTAGGGAATATAGATTGTGAGCTCCACTGGGGCAGGGACTGATGTGACTGTTCACTATTCTCTGTAAAGCGCTGCGGAATATGTGTGCGCTATATAATAACTGGTAATAATATTCTCTGTACAGCGCTGCGGAATATGTGTGCACTATATAATAACTGGTAATAATATTCTCTGTACAGCGCTGCGGAATATGTGTGCGCTATATATATATATAACTGGTAATAATAATCTCTGTACAGCGCTGCGGAATATGTGTACGCTATATATATAACTGGTAATAATATTCTCTGTAAAGCGCTGCGGAATATGTGTGCGCTATATATATAACTGGTAATAATATTCTCTGTAAAGCGCGGCGGAATATGTGTGCGCTATATAATAACTGGTAATAATATTCTCTGTACAGCGCTGCGGGATATGCGTGTACTATATAATAACTGGTAATAATATTCTCTGTACAGTGCTGCGGAATATGTGCGCTATATATATATATATCTGGTAAAAATATTCTCTGTAAAGCGCTGCGGAATATGTGTGCGCTATATAATAACTGGTAATAATATTCTCTGTAAAGCGCTGCGGAATATGTGTGCGCTATATAATAACTGGTAATAATAGTCTCTGTACAGCGCTGAGGAATATGTGTGCGCTATATAATAACTGGTAATAATATTCTCTGTACAGCGCTGCAGAATATGTGTGCGCTATATAAATAACTGGTAATAATATTCTCTGTACAGCGCTGCGGAATATGTGTGCGCTACATAATAACTGGTAATAATAGTCTCTGTACAGCGCTGCGGAATATGTGTGCGCTATATAATAACTGGTAATAATATTCTCTGTACAGCGCTGCGGAATATGTGTGCGCTATATATTAACTGGTAATAATATTCTCTGTAAAGCGCTGTGGAATATGTGTGCGCTATATAAATAACTGGTAATAATAGTCTCTGTACAGCGCTGCGGAATATGTGTGCGCTATATATCATCTCTTCAGGCAAGCTTATCAAATTCCAGAACCAGTCATAGAACCTTGCGTTCTGGTGGAATCGATGCAATAAAGAATACAGTATCTATCCTTATGTATCAATGCCTATTTCCCTATAGATTGTAAGCTTGCGAGCAGGGCCCTCCTACATTTTGACTGTCTGTAAATACCCTGTTTTGTTTCACTGTCTGCTATTGTAAAGCGCAACGGAATATGCTGCGCTATATAAGAAACTGTTAATAAATAAATAAATAATATATAATAACTGGTAATAATAATCTCTGTACAGCGCTGCAGAATATGTGTGCGCTATATAAATAACTGGTAGTAATAGTCTCTGTACAGCGCTGCGGAATATGTGTGCGCTATATAATAACTGGTAACAATATTCTCTGTACAGCGCTGCGGAATATGTGTGCGCTATATAAATAACTGGTAGTAATAGTCTCTGTACAGCGCTGCGGAATATGTGTGCGCTATATAATAACTGGTAACAATATTCTCTGTACAGCGCTGCGGAATATGTGTGCGCTATATAATAACTGGTAATAATATTCTCTGTACAGCGCTGCGGAATATGTGTGCGCTATATAATAACTGGTAATAATATTCTCTGTACAGCGCTACGGAATATGTGTGCGCTATATAATAACTGGTAATAATATTCTCTGTACAGCGCTGCGGAATATGTGTGCACTATATAATAACTGGTAATAATATTCTCTGTACAGCGCTGCGGAATATGTGTGCACTATATAATAACTGGTAATAATATTCTCTGTACAGCGCTGCGGAATATGTGTGCGCTATATATATATAACTGGTAATAATAATCTCTGTACAGCGCTGCGGAATATGTGTACGCTATATATATAACTGGTAATAATAATCTCTGTACAGCGCTGCAGAATATGTGTGCGCTATATAAATAACTGGTAGTAATAGTCTCTGTACAGCGCTGCGGAATATGTGTGCGCTATATAATAACTGGTAATAATAATCTCTGTACAGCGCTGCAGAATATGTGTGCGCTATATAAATAACTGGTAGTAATAGTCTCTGTACAGCGCTGCGGAATATGTGTGCGCTATATAATAACTGGTAATAATATTCTCTGTAAAGCGCTGTGGAATATGTGTGCGCTATATAAATAACTGGTGATAATATTCTCTGTACAGCGCTGTGGAATATGTGTGCGCTATATAAATAACTGGTAGTAATAGTCTCTGTACAGCGCTGCGGAATATGTGTGCGCTATATAATAACTGGTAATAATATTCTCTGTACAGCGCTGCGGAATATGTGTGCGCTATATAATAACTGGTAATAATATTCTCTGTAAAGCACTGCGGAATATGTGTGCGCTATATAATAACTGGTAATAATAGTCGCTGTACAGCGCTGCGGAAAATGTGTGCGCTATATAATAACTGGTAATAATAGTCTCTGTACAGCGCTGTGGAATATGTGTGCGCTATATAATAACTGGTAATAATAGTCTCTGTACAGCGCTGTGGAATATGTGTGCGCTATATATATAACTGGTAATAATAATCTCTGTACAGCGCTGTGGAATATGTGTGCGCTATACAATAACTGGTAATAATATTCTCTGTACAGTGCTGCGGAATATGTGTGTGCTATATAATAACTGGTAATAATAATCTCTGTACAGCGCTGCGGAATATGTGTGTGCTATATAATAACTGGTAATAATAATCTCTGTACAGTGCTGTGGAATATGTGTGCGCTATATAATAACTGGTAATAATAGTCTCTGTACAGCGCTGTGGAATATGTGTGCGCTATATAATAACTGGTAATAATAGTCTCTGTACAGCGCTGTGGAATATGTGTGCGCTATATAATAACTGGTAATAATAATCTCTGTACAGCGCTGCGGAATATGTGTGCGCTTTATAATAACTGGTAATAATAATCTCTGTACAGCGCTGCGGAATATGTGTGCGCTATATAATAACTGGTAATAATAATCTCTGTACAGCGCTGTGGAATATGTGTGCGCTATATAATAACTGGTAATAATAGTCTCTGTACAGCGCTGTGGAATATGTGTGCGCTATATAATAACTGGTAATAATAGTCTCTGTACAGCGCTGCGGAATATGTGTGCGCTATATAATAACTGGTAATAATATTCTCTGTACAGCGCTGCGGAATATGTGTGCGCTATACAATAACTGGTAATAATATTCTCTGTACAGCGCTGCGGAATATGTGTGCGCTATATAATAACTGGTAATAATATTCTCTGTACAGCGCTGCGGAATATGTGTGCGCTATATAATAACTGGTAATAATAATCTCTGTACAGCGCTGCGGAATATGTGTGCGCTAAATAATAACTGGTAATAATAATCTCTGTACAGCGCTGTGGAATATGTGCGCTATATAATAACTGGTAATAATAATCTCTGTACAGCGCTGCGGAATATGTGTGCACTATATAATAACTGGTAATATTCTCTGTACAGCGCTGTGGAATATGTGTGCGCTATATAATAACCGGTAATAATATTCTCTGTACAGCGCTGCAGAATATGTGTGCGCTATATAATAACTGGTAATAATAGTCTCTGTACAGCGCTGCGGAATATGTGTGCGCTATATAATAACTGGTAATAATATTCTCTGTACAGCGCTGTGGAATATGTGTGCGCTATATAATAACCGGTAATAATATTCTCTGTACAGCGCTGCAGAATATGTGTGCGCTATATAATAACTGGTAATAATAATCTGTACAGCACTGCGGAATATGTGTGCACTATATAATAACTGGTAATAATATTCTCTGTACAGCGCTGTGGAATATGTGTGCGCTATATAATAACCGGTAATAATATTCTCTGTACAGCGCTGCAGAATATGTGTGCGCTATATAATAACTGGTAATAATAATCTGTACAGCGCTGCGGAATATGTGTGCGCTATATAATAACTGGTAATAATATTCTCTGTACAGCGCTGCGGAATATGTGTGCGCTATATAATAACTGGTAATAATAGTCTCTGTACAGCGCTGCGGAATATGTGTGCGCTATATAATAACTGGTTATAATAGTCTCTGTACAGCGCTGCGGAATATGTGTGCGCTATATAATAACTGGTAATAATATTCTCTGTACAGCGCTGCAGAATATGTGTGCGCTATATAATAACTGGTAATAATATTCTCTGTACAGCGCTGCGGAATATGTGTGCGCTATATAATAACTGGTAATAATATTCTCTGTACATCGCTGCGGAATATGTGTGTGCTATATAATAACTGGTAATAATAATCTCTATACAGCGCTGTGGAATATGTGTGCGCTATATAATAACTGGTAATAATATTCTCTGTACAGCGCTGCAGAATATGTGTGCGCTATATAATAACTGGTAATAATATTCTCTGTACAGCGCTGCGGAATATGTGTGCGCTATATAATAACTGGTAATAATATTCTCTGTACATCGCTGCGGAATATGTGTGTGCTATATAATAACTGGTAATAATAGTCTCTGTACAGCGCTGCGGAATATGTGTGCGCTATATAATAACTGGTAATAATAGTCTCTGTACAGCGCTGCGGAATATGTGTGCGCTATATAATAACTGGTAATAATAGTCTCTGTACAGCGCTGCGGAATATGTGTGCGCTATATAATAACTGGTAATAATATTCTCTGTACAGCGCTGCGGAATATGTGTGCGCTATATAATAACTGGTAATAATATTCTCTGTACATCGCTGCGGAATATGTGTGTGCTATATAATAACTGGTAATAATAATCTCTATACAGCGCTGTGGAATATGTGTGCACTATATAATAACCGGTAATAATATTCTCTGTACAGCGCTGCAGAATATGTGTGCGCTATACAAGTAACTGGTAATAAATAATAAATAAACTGCAGACAGATCATCTTCCTTCTCAGTTACTCATCAATGTCCTGAAGACTTGTACAGAATTGGTGCAGATTTCAGGACAATGCAATAGATAGGTTTGTAACGTCCTCACCAGTGAAGAGAGGATGGGTTGGAATATGGTGATGGTGGCCGGGTTGCTCGCCACCTCGGTAACCGATGTCACCATCAGACAGACGATCAGTACAATCACCCAGACGGGCAGGCTGCTGAGAGGCTCCATCTTCTGCCCAACCCATGTAGAGAGCCCGGAGACCTAAAACAGGGATCAGAAGATTGGTAACAGTATCCGTGTGATCCTTATCATGGCAGCCAACGCCCCCAAAGGTGTATAACTGCAGATCATCAGCCAACCACACTGCACCTAGTAGGTGTCTAGCACAGCGATAGTGTGACGTTAGTTACACTTATTATTTCACATCAAGGGGTGATTTTGAATCATTTGGACGGGGCCAATTTCGCATGGTACATTACGCGCATGTGCGGCTCCCCAACAGGTGACGGCCACCAATCGGGTGTAGCTGGAGCGGTTTGTGAACCCCAGCTGTTCCTGAACCCCGGCTCCCTGACGATTACATCACCAGCGGTCCGTCAACAGGCGGCGGCTGCCAGGCAGGTGTAGCTGGAGTTGCTCGGGAACCCCGACTTTTGCTTTGCAGGACATCCCCAGATGCTTATTCTAAAGCAGGGCTGGGCAACATCGGCCCTCCAGATGTTGATGAACTACACATCCCAGCATGCCTTGCATCAGTTTCAGCATGGCCACATAGCAAAACTAATGCAAAGCATCCTGGGATGTGTAGTTCACTAACATCTGGAGGGCCGGTGTTGCCCAGCCCTGTTCTAAAGTATGGATTCACTAATTAAAGGGCACAAAGGGGACAAGAAATTACACAGTGTGGGAACGGTTGTCTAATACAGTCTGGAACCTCAGCTCACAGTGACCTAACAGGGCGAGATTAGTCATTTATCTCATATACGCACCTGCCACTATATTTCACGGTGGTACCTTGTTCATTAAATGTTACAAGACCTGGCTGCAATAACTTCATATCAATGTAAATCAATTAATTGGGAGAGTGCAACACCCCCCTTTTGGGCAAGCACACAAAACTACTTTCCGAATACGATGTTGGGGGGGTTATTGTATTGGGGGCCAAATTTTTATAAAAGAACCCCGATTACATGTTAATTATTTCAAGGTTATATGAGAACTGGTTATTTGCAAAAATAAAATAGCTAAAATACCCACCCCCCCAGGTGACCATGCAGGACTGTGCACCATCATCGGTTATTACCCGGTAGATTACTTACTTCACATCCCTTTGCCAGAGCAAAACCACCTCCAACCAGGATGACAATATGCCATGGTATACACTCTTCAAACTCCTTCCAGGTGATCATCGGTGTGTTCTCCACCACCGGGGGTACGCGGGACTTTCCTAAAATGGCACAAAGATAAAACAGCTACGATTAGCGATAGACAGACTTGAGAGCCATTACAGTAGTTGCTCTATATGGTGGTTCAACACATTACAGAGGTGGCTCAGTCAGAATAGGGATATCCTATAGTCCTGACTAGGTCATATATGCACTTTAATGGTTTCTATAGTTCTTATTAGGGACGTTTTGCAAATAGTTGTGCACTGCGCAAACGCAATGGTGATTTTCTAGGCTATGGAGCTGCGAATGTTAGCAAGTGATGGGAGGAATCTGATATACCATAACCCATCACATCACACGTGTAGTCAGCAGACAGCACATACATGGCAGCACTGTGGAGGCACAGAGTGATGGGAGGAGTCTGATATACCATAACCCATCACATCACACGTTTAGTCAGCAGACCGCACATACATGGCAGCATTGTGGGGGCACAGAGTGATGGGAGTAGTCTGATATACCATAACCCATCACATCACACGTGTAGTCAGCAGACAGCACATACAAGGCAGCATTGTGGAGGCACAAAGTGATGGGAGGAGTCTAATATACCATAACCCATCACATCACACGTGTAGTCAGCAGACAGCACATACACGGCAGCATTGTGGAGGCACAGAGTGATGGGAGGAGTCTGATATACCATAACCCATCACATCACACGTGTAGTCAGCACATACACGGCAGCATTGTGGAGGCACAGAGTGATGGGAGGAGTCTGATATACCATAACCCATCACATCACACGTGTAGTCAGCACACAGCACATACACGGCAGCATTGTGGAGGCACAGAGTGATGGGAGGAGTCTGATATACCATAACCCATCACATCACACGTGTAGTCAGCAGACAGCACATACACGGCAGCATTGTGGAGGCACAGAGTGATGGGAGGAGTCTGATATACCATAACCCATCACATCACATGTGTAGTCAGCAGACAGCACATACACGTCAGCATTGTGGAGGCACAGAGTGATGGGAGGAGTCTAATATACCATAACCCATCACATCACACGTGTAGTCAGCACACAGCACATAAACAGCAGCATTGTGGAGGCACAGAGTGATGGGAGGAGTCTGATATACCATAACCCATCACATCACACGTGTAGTCAGCAGACAGCACATACACGGCAGCATTGTGGAGGCACAGAGTGATGGGAGGAGTCTGATATACCATAACCCATCACATCACACGTGTAGTCAGCAGACAGCACATACACGGCAGCATTGTGGAGGCACAGAGTGATGGGAGGAGTCTGATATACCATAACCCATCACATCACACGTGTAGTCAGCAGACAGCACATACATGGCAGCATTGTGGAGGCACAGAGTGATGGGAGGAGTCTGATATACCATAATCCATCACATCACACGTGTAGTCAGCAGACAGCACATATAGTACATGGCAGCATTGTGGAGGCACAAAATGATGGGAGGAGTCTGATATACCATAACCCATCCCATCACACGTGTAGTCAGCAGACAGCACATACATGGCAGCATTGTGGGGGCACAGAGTGATGGGAGGAGTCTGATATACCATAACCCATCACATCACACGTGTAGTCAGCACACAGCACATACATGGCAGCATTGTGGAGGCACAGAGTGATGGGAGGAGTCTGATATACCATAACCCATCACATCACACGTGTAGTCAGCAGACAGCACATACATGGCAGCATTGTGGGGGCACAGAGTGATGGGAGGAGTCTGATATACCATAACCCATCACATCACACGTGTAGTCAGCAGACAGCACATACATGGCAGCGTTGTGGAGGCACAGAGTGATGAGAGGAGTCTGATATACCATAACCCATCACATCACACGTGTAGTCAGCAGACAGCACATTCATGGCAGCATTGTGGAGGCACAGTGATGGGAGGAGCCTAATATACCATAACCCATCATGTCACACGTGTAGTCAGCAGACAGCACATACATGGCAGCATTGTGGAGGCACAGAGTGATGGGAGGAGTCTAATATACCATAACCTATCACATCACACTGGTAGTCAGCAGACAGCACATACATGACAGCATTGTGGAGGCACAGAGTGATGGGAGGAGTCTGATATACCATAACCCATCACATCACATGTGTAGTCAGCAGACAGCACATACATGGCAGCATTGTGGAGGCACAGTGATGGGAGGAGCCTAATATACCATAACCCATCATGTCACACGTGTAGTCAGCAGACAGCACATACATGGCAGCATTGTGGAGGCACAGAGTGATGGGAGGAGTCTAATATACCATAACCCATCACATCACACTGGTAGTCAGCAGACAGCACATACATGACAGCATTGTGGAGGCACAGAGTGATGGGAGGAGTCTGATATACCATAACCCATCACATCACACGTGTAGTCAGCAGACAGCACATACATGGCAGCATTGTGGAGGCACAGTGATGGGAGGAGCCTAATATACCATAACCCATCACATCACATGTGTAGTCAGCAGACAGCACATACATGGCAGCATTGTGGAGGCACAGAGTGATGGGAGGAGTCTGATATACCATAACCCATCACATCACACGTGTAGTCAGCAGACAGCACATATAGTACATGGCAGCATTGTGGAGGCACAAAATGATGGGAGGAGTCTGATATACCATAACCCATCCCATCACACGTGTAGTCAGCAGACAGCACATACATGGCAGCGTTGTGGAGGCACAGAGTGATGGGAGGAGTCTGATATACCATAACCCATCACATCACACGTGTAGTCAGCAGACAGCACATACATGGCAGCGTTGTGGAGGCACCGAGTGATGGGAGGAGTCTGATATACCATAACCCATCACATCACACGTGTAGTCAGCAGACAGCACATACATGGCAGCATTGTGGAGGCACAGAGTGATGGGAGGAGTCTGATATACCATAACCCATCACATCACACGTGTAGTCAGCAGACAGAACATACATGGCAGTGTTGTGGAGGCACAGAGTGATGGGAGGAGTCTGATATACCATAACCCATCACATCACACGTGTAGTCAGCAGACAGCACATACATGGCAGCGTTGTGGAGGCACAGAGTGATGGGAGGAGTCTGATATACCATAACCCATCACATCACACGTGTAGTCAGCAGACAGCACATACATGGCAGCATTGTGGAGGCACAGAGTGATGGGAGGAGTCTGATATACCATAACCCATCACATCACACGTGTAGTCAGCAGACAGCACATACATGGCAGCGTTGTGGAGGCACAGAGTGATGGGAGGAGTCTGATATACCATAACCCATCACATCACACGTGTAGTCAGCAGACAGCACATACATGGCAGCATTGTGGAGGCACAGTGATGGGAGGAGCCTAATATACCATAACCCATCATGTCTCACGTGTAGTCAGCAGACAGCACATACATGGCAGCATTGTGGAGGCACAGAGTGATGGGAGGAGTCTAATATACCATAACCCATCACATCACACTGGTAGTCAGCAGACAGCACATACATGACAGCATTGTGGAGGCACAAAATGATGGGAGGAGTCTAAAATAACAGACAATTCAACAGATTTATCAGACTCCTCGAATCACTGACTGAGATTAGAATGGTCATCAGCCTGATGGTCAGTAACATGGAGTCGCGACACCATGCTGAGATGGTCGGGACCCACAGTTTGAGAACCGCTGCACTACACCCATGAATCACTTACCCTTTGATCTACAGCGCAGCCAGCTGGGCTTCCTTCCAGGTATAATAAATAATAAAAAGCCAAAGAGAATAGCTGAAGTAGCGTCAGATTTGTACCCTTTCCTGTTCAGTAGAAAGAATAATAAAAATAATAGTTATAAACACAAATAAAGACCTAGTTTGTGTCAGATTTACCAATCTCAGTATATTGTTCATTGCAACGATTACAGTGCAAACTCCTATTACGTGAAGTCCCAGATTAATAAATCACTACATGCTGCAGTGCGGTGTTTGGCAGAACACAGATGTAACTGGGAACAATAATCGTTTCCATTCCCAGAGTTTATTCAGAGATATTCTCACTCATTCTATGGCAGCCTGCCACTCCCAATACTTACCTGTAACGTACCCATATGAACAACATAGAAACACACGCACACAGACACACACACGCACACACACCAGTAGGTATGGATGTCCATGTTAATTAAGCCTGTGTTATAAATTGTAGAGGTGTAAAATCACAGCATACCTGTTCTCTTTGGGGGAGTTGGGGGGGGGGGGGGGGAGGGGGTTTGGCATGGGGTTTTTGACAGTTCTTTGAGCCGACACCATCCACTAGGGCAGGGCTGGGCAACACCGGCCCTCCAGATGTTGATGAACTACACATCCCAGGATGCTTTGCATTAGTTTTGCTATGTGGCCATGCTGAAACTGATGCAAGGCATGCTGGGATGTGTAGTTCATCAACATCTGGAGGGCCGGTGTTGCCCAGCCCTGCACTAGGGCATGGTGGGCGAATAAAATAGTGTGCCGAGCGATGCGAGGGGATGCGGTGCACTTTAACCTGTGTCCATGTCGACTGTATCGGCATTCAGGTAAAAAAAACAGTGAAAAACCCCATGTTGACCTTTTGACTGTCGACCAAGACCATGTCAACCTAATGACCTGTTGACCTAGACCCATGTCGACCTTTACCCTAATAGTGTCGACCCAATGCTTGTCGACCAACTCATTGTAGACCAAATGATCCCAACCCCTTGTAGACCACTGGACTCCGTCACTAGATATTCCTATAATATACACCCCAGACATTCTATGAAACCCCCACCAACCTACAAAACTAGGCACAGACTCCGGTCATGGTGATGCCGGAGTGATGGGTTATATGACGGACACATTGACAGCAATGTTTGGAATAATAGACGCTTCACCAAATATTCATCAAAACAAAGCCAAATCTGATTACTAGGCCCAGGGGTGCTGAAGAGAGGGAGGAGTGGGGGGCGATTGATTACAAAGTTAGGGGGAGCGGTGTGTCTCGTGCTGGCATGTGTAGAGAAAACCGTAAGCCTGGTGATGTCATCAAGCAGCGCTGATGTCACTGGAACAAATAGACTTGTGCAAGATAGTCACTGAACGCATCTGTTCTTAGCATAAGCCACTTAAAAAAAAAAATACTTATTTGGCCTTTTGCCCATTCCTGGTGGTGGTGCAGGGTACAGAGTAATCCGGGGCATTAGGGCAGAAGCGGGACCCGAAGAGGATCGTACACACAAGTCAATAATAATTATCTGTTTCGGGCAGCATGGACGGTGTAATGGTTAGCCCAGGGGTTCCCAATCTTTTTTGATTCACGGCACCCTAGAGAATCTGAATTGTTTTCACGGCACCCCTAGGTCACAAAAATTGAATTAGATTGGGTTTATATGCGATTCTTAGCGTCAGTTATGTGGTAAAAAGGGCAGGATTTGCTTCTGTTTGTACACATTCTATGACTGGCAGCCACCAGCACTGGTTTTGCTCATAAATAATTAACCATTAATAATTTGAGTTGGTCCTGGACCACCAAGGTGCGGCACCCCTGCAAGTGACCCGAGGCACCCCAGGGAGCCACGGCACACAGTTTGGGAACCACTGGGTTAGCCTATTAATTACTGCATCGCAGCACTGAGGTTCCATTCCCACCATGGCCCTAGCTGTTTGGAGTTTGTATATTCTCCCTGTACTTGCGTGGGTTTCCTCCGGGTACTCCGGTTTCCTCCCACAATCCAAAAATATACTGATAGGCTAATTGGCTCCCAACAAATTAACTCTAGAATGTCTGTGTGTGTACATGTGGTAGGGAATATAGATTGTAAGCTCCACTGGGGCAGGGACTGATGTGAATGTTCAAATATTCTCTGTACAGCACTGCGGAATATGTCTGCGCTATATAATAACTGGTAATAAATAAATAATAATAATAATCTGTTTCTCACTAAACCAACATTCCTGATATTATCATCATCATCATAGCTACCGGTCATTATAGTCATTATTAGGCTACATGTGGCGATATCACAAACAATTGCATGTATGTGCCATGGTGCAGAGAGGGTAGGCGGATACAAAGTACCCTTATGGAGGGGCCCGGGTCTGCCACCACTCACCTCACCCCCCGCTTCTCCTCCCATGGCAGAAGCTGTGCGGCTTTTCTCCTTAGCCGTGTGCAGGGCTGCAGTGTGGCCACATGGGCTGCTTCTGCTGAGTAGTGCCGGCAGCAGTATCCTCCTCCTCCTCCCCCCCCCCTTAAAGTGGTGTGTTTCCGCTTCCCACACTCAGGCCGCCTTCCCCAAAAATAACTGGTCCCAGCCAGGACCTCTACTGCCCTGCAGATGTATCCAAAATAATACCTTGTGAGTGGCTAAATCCAGCACCCCCTATTATGTTTACATGAACAATACTGCCCTGTGCAGTTGTCTATATGATAAATACAGACCTCAGACTGCACATACCGTACAAACAGGAGATGTAATAAAATTATATAATTATAACCACCTAGCACAACTCACAGTCCAAACAGTGAATCCCAACCTGGGATAAATCCAGGGTCCCGAGTGAACCACGATAAGGCCATTAGTAGGAAGATTGCCAGTGTCACGACCTCCTGGTAACTGCAACACAAAACATGGTTATTAGCTCAATAGGATGTATTTATATTCCAGATCTCCCCTAACTTGTGTCAACAAGGGTCCCCTCATTTAAATAGGTTATGCCTTGCTGTGCTGCCCTTAGGTGATGGAACTCGCGAGTGGTGGGCACAGGTGAAACATTTTGCTCAGGGACCCCCCCATCTCCGCCACATGAAGAGAGGCTGCAGGTGATGGCAAGGAAGGCATTGAATAGAGGGAGCAGTGGGTGACAGTAGAGGTAGTGGGTGACAGGAAGGAGGCAGAAGTGGGTCGTAGAGAAGAGGCAGACAGGGAGAGATAGTGGGTGACTGGGGAGGCAGCAGGAAGATGTAGAGGGTGACAGCGGAAGGTATAGAGGACAGGTAGAGGCAGTGGGTGACTGGGGAGGCAGCAGGTGGCCGGAGGATGTAGAGGATGACAGTGGAAGGTATAGAGGACAGGTAGAGGCAGTGGGTGACAGCAGAAGGTATAGAGGACAGGTAGAGGCAGTGGGTGACTGGGTAGCCCGCAGGTGACAGGAGGATGTAGAGGGTGACAGTGGAAGGTATAGAGGACAGGTAGAGGCAGTGGGTGACTGGGGAGGCAGCAGGTGACAGGAGAATGTAGAGGGTGACAGCGGAAGGTATAGAGGACAGGAAGAGGTAGTGGGTGACTGGGGAGGCAGCAGGTGACAGGAGAATGTAGAGGGTGACAGCGGAAGGTATAGAGGACAGGAAGAGGTAGTGGGTGACTGAGTAGCCCGCAGGTGACAGGAGAATGTAGAGGGTGACAGCGGAAGGTATAGAGGACAGGAAGAGGCAGTGGGTGACTGGGGAGGCAGCAGGTGACAGGAGGATGTAGAGGGTGACAGTGGAAGGTATAGAGGACAGGTAGAGGCAGTGGGTGACTGCTCCCCACCCACTTCTGCCTCCTTCCTGTCACCCACTACCTCTACTGTCACCCACTGCTCCCTCTATTCAATGCCTACCTTGCCATCACCTGCAGCAGGTGACAGGAGAATGTAGAGGGTGACAGCGGAAGGTATAGAGGACAGGAAGAGGCAGTGGGTGACTGGGGAGGTAGCAGGTGACAGGAGAATGTAGAGGGTGACAGCGGAAGGTATAGAGGACAGGAAGAGGCAGTGGGTGACTGGGGAGGCAGCAGGTGACAGGAGGATGTAAAGGGTGACAGCGGAAGGTATAGAGGACAGGAAGAGGCAGTGGGTGACTGGGGAGGCAGCAGGTGACAGGAGGATGTAGAGGGCGACAGCGGAAGGTATAGAGGACAGGTAGAGGCAGTGGGTGACTGGGGAGGTAGCAGGTGACAGGAGGATGTAGAGGGCGACAGCGGAAGGTATAGAGGACAGGTAGAGGCAGTGGGTGACTGGGGAGGCAGCAGGTGACAGGAGGATGTAGAGGGTGACAGCGGAAGGTATAGAGGACAGGTAGAGGCAGTGGGTGACTAGGGAGGCAGCAGGTGACAGGAGGATGTAGAGGGCGATAGCGGAAGGTATAGAGGACAGGTAGAGGCAGTGGGTGACTGGGGAGGCAGCAGGTGACAGGTAGAGTCTGTAGATAACATCTATGAGGAGGTTGCAGGCAGAGACACTGCAGTATGGTGGATGTATGGTACACTTCTGAGTAAAAACCTCCATAACATCAGTGTACATTCAGTGCAGCCAAAGGTGTAAACTTGCTTGAAAAAACCTCAGCAGCAAAGGGGTTAAAAACAAGCAAAAAAAACTCCATACCCCACATTATAATCATTAGTGGACTGGCAGCGTACCTTAGAGACCCCAACTTTTCATACTCTTGTTTCAGAATATTTCTGGAGTCCTCATCGGTCGGAGACTTGGACTTTCCCCAGCACCGTAGTTCTTTCAGACTGTAAAATAAGCATTGGACTCGTTCAGTAACCGCTCTGCGAAGGGTCTGATAAAGGTATATTGCTGCTAACGCAGAATGCCTTCAGGCCTATTGAGGTCAATCTGTTGGGCATTCGTGAGCACCTACACCCAGCACAGGCGGCTACTCTGTGAACAGGATATTTATGAAACTGAAGCCTATGCAATCATTAGGTGCCAGTGACATTACCAAGTCTATACTAACTATATCTCATAGGACAGGAAGCCATCCTACAATACTTTGGCTTCACAGTTCTCCGACGTCTCCTATTCCAGGAAATATTCTCTAAAAGCCAACTCGTTTATTCTATAGGTCTGTAAAACCCCGCTCCCGGGACCACATGCCAGGTTACCATTCACCTAAAGCCCAGGAAAAGCCAGTTGATCCACATCCAAGAAAATATCAAGATGATGAAGGCGATGGGAAATGAGAAGGCGATCCAGGATCCGAAGTTCACAAACTGACAGCCAGGGTAACGCCTGCGGAGGAGGAACATAAAGATAGATTATCCGGTTAACCATAACAACCCCCAATATGCTGATTTTTGCAAGAGCCGTATGCATTTACACTTGCGCCCGGCACAGAATAAGGCCCCAAATGTTTTTAGTGTATGCTCTGTGAGCTGAACAATCGAATCAGTACCGGAATTCCAGGGGACATTGCAGGAGACAACAAAGGCCATTTTTGTATGTAAATCTAGCATGTTTTAGGTATGGTGGGAAAGAACTTTATCCTGATAAGCATTCCACTTAAAAAGGGCAATAAAATAAAGTTCTACTGTACAAATATCAAGTAAAAAAGGAAGATTCCACCAAAAACAGATCCCACTTTAAAACAAGTTGGATCTGTTTTGTCTGAAAAGGTTGCGGAATGTCGAATGCTCAGCCCGTTTTCGACAATCCGACACTCAAAACACTGAATTCCGACTGACGAGTTACAGTCGAGAGGACTGAAAATGGCCTGGTATTCTGACTGTCGAGACGTCCCCTAAAAGTTCTGTATCCAGGTAAATCGGGACCTGAACATCCATAGTAAAAACCAGTACAATTTTTTACGTATTACTGTATTTTATGCTATAGATTTCCATTGTTCCTCTGCACAATGATGTTCCACTACGCTCTTCAAAACATCTTAAACCTGTGCTAATGTACTAATAAAGGTCTACGTTGTATGATATTGCTGTACTGTACAGTTGTACATTAGAGGCCTTAGTTTGCGTGACGGTGTCCTTGTTCTGTACGATTACACCAGGGATTTTAATGTGTGCAAGTTTCCTTTTCTAGAGCGGAGCACTGTACTTTACAGTGTTGTATTACTGTAAGCGGGGCCCTTTTAGGACACCAGTGGCCCCCTAATCCCCATCATGGAAGGGGAAACTTGTGGCTGTATTCCATAAGTAGAGTGTATCAAGTTTTCTTGGAGAACAGAACATTTTGTGTGTGGGGTAATCACATTATGTAGAATTTGAGTAGCAGCATCGGGATCTCAGGACAGATTTACAGCTTGAGCTGGGATAGGATCGGACTTGGAAAAGGACTTATTCTACGTATAAGTTTACAATAAGAGTTCAGTTTTAGGATAGACGAATGTGAAGGTAATGTAAGGGTCAGTGTGTGGGTTATAAGGCTGAGCCTATTCATATAAATATATTAATACAGATGTATCCTCAGAAAACTATTGTCAGTGGCGGCTCTTACCTCTATGGAGGAGGGGGGCTGCTGCGAGGTCATGTCATGTCCCCCCCCCCCCCCCCCCAGCGGCGTAACTAGATTTTCTGCGCCCCCCTGCCAACAATGCAGGAGGCGCCCCCTGGTAAAAAAAAAAACGGAGCGGAGCCGGGGTACGGCGCGCGGGGGGGGGGGGGGGTGTTGTGTTTCTGTGTGTGTGTGTTACCTCTGGCCGGCATGGCCGCATCAGTCTGCGCCGGGTCCCGGGCGGCTCTCCCGTTACTGCTGCTAATGAAAAAGTGACACTTGGAAAATGGCTGCCCTTATACTGCAGACGAAAAACTGTCTGCGGTATGGGGGCAGCCATTTTCCAAGTGTCACCTTTTTGTATTAGAACAGCGCTGCGGCTGCCGGGACTCGGGAGAGCTGGGACCCGGTGCACTGCAAATAAAACCACCGGCGCCGCGGCAGAAGGCAAACAGTGAGTAACTATGGTCCCGCAGCCCCCCCCCCCGGCGCCCACATACCCTCAGCGCCTCCCCGCCACCGCGGGGGCTGCGGGACGATAGTTACGCCACTGCCCCCCCCCCTCCACTGCTGGTCCCCACTGCCTGCTTGTCCCCACTGCTGGAACCCCCCACCCCCAACGCATGTGCAGTAGCTGCTTCGGGAGCAGACCATAGACGCATATTCACGCGTCCGCTGTACTGTGCGTACCCGTACAACCCGTTTTTAAGGGCTGCCGCCGCTAGCAGTCCGTGCAGTCATCCCAGAGGGAGGGAACACCTCCCAATGGGACTGCCTTGAGTGACTGGCAGATGGGACTTCCAATAGGAAGTCACCGCCAGTCACAGTGAAGCCAGTGCAGTCTCTCAGACTTTTCCTTGGGGGGCTACAGCCTATAGATAAAAATTGCCACGGGTCACAATGCAATGTGGTTCAGATCACAGCCCGGTGTCTCCTCGTACAGACTGAGTGGCGTTCTGCTGCACTAATCGGCGCGTCTCACTCTCGCGCATGACATAATGAGATGAATGTATGAAGCTTGTAGAAGGGATATCTATCCCCATAAAGAACAATTATGTGCAAGGTGATAATAAACCAGCCAATCAGCTCCAATATGTAAATTGACAGTTAGAAGCTGATTGGCTGGAGCATTATCACCTTGCACATAATGTTATTTATGGAGATAAGATAAAAACTTCTCCCAGCGTCATACATTTACCCCACTGAGACCAGGGGGTGACTGTAAAAGGGTCCAGTTGTCGGATACGCAGGACTTTGGGCTAAAACGCCTGTATTTTGAAAGCGAAATCATTTACAAGGCAAATCCACGTTATTGCTTTATACAGTACACAGATAGATGGGGGTGTCCCGTACAGTCCGCCAACGTACAGATGCTTCAGTTTGACTATTGAGAACTTAAAAATTATAAATTAATTTGTCCATTCACACGCGCACACACACACACACACACACACACACAGAGCTACTTACGTTTCAAACTGCTCAATAAATATGAGGTTAGTGGAGGTCCCGGTGAGTGTGGCCATTCCTCCAATAGTAGAAGAGTACGCGATGCCCAATGAGAAAGCTTTGCACATCATGTGATCACGTTTCGTCCTGTAGAAGCGGCCAGTCTTGGTCTGAAAACGCAAAAAGCAAGACTCTGATGAAATGTCCTAGATCCGTACGGCAGCAGTTCATCCAGTGGGGGTTATTCATCACTGTTGTGCGATTTCGTAAGCCGGCCCAGTACGGAATGATTGTGCATCGATGAGGGCATGCTTGACGCCAAACAGCGACAGAAAGCAGAGATTTTTTTGCAGTTTTGATTGACAGGAAGTCTCCGTTTGTGGGTGGTAACTGGCCTATTTGGGGAGTGTCAGTAAAAACGCAAAACGCTTTCATGCCCAGGCGGTTTCAGAGATGGCATGTAGGAATTTAGTAATAAACTATGCTCCAGGCTCCGTACAATAGATGCATATGAATTTATGGTGGTTCCATGTACCCTGTACGATTACGTTACTCGGAATCATTGAATTTACAGCTGGAGGCTGCTCAGACTGTGGCGTATCTCTATAATCTCCCTGCTAGAGCCAGATGTTCTACAAATGTACCGAGACAGAGCCAAGAACACGCATTCTAAGAACTGTCCGCTCCAATTACACTATAGGAACAGTTTACAAGAACATAAAAAGACATTTTATTAATCACTTCAAGAGGAAGAATATGGCTACTTCGGAGTGGATTCATTTATTTTTTATTTGGTTTCAATTCCCCACATGGGAATAGTTTGCATTGTAGAACGTTTACAAGCCGAGAGCTTACATCATCCGAAGACACTAGACTGGGTGTCACGGGGAAAAAACGGCACACGCTGAATGAAGTCACTATTATTGGATGGCAAACAGTGGTGAGAAGGGCACGTCTATGGAAATACTGAACGTGTGCCCCAAATGCACACACAGCACTGGTTTTAAAAGCCAAGAACAAACACGTTCTACTTCTACTCTAAACCGAAGCACGTCACACCCGTTTGTGTAATAACATTTAGCTGTGTGACTGCATGAATATGAGAATTAGGTGTACCAGAAATTTTCCTCCAGTGTGGGTGTGGCCCATAGCAGACAAATTCTAGCTATTTTTAGAATTCACTGCAGAAATTGTAGATGGAATCTCTGATTGGTTACAATGGCCACGCCTATACTTCCTTTCACCATAGCAACTCTATAAATCCCACCCCTTAGTAGACGAGTCTGGGCTCGTAAGAAAGAGAACCGCTACAAATGGCAAATTATTACCATCGCTGCCAACCCAACTAACCCACATACAATTCACTGATATACGATTCAGGACTATTTTAACATGCCATGAGACTACGGCGGCAGCACCTCAACACAAATGTATATGTGTCGTCTGAGGCCCTCAAACTGTAATAACCAGCGAAGCTGGGCGTCTCTTAAGGGCATATTCAATCTCCCGCCGCCATTCCCGATGGGGGAAATGGCGGCGGGGCCCTATTCAAAGCTGTCTTCCCCGACAGCGCTGAACAGGGATCTCGGCAGAACGTGCCCGAATTCACAAGCAGACGAGCACGTTCTGCTGAGAACGGCCGGGAATTGACAAGCTCCCGACCATGCCCCCTTCTTGGCGCCTCGATTGAGAGATGTAATCAGTGTTAAAAGCGGTGAAGCATTTTTTTGCCGCTGCGCATGCGTGCACTTTGGTCGGGTGCATAACCGGATTGGTGGAGAGAGGTTACCTGTTTTGAATATCTCCGCCTTTCAAATGTTGGTTCCTCCTGTAAGACAAACATATGACTATTTTCCATGTGCAATCCAAATGAAACCTAAAAGTCTAATGATACATCTCCCATATGTGTGGAACTGTAATGTAGATGACAAGGCGGAGAAAAAGAAAAACCCTTTCCACTTCCGTGGTTACTGTACCCCTACAGAAGACAAAATGGAAACTAAATCGGAATGACTCTTGGGGTTGCAGTGATCCTACAAACCTCATTTTCTTCAGTGTTTACGATGCCATTATCCAAAATATTATTGCTGAAACAGAAGCAAAAATGGATTTCAGATGTCAGTGTTATTTGCACAGCTGCGCTTATTAGTAGAGCAGGCAGCTTTTCTGTTCCCCTCAACAGCACCGAATTACCGCTCTACACGCAAACCAATCATTGTTATAGGACGATTCTATTACAGGGGGTAACATGCAACGACCAGCACCCCTGCTTATCTACTTACCAACCTGGAGTCCCCCACCCTGATCATTCAGAGCTTACACAAGGCCAGACCATGTGCAACAAAATCGGATGACTTACCGACAGTGGGGATGCCGACGGTCGTTTCTCTGACATCAGAATCCCGACAGTCGGTAAATTATACCATACCCAACAAAACCATCTGGTCTTTCAGTTTATAGTGCTTAGTATTGTTGGCATCATTACACAAGCACCAGCCCCTGCATCATCACTGCCATCTAACCGGCTGTAACTACCCCATTGAATATACGGTGATTAGAGATTTGCAGTTCGGTTCTCTAGAATTCCAAAACAGACCAAGTTTTTTTAATCTGAACCAAAATCCTGTCCGGATCTCCTGGAGAAATCCAATCCGAACAGAATCCCGCGATTTGGAATTTGGATTTTAAAATGCGAATTTCACGAATTTGGATTGCAAATACAAAACGATTTTAGCTGGTTTTATCTATTCTTAACCCAAGCAAAATCTGAATCTGAACCAAACTCTTGAGATTGGCGACATTTCACTGAGCGGGTCGAGAAGAAAATTTACCAGGAGGGCAAAAAGACGGAGAGGAGAGTAAAGTTTGTGCGTGCCGTGTGCTCCTTCAAAAAGTGGGCGTGGCTTCATCACAAGGGGCATGACCTCAAAGAGGGTGCAGAGGAGGAAACCCAGGACGCTGGACGCAATCATATGCACTCAGGAACCGGCAGAGGGAAATATGGGAGAGCCGAGTGCACTCATGTTAAAACAAAAACCATAAGCATCTGAGCGCAACCTGGACTGTATCATCTCACTGCGGGGGGGGTCAGGGAAAACTATTATACTAATCAACTTTTTGTGCCTTCCCCCCTGAATCCGCCACTGTGTACAAATGGGGAAATAGCTGCGGGCGTCTATTCAATGCTGCCTTTCCCGACAGCATTGAAGATGTATCCCGTTAGAACGGGCCCGACTTTAAAAGCTGTCGGGTCTGTCTGTTTTGCCTATCACGGCCGTATCTCGACAATCCACGGGCATTTACGAGGCCACAACCCCTTTTTGGCGATTCAATGTCCGGCCTGCCGATAATGAGATGAGCGGGTCAAGAATGGGCCAGGATTACGACTGTCGGGACGTCCCAACAGTTGTGACCCGAGATTGAATACCTTCCTAAGACAGCCATTTTGGAAGCTCCATTTCTGAATCAGCAGCTGTCCAGTAAATACAAATGCAGACAGCCATTTTATAGGCTAGACAAACATTTCTGTATTCACCAATTCACTAAAGCTTCTAAAAATGAAAAGAGGTGATGTTGCCCGTAGCAACCAATCAGATTCTGTCGATCATTTTCTAGGACACAATAGAGAAATGCTTGACAGAATCTTTAGTAAATTTACACCTCAGTAGCCATTGACGCAGAACTATGCAGAGCTCATATCTTGTTCACTCGCGCTGCTACTGTATTGGAAACATTATGTGGAATAAACTAACACATAGGTTCCTCAATGTCTTGCTAGGAAAATGGCTTCAGAGTTGCTATGACATCAGCAAGCGTAACCAAAACCAGGCTAAAATGTCTTGCGCTAAATGAATAGCCGTGAAATGACAGAGACCATTTATGTGACAACTGAAATCAGAATGGTCTATTTCTCAGTGTCAAACCTTGGAGTAAGATAGAGTTAAGAGAGATGCAGCCATTTTACAGGCCATGTTAAAAAAAACTGTCATGAGCTGATTGCTTTGCGTAGCATGAAAAAGTACCAACCAGAGTGAGACCCTCGATCTAACATGCTACATAGCAGGTTAATGCGCCTCTGGGTTTCTGGTAATGGATAGGCTGCCTTCATTTGCAGCACACAAAATGGCGTCCTCTGCTCTGAAGGCACTTGGCATTCACATATGCCGCCATTTCATGTAAATAGGAATAGAACAACAATAAGATTCATCATATGTCTGCTTACCTTTCAGGAAATGAGGCTAGGTCGATTTTTGTAGTGTCTGTGAAACAAAGACATGACACCACTCAGATAATAAAATAACCGGCTTATAATAAAACATTCCACAAGTAAAAGACATTGAGGGCCTGATTCTGGTTCTTTAATGGACTGCACTGCAGGTGGGGCAGATGTAACATGTGCAGAGAGAGATACATTTGGGTGGGGTGAGTTCAAACTGAAATCTAAATTGCAGTGTAAGAATATAGCAGCCAATATTCACTCAACAAAACAAAATAACTCACTTAAGTGTAACTCTCTCTGCATATTACATCTGCCCCACCTGCAGTGCAGCATGGTTTTGTCCATTAAAGAAGGAGTTTGCTTTTGCAAACCAACCTGAAATCACCCCCTTAGTGATATTGTCAAATAGTGTATACTCCATTAATTGGATTAAAACAAGTGGTTACACTGCACTTACAACAAATTACAACGGGGACAAATCTGGCCCCGTCTTAGATGTCGGGGGTGTCCGTATTTGTGCATAGTGTCTCATGCGCATTTGCAAACCCCGGAGCAAACGTATTCGGCAAGTTTTTTACTCGCCAGAGTGTTTGCAAAATGAGTGACAGGCAGGGGGCGGTTGCTAAGCTCCGCCCAGTGTTTCATGGGCGTGCCTATATAAATGCTGGGGGGACCCCTATGAGCGCAGGCATGCCCCTGCCTGCTCGGGTGGGCGGATGATGTCAGAGCCACCCCCCAATTCGCAGAAGAACGGCCAGCATAACAGTAAGTCCTGGGTTACTTTTATCTGTGTAGAGAGGAAAAATAATTTGATGGTGATAAACCATCAAATTAGTTTTCCTCTGTACAGGCACATGCCAACAGTTGTGTAAGCATAGTCTGGCAGCGGGGTGTGCTTGGTGGGGTGGCATTTACCTGCTTGCTGGGTAATATACTCAGACTAGCAAGCAGGTCTGAATCAGGCCGAAAGCCACCTTACATTATAAGGCCATGCGTTCTGTTATACTAGCGGTAAAACATTTCCTACACTGTTTATATGGCCTGTACATGCCTGTCTGGTGTTCCTCATCTATACAGACCAATGGTCATACAATGAGTGAGTTTATTATCAGACAGCTCAAGGACAAACAGTTGAGCGCCAAGGTCTAGTTAGGGCTGGTTTTTCTATAGGTCTGTACAATAGGCCAGATTCGGAGTTAGGGGCACAGGAACAAAGCTGGAAACTTTGCATCAGGAACAACCCATAATATGTTGCAATGCATATTATTATTAGTTACATGTAGGGTAAATAATAGCTGCTTTTGCATGTAGTCATTAAATGCTGGACTATTTTATTTTCACGCTGCAGATAATATTCAAGGCTGGACACACCCCTCTTACATCTGAATCTCTCTGCACATATTACATCTGCCCCACCTGCAGTGCAGCATAGGTTTACTAAGACACACAGTTACGTTCTCTTTGTCTCAGGACTAGGGGGATAAATATTGGGACATACTTGCCTACCCTCCCGGAACAACTGGCTGCTCCCAAAAATGATGTGCCACTCCCAGAACACGTGGGCGGTCCAAGGGTGACCCAATGACACGTTTCGTGCTAAAGCACCCCATTGTAGCCCCACCGCTATACAACGCCTGTTTTATCTGCACCATACAGAAGGGTGGAGCCAAAATGCCACACCCCTGAACCGCCCACCTCCCCACTGGCTACGCCCCTTATGCTCTGACCAGGCTGTTCCTTCTCAGAAGAGGGCAGCAAAGTAGGTTTTTATTGGGGGCCAGTACTATTTGTGAAGTTTTGGGGTGTCAATCACACAAGTATATTTTCTTGACAATCTGAGTACGCCGTGTAAACCCCACATTGCACAAACCACAGTCAGTCATCAACAAGAACAAATTAACATAGCTGTAGCCAGAATACATCCATTCTATATACCTTCACTGTTCGGCGGTGGGCTTGGCTTAGTGTCGGTTAAGGCCTTCTCCTCGGGTGTAGCGCTGTTTAGTTGGCACAGCACGGCATCCACAATTGGCATCACCATAGCGGCTGTAGATGTATTGCTTAGCCACATGGACAGAAGAGAGGTGCAGCTCATGAATCCCAGTAGGAGCCTGTGACGCACACAAAGGAGTAATCAGCATGAGCGCACAGTGTATTAGATAATGCATGCATCAGACAATCTCCTGCTGAGACCGCAGACAACAGTCCCAGAACAGGCAAAAAAAAGTTGCTCTCCTGCAAAATAGATACACAGCAGTGGTGAATAATTCAGGGCTTTCACCTAGAACCAATGTCAGCAAAAATAATACAGTACAAAGGACAGTCTGTAACCCCCGTTTCTCTGAAGTTTAAGTGTAACAGACTTTTCACCCTGAGTTTACCATAAGATCAATAAGACAGATACTAGTACAGTGTGATGCTTTCCTCATCAATACGGATTCTCAGAATCTCAGTATAATCCCCACATCTGGCCGATGACATCACAGTGTAACGCGACACTGGTCCGTCCGGCGTCTTGTTCACAGGAAATAACGGTTTCCCGGTTTCACCCACGCGAGAGCCTTGCACACAGAACTGGCCATACGGATCTGCAATTAGGGAGTCCCAGACACCAGCTATCTGTATGGTTTTAGGAAGGTTCTCCTACGCAGCTACACTGAGAAGCCTCGGATTGTGCATTTACTATGCTCTGTCCAATGCTAGATAGATGCATCCTTTCATTAGGGATATCCCCAAGTGTCCAGAATCATAGGTCACCACTGCACATTACCTCCCCTACTACAGGGTCAACAGATACCACAGTTATAGTAGAAGTCACAGCGACATGACCTCTCGCTTCCCTTCGGCACCAGAGTTGGAAGGTCAACACAAGCATTAGGTTGACAGTCACAAGGTCTACATGAGTTTTTGACGCGTGCCAACCTTCCCATTGTCGATCCTCCAATCCTGTCAAACGTAGCCATGTCAACCTATTTCAAGTGTCGACCTTCAGTGTATGTCAACACCAATATATGTCGACCTTCATTGAGTCAACCCTATGACCCTTACCCAGCCCCCGCAACATCGCCACCCAACACCCTGTGCGCAGAGGCCTCACTGAGGAATTACAATCCCCTAAAGTGGCAAGAATTGCCCTAAGGCAAATACTCTCGACCATCACCCAGTATCCAGAGGGGATGCGGTCATTTGGTCTACAGCATTATGGTAAACAGTCATTAGGTCGGCACCATTAGGTCAACATGGGTCTAGGCCAACATAGGAAAAGGTCGACATGGTTCTAGTTCGGCAGGTCATTAGTTCGACAGTAAAAAGGTCGGCATGGGGTTTTCCACAGTTTTTTTAGCCGACGCGTGCCGACAGGCGGTATTTCATGCCCTACCATCCACTAGGGGTTGGGGGTAGAATATAATAGTGTGCCCGAAGCATTGCGAGTGCAGCGACTTTAAACTGTGTCCATGTCGACGGTGTTGACATTCAGGTTAAAAACCAGTGAAAACCCCCATGTCGACCTAGACATTGTCTAACTAATGACCTGTCGAACTAATGACCTGTCGACCTAATGACTGTTGACCATCATGCTGTAGACCATATGATCCCAACCCTATCCAGAGAACGCCTCCTATTGTCGAAAACTCTCTCTCCCACCACATGCAGAGCACAGCGGTGCCACACACAGGACAGTCCTGCTGAGCTTTAGGCACCCAGTGCAGAGCACAGAGGTGCCGCGCACAGAACAGTCCTGCTGAGCTGTAGACACCCAGTGCAGAGCACAGAGGTGCCACGCACAGAACGACCGTCCTGCTGAGCTGTAGACACCCAGTGCAGAGCACAGAGGTGCCGCGCACAGAACGACCGTCCTGCTGAGCTGTAGGCACCCAGTGCAGAGCACAGCGGTGCCGCACACAGGACAGTCCTGCTGAGCTGTAGGCACCCAGTGCAGAGCACAGCGGTGCCGCACACAGAACAGTCCTGCTGAGCTGTAGACACCCAGTGCAGAGCACAGCGGTGCCGCACACAGGACAGTCCTGCTGAGCTGTAGACACCCAGTGCAGAGCACAGCGGTGCCGCACACAGGACAGTCCTGCTGAGCTGTAGACACCCAGTGCAGAACACAGCGGTGCCGCACACAGAACAGTCCTGCTGAGCTGTAGACACCCAGTGCAGAGCACAGCGGTGCCGCACACAGAACAGTCCTGCTGAGCTGTAGACACCCAGTGCAGAGCACAGCGGTGCCGCACACAGAACAGTCCTGCTGAGCTGTAGACACCCAGTGCAGAGCACAGCGGTGCCGCACACAGGACAGTCCTGCTGAGCTGTAGGCACCCAGTGCAGAGCACAGCGGTGCCGCACACAGGACAGTCCTGCTGAGCTGTAGGCACCCAGTGCAGAGCACAGCGGTGCCGCACACAGAACAGTCCTGCTGAGCTGTAGACACCCAGTGCAGAGCACAGAGGTGCCGCGCACAGAACGACCGTCCTGCTGAGCTGTAGGCACCCAGTGCAGAGCACAGCGGTGCCGCACACAGGACAGTCCTGCTGAGCTGTAGACACCCAGTGCAGAGCACAGCGGTGCCGCACACAGGACAGTCCTGCTGAGCTGTAGACACCCAGTGCAGAGCACAGCGGTGCCACACACAGGACAGTCCTGCTGAGCTGTAGACACCCAGTGCAGAGCACAGCGGTGCCGCACACAGAACAGTCCTGCTGAGCTGTAGACACCCAGTGCAGAGCACAGCGGTGCCGCACACAGAACAGTCCTGCTGAGCTGTAGACACCCAGTGCAGAGCACAGCGGTGCCGCACACAGAACAGTCCTGCTGAGCTGTAGACACCCAGTGCAGAGCACAGAGGTGCCGCGCACAGAACGACCGTCCTGCTGAGCTGTAGGCACCCAGTGCAGAGCACAGCGGTGCCGCACACAGGACAGTACTGCTGAGCTGTAGGCACCCAGTGCAGAGCACAGCGGTGCCGCACACAGAACAGTCCTGCTGAGCTGTAGACACCCAGTGCAGAGCACAGCGGTGCCGCACACAGGACAGTCCTGCTGAGCTGTAGACACCCAGTGCAGAGCACAGCGGTGCCGCACACAGGACAGTCCTGCTGAGCTGTAGACACCCAGTGCAGAGCACAGCGGTGCCGCACACAGGACAGTCCTGCTGAGCTGTAGACACCCAGTGCAGAGCACAGCGGTGCCGCACACAGGACAGTCCTGCTGAGCTGTAGACACCCAGTGCAGAGCACAGCGGTGCCGCACACAGAACAGTCCTGCTGAGCTGTAGACACCCAGTGCAGAGCACAGCGGTGCCGCACACAGAACAGTCCTGCTGAGCTGTAGACACCCAGTGCAGAGCACAGCGGTGCCGCACACAGAACAGTCCTGCTGAGCTGTAGACACCCAGTGCAGAGCACAGCGGTGCCGCACACAGAACAGTCCTGCTGAGCTGTAGACACCCAGTGCAGAGCACGGAGGTGCCACACACAGAACAGTCCTGCTGAGCTGTAGACACCCAGTGCAGAGCACAGCGGTGCCGCACACAGAACAGTCCTGCTGAGCTGTAGACACCCAGTGCAGAGCACGGAGGTGCCACACACAGAACAGTCCTGCTGAGCTGTAGACACCCAGTGCAGAGCACAGCGCTGCCGCGCACAGAATGACCGTCCTGCTGAGCTGCAGAGAACAGTAACAATGCTCGGAGCAGAACGTCTCTCTACCAACGTCTCATCATGGCCGAGGTAAGTTCTGGGGGGTTTGTCACATTTTTCAATCTCTGCTTAATTTTCTATCCACGTGGACTATGATTGGGAATAGTAAACTTGCCTGACGCACGGTGGGCAGAGCAATCACGCCAAGGTCTCCGTTTTCTACAATTGTGGTCACAGATCAAACAGACACTGACACTAACACGTGTTGAGATTTTTTTTTGTGTAGACCATTTCCATGTCAACCTTTTGACCCTGGCCACCTAATCTGTGTTGAGCTTTTGTCATTAGGTCAACCCCACATAGTCGACATGCACTGTATTACCCTAGGTCTCCTGTACCACACCAGCCAAAGACTGCAGAGGCTGATCCAACCTGTGAACATCTTGTGATGTCATACCTCCCAACATGACCCTTTCCAGGAGGAACACGATGCTCTGTTCCGGGACTTCCATGCCAGTGGCAGTTGCAGAGTTGCAGCACAGTCCAAAATTCAAATAGGAGAGGCCCACCAACTGCCACCTCATTCGCTTTCAAACTTTACAGTCACGGACTCACTGGCAGGTGTGGCTCCATACTTTAATTTTGGACAGTGGGGCAGTCCCACCTCTGCAACTGCCACTGGCAAGGAAGTCCAAGTGCCGAGCATTTTGTCCCTCCTGGAACGGGTCATGTCGGAAGGTATGTGATGTGACCATGATAGGGTGATAACATACCATTGATCTCTGTCCAGGTCTTTTTACATAACACCCCAGGGGAGTAATCACCCATGTGTCTTGTCTTGAGAACACAACCAACTTATTTAAACAAACAATTGGCTTTTGCTGTACTGTTGTTCGTGACATAGGAAAAAGGATGCAACGATTCCCAACACAGATGGTTCGTATTCTGGAACCAACATGAACAAAGTCTATGTGTACACAGTTTCATTGTCTATTGGCTCCCGGCATGTTGGAACAAGCAGAGAGCACTTAAGCTAAATAGCAGGGACTAGAACAGAGAGCGCATTACCAGCTGGGCTGGCTTCCCACGGACAGGACCATCCAAAGTGCTATTCGCTTGTGTAAATTCCACTTCTGGATAGAAGTTGCCAGACAGACGACACCAAACAGCAATAAGTGGATGTCTTTGAAGTATTCCGAAGCCACCTGCAACGAAAATAAATAAAAAAAATATTTTTTGTTCGACACTCTATATAGGTCAATAATGGACAGGACAACGTCAACATCCTACTGTAAGCATGGTAACAATGTTGGTGCCAGAATTTTAAGTGTCGACAGTAAAACTTTAATCAAAATTGTAAAACCTCATATAATTTGCCGACATTGAGTGTCGAAAAACCAAATGTATCTCCTTTTTCTTTAATCTTCTGAGTGCCAAATGAATTTGTCGAAATAGGTGTGAATATTGCCAGGCAAACATTTTTGTTTATCATAATGACCTGTAATCGTTACCTTATACAGGAAATCAAAACATTTTTTACACAATTTTTTTATTTGAATTGATATAACAAATGTGAGCAACGCTGGCATTTTGAGTGAATATTTAGCACATATCTCACAGATGTTGGCACTCAAAGGGTAAATAATGCCTATTAGACTAATGTAAAGGTTTCTGCTAATTTTTTTAGGGTACAAGAGGAGCAACATTCAAGACGCACAGCAGGCAAATGCGTGGTCAGACCGAGCCATAGAAAATGCCTAAACGTCACAGATACTTCATTGTATATAAAGTCACATTCACACGTAGGATAAAGGAGGTTCTGTTGGGGAAAACCTGTAGCCACTAACCTCGCTGGATTTCAGGATGCCGAATAGTGGAAACAAAAATGCAGGAACCAGCGCTGCAGCACCCAGGGGAATGGCCTCAGAGATCCAGTACGTGGCGGTAACCAGTAATATATATGCACAAGCTGCTTCCTGATAACAGAGAGAGCATAAGGTTATAGTATAGAAATAGCCAGGCTGTTTGTAGAACACCTTCCCACCTATACCTTAGAATACTCTGTAATGGTTAACTATACATATGGATCATAGAGCAAGGAGAGAAACCCAAAATTTAGGAATTTCCTTTCATGTACTGTAGTAAAAATGTACCCAACTAAAATATATTACACCAATACATTCGCCCTTACCTTACACAAAACACTGCAAAAAACTGTAATCCCTGCTCTCATCATCTCACGCATTGATTATTGCAATAGTCTCCTTATTGGCCTTCCCCAATACAGACTCTCACCACTGCAGTCCAGCATGAATGCAGCTGCGAGGCTAATCTTCCTAGCCAGACGTTCATCGTCTGCAAAGCTACTCGTCAGTCACTTCACTGGTTACCTGTATTCTACTGTATTCAATGCAAAATTATTTTACGTACACACAAAGCCATAAACCAAACTACACCAACATACATATCTTCTCATATCTCAAAGTATCTTCCAACCCGACCTCTACGTCTCTCATCCACACTCATTACTCGCTCCCATTCCCCATTCCCAACGGCACCCACTTTGTGGAATGCCCTCCCAAACACAAGAAGACTCTCCTCCAGTCTCCAAACCTACAAGCGTTCCCTGAAAACTCACCTCTTCAGGCAGCTTATCAAATTCCAGAACCAGCCACTTAACCTTCATATACTATTCCTATCTAATCACATCCACACTGTACAGGCCACACATATCCTCTCCTATCCAATCACATCCCCACTGTACAGGCCACACATATCCTCTCCTATCCAATCACATCCCCACTGTACAGACCACACATATCCTCTCCTATCCAATCACATCCCCACTGTACAGGCCACACATATCCTCTGTCCTATCCAATCACATCCCCACTGTACAGACCACACATATCCTCTCCTATCCAATCACATCCCCACTGTACAGACCACACATATCCTCTCCTATCCAATCACATCCCCACTGTACAGACCACACACATATCCTCTGTCCTATCCAATCACATCCCCACTGTACAGACCACACATATCCTCTCCTATCCAATCACATCCCCACTGTACAGACCACATATATCCTCTCCTATCCAATCACATCCCCACTGTACAGTCCACACATATCCTCTCCTATCCAATCACATCCCCACTGTACAGGCCACACATATCCTCTGTCCTATCTAATCACATCCCCACTGTACAAGCCACACATATCCTCTGTCCTATCCAATCACATCCCCACTGTACAGGCCACACACATATCCTCTCCTATCCAATCACATCCCCACTGTACAGACCACACATATCCTCTGTCCTATCTAATCACATCCCCACTGTACAAGCCACACATATCCTCTGTCCTATCCAATCACATCCCCACTGTACAGGCCACACACATATCCTCTCCTATCCAATCACATCCCCACTGTACAGGCCACACACATATCCTCTCCTATCCAATCACATCCCCACTGTACAGGCCACACACATATCCTCTTCTATCCAATTACATCCCCACTGTACAGTCCACACATATCCTCTCCTATCCAATCACATCCCCACTGTACAGGCCACACATATCCTCTCCTATCCAATCACATCCCCACTGTACAGACCACACATATCCTCTCCTATCCAATCACATCCCCACTGTACAGACCACACATATCCTCTTCTATCCAATTACATCCCCACTGTACAGTCCACACATATCCTCTGTCCTATCCACGCACATCCCCACTGTACAGGACACACATATCCTCTGTCCTATCCAATCACATCCCCACTGTACAGTCCACACATATCCTCTGTCCTATCCAATCACATCCCCACTGTACAGGCCACACATATCCTCCCCTATCCAATCACATCCGCACTGTACAGTCCACACATATCCTCTGTCCTATCCAATCACATCCCCACTGTACAGACCACACATATCCTCTGTCCTATCCAATCACATCCCCATTGTACAGTCCACACATATCCTCTGTCCTATCCAATCACATCCGCACTGTACAGTCCACACATATCCTCTGTCCTATCCAATCACATCCGCACTGTACAGTCCACACATATCCTCTGTCCTATCCAATCACATCCGCACTGTACAGTCCACACATATCCTCTGTCCTATCCAATCACATCCCCACTGTACAGACCACACATATCCTCTGTCCTATCCAATCACATCCACACTGTACAGACCACACATATCCTCTCCTATCCAATCACATCCCCACTGTACAGACACACATATCCTCTCCTATCCAATCACATCCCCACTGTACAGTCCACACACATATCCTCTCCTATCCAATCACATCCCCACTGTACAGTCCACACATATCCAATCACATCCCCACTGTACAGACCACACATATCCTCTGTCCTATCCAATCACATCCACACTGTACAGTCCACACATATCCTCTGTCCTATCTAATCACATCCCCACTGTACAGTCCACACATATCCTCTGTCCTATCCAATCACATCCCCACTGTACAGTCCACACACATATCCTCTCCTATCCAATCACATCCCCACTGTACAGACCACACATATCCTCTCCTATCCAATCACTTCCACACTGTACAGTCCACACACATATCCTCTCCTATCCAATCACATCCCCACTGTACAGGCCACACATATCCTATCCAATCCAATCACATCCCCGCTGTACAGTCCACACATATCCTCTGTCCTATCCAATCACATCCCCACTGTACAGGCCACACATATCCTATCCAATCCAATCACATCCCCGCTGTACAGTCCACACATATCCTCTGTCCTATCCAATCACATCCACACTGTACAGTCCACACATATCCTCTCCTATCCAATCACTTCCACACTGTACAGTCCACACACATATCCTCTCCTATCCAATCACATCCCCACTGTACAGGCCACACATACCCTCTGTCCTATCCAATCACATCCCCACTATACAGGCCACATATATCCACTCTTTTCTTCACATTTTCTATCTTACTGACCTCGAGCCAAACTGCTGGGTCACCGTATCTTACAGCACACCAGGAACCTTTGCATTCTGGTGGAACTAATGCCTATTTCCCTATAGATTGTAAGCTTGCAAGCAGGGCCCTCCTACCTTTGAATATTAGTTATAAAACAAACTGGGTATTTGCAGTCTCCTATGTAAAGCACAACAGAATATGCTGCGCTATATAAGAAACTGTTAATAAATAAATAATAATTGCAAACTAAGGCAGTATGCTGAGTAACATTTAAAAAAATGCATTAAATAACTGGAGGGTAAAATGTATTGTTTATGAATTCTTGCACACTACAGTTGGTCTAATAATTGCATACCTCTCCTGCACAGTTAGAGAGACTCACATTTTGGAAAGTCCCCAGTGAAGTGGGGCAGGGTTTCATGCCAGCAGCATAGCTGCCCCCCCCCATCCCCCAAGAAGGGGTGAGGCAATGGACTACGGGTGCCACTGGCTGAGCTCACAGACAAGCCAGGCAGCAGTGAGGACTGAGTTGGTCCCGCTCCGTGCATATCTAATGAGCGGGGACCCACCCTATGCATATGTAATATTTACATATGCACGGGGGCGTGGACCCGCTCATTCAATCTGCACTGCACTGGGTCCCCGCTCATTAGATATGTACAGGGCCAGACCAGCTCAGCCCTCACTGCTGCCTGGGTCGCCTGTCAGTTCAGCCAGTGGCGCCCACCACAGACCCCGCTCCCCCAAGCCGCTGCAGGGTCTGCCACATATGTAGCTACGCCACTGCTTCATGCTAAAACGATGGAGAAAAGTTAAGTATACTTAGGGCTTCCTGTATATGTTCCACATAATAATTATTTGTCTTCCGAAGGTCCTGCAGCCCAGCCTTGGCCTGTCCAGTCCCCAAAATTAAGTTTACAGTTTGAAAGAAGATGATGGGTGAGATTTAATAGGATGAGATATTCAGAAAGTGAGAGATTTGGGAAGAAATCTCCAGGTTTTTTAAAGCGGCAATTATTTACACTGCAAAAGCAGTTTGAATTTGCAGTGTAGATGATTGCCGCTTTAAAAAAAAAAACCTGGAGATTTCATCCCAAATCTCTCACTTTCTGAATCTCTCATCCTATTAAATCTCACCCCATATGTACATGCAAACTCACACTTGACCCTTTCCCCAATTACAATATGGCAACACACACACTATTACGTTTGTGTTGTAATTACATCATGGTAGAGAATTTATTTTGACTGATCTCGAAGTCAAATCCAAGAAGAATGTGACCATGCATATCTGTAATACAGCCAAGCCCTGAGTTGTATGGACACATAGACTTTCCCCTCGATAACCAGTCTCCACTACAATAACAATAACCCACCCAGCCACCCCGACTGTAGTGTTACTTCGGTATGGTCGGTGTTAGACCGGCGGCAGGCAACCTTCAAAATCAGGCTGACGACGCGATCTTCAGCATCAATGGTTTTAAAAATAAAACACAAAATTGCCATAGGCCTTAGACCCTGGTTTCAAAACTAGTGTTCATTCTAGCACCCTGCTCCTTGCAAAATCCTTGTAGTTCCTCCTTTCTGCCAGGGGTGTCGCTGTCTGCTGTGATACTTCAAGAACAGTCGGGTTTCTATCTTAATGTTGAGATACAATCCAGACTGTTGTAGAGACACAATCCAGACTGTTGTAGAGACACCACAGCAGAGAGTGACACCCCAGGCAGGAAGGAGGAACTGCAAGGATTTTACAAGGAGCAGGGTGCTAGAATGAAGACTAAAAACCATCGCCGTACATCACCCTACCATGGTCATGCCACCAGCTTATCAAAACAAATTGTACCATATTTTGAGCTGGTGTACTACTACTCCCAATTTGTAATAACCGAGCTTGTAATTGGGAATGGGAGCAGGTAATGGGTGTATGTATAGAGGCTTTCCTTCAGCATCTCACATATGAAATGGCTTATGGTTATTATCCTTTATTTACGGAGCCAACAAATATCTGCAGTTTATCATGTACTAGAACTAAACTAAAGCCACTTGAATTTCAGGTTTTAAACAGAAAGCTGCAATTACAGACTAACCCTGCCTAGGAGCCATTCCTCAGGAATCCTCTTCTCAACTGGCCTCCAACTAGAGTAAATGTCATCTCCAATCATTGTGAAATAACCAAGAGTCAAGGCTGTAAGCTGGTGAGCAGGGCCTTCCGTCCTCTATGACAGTCTTATTACCCAGTCTTGTGTTTTAACTGTTCCAACTGTTTTGTTTTATGTTATCACTATTATGCTGCCCATACACTCATGCGATCGGATTCGATGCGACATCTAAGTGAGACGTCCATCAAACCCGATCGCATCTTGTGTCACATGCCAACTTCAGCACCCGATGTCACATGCCATCTTGAGATGGCACATCGGTTGCTGGAAGAGGGCGGCGTTGTAGTGTAGCGCTAGCGGGTGTCAGCGGTGGCAGCAGAAGTGTAAACACTATTGCCAACAGCGCTGACTGACCCACGCTAGCGCTACTTTAGTGCTATGCTACAGTGCCGCCCTCTGCGTTCCCTCCGCCCTCCACCCGCAGATTGCATTTGAGCATTGCATGCGATTGCTCCTGCAATTCGAGAAATATTATGTGCAGCACATAAGACCGTGAGACACGACATTCGACCGGTGTGCCCGCGCATCGCGCCGAATGGTACACATTTTGTGCACACAATCATTCAATTTATCGGCCAGATGTGGTCAAAATCTAATGATTGTATGCAATATCTCACAAGTGTATGGGCAGCATAACAAGGAACAGAATTTGCTTATAAATACGGTTAATACATGCTTTTCATCAATGATTTGGGACAGACAAAAGTGAATTGGTGACAGGCAGCGGGTAACTCAGAAAAAAACATTTCCAGCTGTGGCCCAGGTGCTTAGCACTGGATGCACCGCCATTAGTTCTACCTCTGGCTGCTGCACTGCCTCAGGCTATTGGTCATACAGTTTGACAGACGCAGCACAGCACCAGCAGTGGAGCAGGCTACAGAGAGCGGCGCTCTAGCCCAGCACCCCCCTGCATTGCATACCTGGGTACACACTACACAATGTGCTCCATGAGCGACATATGCAGTTTTGTCCGTGCAAGTGTTACCTAATGATATAAAAGGGGTTCAGTATGATTTACAGACATGCATACAGATAGTGGTAGATGCTCAATTAGTTCAGTAATACTATTCATGTGCATGCAAGCGAGGGGTTAATACTGGTTAAGTAAAACAAGATAACCCCCCAATATACAGAGAAGCCTTGACGCGGCTTGGGGGCATATCATACACCTGCGCAGGTATATGTAACCAATATCTCTGAATTCTATTATCATGTAGTGTTCAAGATTGGTTACTAACATTACTCAGTGTGCTGGGGGAAAAAATGTCTTGTTTTACTTACCCAGTATTAACCCCTCCCTCATGCACCTGAATGGTATTACTGAACTAATTGCGCATCTACCACTATCTGTATGTATGTTGTTAGAGGCAGAGAGGAGCCTGCATTAGGCGGAGATGCAGGTCCTGATATGCCACATGGAGTAGTCTGGGGTTGCTCCAAGGTAGGTAGCTCTTAGTTTGGATATATCAGGTAAGGAGCCATTATCATGTGGCTCCTTGCTGGTTAATCGTAGACCCAATTTAGGGTAACAGTGGTGTGGGGTGCGGTGCCCCTGGACTGGTTGGGCTGGGTGGCTTTAGTGCGGCATGCCCTTACATTCTATTAACACTTTCCCCTCACTAACACTATCTCTCTCATTTTAATTACATTTCATTTTTTCTCTCTCTCTTTATATATAGCTTCAGCTTCCTATCACTAATTATTAACACTATAGTATCTCACTGGCGTGCCGCACTGGGCTTCCTAGCTCATTATGGTTTTTGGGGTGCCGCACCCTGCACCTATATATAGCACTAGGAAGAAAAAAAAAAGCAATATACAAAGAATCCTTGGCTTGGAGGCATAGCATACACCTGCGCAGGTATATGTAACCACTATCTCTGAATTCTATTATCATGTAGTGTTTAAGATTGGTTACTAATACCACTCAGTGTGCTGGGGGAAAAAATATCTTGTTTTACTTAAACATGATTTACAGACATTCAAAATGCAGCCAAGCCCTGGCAGACAACGTCAAGTACTGAAATGTTCAAAAAAAACCTGACGTTATGGCGACACGGCCAAAAAAAAGTCACCAGGTTTTGGGTTGCCCATGTCGACAAATATCAACATGGACACCATGTAAGTGTACCATGGCACCATGCTTCGGGCGCACTATTTATAAACTAACTCTATGCCCACTTGGATTGTGAAATAAGAGCAAGTTGACAGTCAAAATTCAGACACAATAGTTATTTTTTGTCTGTCCGTAAATTGTCTGCATCCCTATAAAAAAAATCACTGAATGCAAAAAAAAAAACAAATAGGCAATTTAAAAAAATATATATATATGTATTTACTAAAAAGTTTTTGGCAGGGCGCACACAATCCAATAAAAGTTAGCGAGGTTCACAACTACAATAAGTACTTTAAAGTCAGCTGAGGTTAAAACGAACTTTGCTGCTAGACCTCTCTTTTTAATTATAGTGTGGGGGGGGGGGGGGGGATCTATTAAAAAGTCTTTCCGGGTTCTGAACGTCTGCAAATATGAATGAATGAATAAATGAACGGATTCAGTGATGTCTGAGCTGAAGACTCAGATGTGAGCCTTGTCTCGGCATAACTGCCAGTGTGCAAACTTCCTGGAAGTCAGACCACACTTTTGTAACATGCTAATTTTAACACTGTTCCACTCAGCGGCCTACGCTACACTTGCATGAATGTAGGCATTTACCTAACGTCTATGAACACTAGGGACATAGAGACCAGAACAGACTGGTTATTGTGTCCACTGAAGAAACTTTCTACAGCATATAAAGTTTCCTTACACACAAGATCATGTTATCCGTGCATCTCATGAAATCAGAAATGGACCTTACATCAGATCTTGGGCCCTTCTGGAACAGGGTCAGTGTACAGTAATGTGTGGCATGGATTAATGTGTTTCTGTGGCACCCCTTTTACCTGGTCACTCGGCACATCAGACTGATCCTCTGATCGATTATCTGATCATTGTGCACCCGAGACACTCATCTACTCTGTATGTTCTCCAATAAATGTAACTGCTCATAAGGAGACCTCCTGGCAATTACATACAGTACATATAGAATTATCAGCCAGTTAGCCAATACCAGCTTCTTGGACCAAAAGGCCCTGTGTCTCATGGGGATAAGGTCATTTGGTCAACATGGCTAACGTTGACAGTCAAAATGTTGACATGTGTTTCACTTTTTTTTTAGCCGACAGGTGGTATTTCATGCCCTACCACCTAGGGTTTGTTCACATTGTTAGCGGAAATCGTAACACTTTGGTGAAACACGTGTTGGTGGAAGGCTGCAAGAAGCGAACACTGGAACACTGTAGTGCCGTTACTATATATTTCGTTTCTATGTTTATTTCTGTTTCATTGTTATTTCATGAGTGCAGCTCTGCACAAGTTTTGTGGTGATTAATAAATAAAAAATGATTGTCCGTTGCCATCAGCGGCAATTGTAAAGCGCAATGGAATATGCTGCGCTATATAAGAAACTGTAAATAAATAAAAAATAAATTGTCAGTGCATCCAACACTCACCGATACAATCCCACAGACCAGGTATACATACCGGAAGAATCATTATTGAATCACAAGATAACAAGTACATAATCAAATTCAAGCTTATAAAGTACTTCCATATATAAAAAATAAATAAATAAAAAAGGTATCTTGATATTTAAAAAAAAAAAAATAAAAAAAAAAAATGAACAAACCAGAATACGCAAACAAAACAAACCAGAAGTTTAAAGCTCTCACTAAAAAGATTTCTGGAGTCTGTTTTGAACGCGTAAATTCACCAAAGGAAGGGAAAAAAAATGAATACATATCATATACCCCCACTTCAAGCATCACAGTAATCTGCCAAATTAGTACTTTATAAAGCAGCGGTGTCAATCTCACGGCCCTCCATCTTTTGTGGAACTACACATCCCAGCATGCCCTGCCACATTCTATATAAATGGATTGCTAAAACTGTGGCAGGGCATGCTGGGATGTGTAGTTCCACAAAAGATATGGGGCCACAAGTTTGACAAAACTGTTGTAAAATATCCATCTTAAGTGGAAGCTCACCTGCAGACCCACAGCCCAACACACCTGGGACAATAATGACTGAGAAACACTGCAGCATTTTTAGGTTTATAGTGAGTACTATGAGAAATAGCTGCGGATATACAGGTCGTAGATGGAACAAGGCTGCTTTTGTGGAAATGGCAATGATAGAATGGTTAGAATCGTACAAAAATAACTACTAAGCATAGGAAGAGGGGATTAACCCAAAGAGCTTGCAATCTATTTCAAGCACTCAGAAGCTGCCAACACTTAATAGAAATAATCAGTTTGGTTAAGCATTGCCCAGACATTTCATGCAGACATACACAGTGTATATGGTACAGAGCCTCTGCCTGGCAGGGACCTCAGATGCCCCCATCAGCATCTGGGTACCATCTACGGCAGGGATGCTGAGACTACTTGGCTTTTAAAGTTGAGTGCAGGGTCTGTGCTGTAGAGGAGCCCAGAATCCAGGCCAGCAGCTGCCCACCCCATGCCCATCAGCAGTATTTACCTTGCTCTGTGATACCAGAGGCAGAGGAAGGAGCAGGAGAGGCAACACAAAAGTAATGACGACATCTTTCTGCTGCCAGAGCTGCCGCAATAAAGACATTGCCATGTGCAGGCACAGCAGTCCCGGGATCCAGATGGGTAAGGGATGCTCCAGGGGAGGCAGGTCTGGAGCATGCATCCAGGGAGGAGGCTGGAGCTGGGCCGGGGGACTGGAGGTGCTATGTACAGGGATGAGCCTCTCACCTCCTTCTCCTCCTCCTCAGCATGTCTGTCTGCTCGCTGCTGTGTGTGCTATGCATATCACTAGCAGGGGGAAGAATGTCCCCCCTCCCCCCACACGATGGGCCGGCATTCACTCAGTCTCAGCCAAGGGGAGAGGCGAGGGCCAGGGAGGCCTGCTCTGTACACACTGCTGCTGCTGCTGCTGCTGCCTGTCTGTCACTAACAAAGGAGCCCATCGGTGCCACGTCATAGACAGGCCCCCCAGAGGCAGCATCCTATCATGCCAGTGGATCACCCTATATTCCAGGGGCTCCCTACCTCCTCCCCACAGTACTGCCCTGCCAAGGCTGCCCACCTGAGGATGGATCAGTCACTATATATATATATATATATATATATATATATATATATATATATATATATATATATATATATATATATATATATATATATATATATTTATTATAGCACCTCAGTCACACATCCTCGCTGTGCATTCGTATTACATGATACAGGCATCTAGAACACAGGATGATCCAGAAGCTGCTATTCTAGACAACACATCTGATAGGGGGGATTTACAGTGCTATATATATATATATATATATATATATATATATATATATATATATATATATATATACATATATATATATATATTAGGCCTGTATATTGGACTTCTGGTTGACCCGCAAGGTTGCGAATTTCCCATGGGAATGCCCATGAAATAATGGGAAAAGTGGGATGCAGTTACCATCCCGGCGGTCGGGATCCCGGCGTTCAGAATCCCGACCGCCGAAATGCCGACACTTTCTCCCTCTGTGGGTGTCCACGACACCCCTGGAGGGAGAATAAATTAGTGTGCCGAGCGTAGCGAGGCACTGGGCCCGCTGTGTGGCGAGCGCAGCGAGCCCGCAAGGGGGGGCGATCCACGTCCCCCCCTTGTCGGCATTTCGGCTGTCGGGATTCCGGCGTCGGGATTCTGAACGCCGGGATCCCGACCGCCGGGATTCAATACTGAATCCGGGAAAAGTCCCCGCCCACAGTCCTGTGTGCGAGCGCCGAAGAATGCATAACAGTTTATGCGCATGCACAGTCGCATACCATCGCTCTCCTGCGTGAACACGCAGGGGAGCGCACAGACCAGAATAAGGTCCATTATGAGCAGGAAATCGTCTCCTTGATAGTTTTTTGCCAACAAATTGCACATTAAATAGAAACATTATAACACTTGGGGCCAGATGTACTAAAGGGCTAACTCAATAGCACGGGGTGAATTCAGCCCCGCTCCGATGTTTGGAGGTCTGCAGACCCCAGCAAGGAACGGCTTTGGTGAATTACACACTCGCTGGGCCGTTGGTGGGAGCGGGGCTCCTCCGTGGGGAATCCCAGCGTTTTATGGGCGTCCTCATGAAACCGCTGGGCACGCGCTGAAGCCATTGCATGGTACTGAGGGGAATTCGGAGGTGGGGGAGGGGGGGCGGGCGTTCGTCGGTGCTGCGTTTCAGCGCTCAGTAAGCAGTGATCTTTACTGCTTACTGAGCCAACGTGAATTAGGCCCCAAGCTTTAAAAAGTGATAAAGTGAAAAATAATAAATACTTTAACTGTCATTTTTCAAACCCAGCTTGTGCCATGACAGCTAGGGGCTGATTGGCTGATACCTTATCACTCTCCACTTTATCACTTTGTGCATCTGGCCCATTATGGTATACGCCCCTACATAGTGCACAATATATTTATAGGGAGAACACTATACAGCCATGTTGGATATTTAATCTACAGCGAGTCGCCATCTGTACTTTGGGGGTTATTCAGAGCTGATCGCCATTTTTCAAATTCGCAATCTGTTCAATTATCGCATGACTACGCATGCATACGGATCATAGTGGGCATGCGCAAACCAAAATAGCGCCAAAACAGCGAAAATATCTCATCGCAATCCCCTCGCAATTTGAAGGACAGGAAGCCGTAGTTTTGGGAGTGATAACCGGACAATTTCTGGGAGTGCCTGAAAAAAACGCACGTGTGCCCCCAGGCACTTTCGGGGAGGGGCTGGGATGTCAGCGCCGGCCTCGGTCAGCCTGCAGCTGTCGCAGAGTTGTGGAGGGGTCAGACATACATTTGCACAGACTGGGACAATCATTCAGTGGTGAGTTGTGGATGGATTTGCAGGTGGATCGCCAATAGTGATCCATTTCCAATTCACTGGCAGATATGCACAGGGCGGTTTTACTTTCTGTCTGGGCAGCGGCTATCTACTCACAGTCATCTGCAACTTTGCAGGTCTGAATGGGGCCCTTTGTATGCTAATACATGCTATGATTACAATACTACGCACATTGCAGGGTAACCAGACCTTATCGCAGCACACAGAAGTATTGTTTGTACACCCCTAGTTATGTTCCTGGGTCTGAACCGAATACAACTGTATCTTACTCATGACAGTGCAAAAACCCGAATCCATGCCCCCATTATCTCTCGCATTGATTACTGCAATTGTCTCCTATCTGCTCTGCCAAATTGTAGATTCTCACCAATACAATCCATCCTGAACACAGCTGTGAGGCTAATCTTCCCTAAAAGTCTTTGGGGGTCATTCAGACCTGCTCGAAGCAGGCTGAATTTGCTCCCCTGGCAGATTTTTGTGGTTTGTGTGTGCACAAATCCCCCGGAGCGTACACCATAGGTGGGTATCACTCTCACAGGGTGTTCGATCCAGGAGGGGCTTGCAGGGGCCAGATGCAGCCGGTGGTCCCTATACCGCTCAGCAGAGGATGCAGGACAGGGAGGCGCCGGGCAGTAGAGGCGCTCTACATCCCCTGCTGTCCTCCGTGGCTGCCGACTGCTGCTGCGCATGTCATACTGTATGTCAGGCAGCAGTGCTGGAGGCACAGAGCTCCCTCCCTCCTCCTAAACACCCTGGTCAGCGCTGCGGCAAGGACCAAAAAGGGTTGGGACTAACAACTGGAGGGAGCAGGGCTAAACGGATGGAGGGGGCGGGGCTATAAGGGAGCAAAAATTTTGAAAAAAGAAGCATGAGAGGATGAGTTGCCAACTTGACCTAGGTGAGTAATGTGTGAGTGTACTGCAACTGGTGGGGGCATATGTGTAGGCACAGAGGCAGAACTCTGGGAGGCAATGGAGTCATCTGCCGCCGGGCTCCTGCTCCCAAGGGGGCACCTCTTCTACCCTGCATGTTTGAATCACTTAAGTGAAAGCTGTCTATAAGGATTCTGTGGCTGACTTCTCCTCTTAACAGGACTAGAAGTCAGACTCTCGTTATTTTCAACATCGTATACATAACATATTTTTATATAAAGTGTAGGGGGAGGGCACTAATTTTTATCTTGCCTCCAGGCAACTGGAACAAACTTACGCCACTGTGTAGGCAGCACTACTAGTGTTGGCAACTGGTGTGGGCATATGTATAGGCAGCACTACTAGTGTCGGCAACTGGTGTGGGCATATGTATAGGCAGTACTACTAGTGTTGGAACTGGTGTGGGCATATGTATAGACAGCGCTACAAGTGTTGGCAACTGGTGTGGGCATATGTACAGGCAGTGCTACCAGTGTCGGCAACTGGTGTGGGCATATGTATAGTTAGCGCTACTGGTGTTCGCAACTGGTGTGGGCATATGTATAGGCAGCACTACTAGTGTTGGCAACTGGTGTGGGCATATGTACAGACAGTGCTACTCGTACCGGCAACTGGTGTGGGCATATGTATAAGCAGCGCTACTTCTGCCGGCAACTGGTGTGGGCATATGTATAGGCAGCGCTACTAGTGTCGGCAACTAGTGTGGGCATATGTATAGGCAGCGCTACTAGTGTCGGCAACTAGTGTGGGCATATGTATAAGCAGCAATACTTCTGCCGGCAACTGGTGTGGGTGTTACTTATTAGCAGCGCTATTCCTGTCGGCAGCTGGTGTGGGTGTTACTTATTAGCAGCGCTATTCCTGTCGGCAGCAGGGTATAAGCAGTGCTACTCCTGTTAGAAACTGGTGTGGGCATATCGAATTAATATTGGTTGACCCAATGACCCATACCCATTGTGTTCACTATTTGCATAGTATTGCAGTGGAAGGGGATAACAGGAGCAGATTGGTGCAACGGAAGGGCCACCAGAGTCTCACTGTTCCATGCGTCACTTCTGCCACCTCTGATCCCTGGTCTTCATCACTGACCGGAATGCTGAGAACCGCAACTGCGCAATGAATCAGTCGTCGCTGAGATCTTCAAAGCAGTTTCCGGGTTTTACTCACCACTCCGCTTCTCCTCTAAGCACCATCCATCTTCTCCAGGAGTCTCTCTTGGATTCTCCTTAATTTGGGTGCACGGTCATCTTCCGCGGTGCCTGCTCCTCCCATCCTCTGTTATCTGTTGCAGTTACTTTGGGTCTCCTCAGGTTGCTCTCTCCTGAGGTCTGCTGGTGTTCTGGTCGGTCTGTCTTGGCACTGATGCCTCCCTTCTTCAAAGGCTCCCCCTCAGGATCTGCACATGTGGGCAGCTCACCCACTCAGCACGGGGGTCCTGAAGCCTATGATGGGCTGTCTTCTGTGATGGCTCTGCTCTGGCCGTGACTTCCTCAGCGCCCACTGTAGACTGGGACCCTCAAGCCACCGCAGGGTCTGCGGACCCATTGATACTCCACTGAGCCTAACCCTAATCTTTATCCCCATCCCTGCAGCCTAACCCTCCCAGTTAGTGCCTAACCTAGGTAGGCTGCACCCTCAAAGCATGGACACACAGTGTGATTCAGGTTCGATTCAATTTTGACTATCCGATTTTGGACAACTGCACTTTAGATGTGCTTTAGATTTGGACTATCTTGTAATTTGCCCCTAGGCCAAATACATTCTACAGGCGAGATAGTAAACAGATTTGCCTGCACAGTCTATTTTTCTATGTTATACTGACTAAACAGGGGCACGCATCGGCATTGAATGCATCGAATGTGGCTGAATACTGTGCAAGTCAGCCTAACTTTCAATTCAATTTTGACATTCAAAATATATAATTCTACCCCCCACCCCATGAAAGAGGAATCCTTCTCCCCTAGGTTGGGATGCACTAACATCTGCACCCCCCCCTCTGCCAGCTACCGCATCGATACTAATCACATCCGTGGGGGGTGAGCGGGTCCTCAGCAGCTCTCCCCCTCCTCCTGCCTGACTGTTGCTGCTGCGGGGCTCCTCCTCCCTGCTTTCGGAAGGGGGAGTACGGGGCTAGGGAGGAGGAGGTCACTGGTTCGGACAGTACAGCAGGAGGCTGACTGGACACAGGTGAGGGGGGAGTAGAAGATGCACAAACAGTCATGCACAAGGCATGTGAGCAGCGCTTAATAAATTTAAACCAGTTGAATGAATAATGAAAATATTTTACTATAATAAAAACAGATATATAAACAATATAGAATAGATGCACAATACAATACACAATGTAAAATAAATGTTAAAATCACGACACAGGAAAATGGATAGATGGTAGATTGGCCCAGGGGAACACAAATGGAGAGCAATGGGGTACAATTGGTCACAGGTGCACTTTACCGGTATTTTGGGTGACCTTTTTGATCCAGGAAAGTCCACTTTTGTGATAAACGGTGTTAATCCTCACTATTGATCACGGTAATTTATGAGCCGTTTGGAGGTAGGAGTGAACCATAGGCTTCCACTATTCTACTGGTGATCTGCCCTAGTGGACTATATTGGATTATAGCCACCAGGGTGGTCCAGAATGCGGTGTCCGCCAGGAGATGGAATGTCACTGGATGGTGCTTCTGCTCACAGGGTCCTTCCCACTTGGTTGGCTGGATGGTGTTTGCCACCGGGGGACTTGTAGAGCAGTGTCCGCCACACGGATGTAGTTTGATAACAAGGGGGTACCTGGTATCCAAAAAGTCCATACTGGGCAAGATGGTACACTTTTGAGGTCCTGGGCGTGAAGTTAGGGGGTGTCCACTCAACGCGTTTCATTGCCAATTGCAGCTTTATCAAGAGTGTTTAACAGTGTCTCCGGTCTGGGTATATACTGTATACCATGGACTTGGGTGGTATCTGCAAAACAGGGGAAATGAGGGTGGCGGAGTGCAGGGTGGCGGAGGTCCGTGCGGGGCAGCGGGAGATGCGGTAAGAAGCCCATAGGCTTCTATGGGGTTTCTCTAGGCTTTGCAGGCGATACCCCTGCAGCGGTAACCCAGCATGCGGGTTTTCTTGCATACCAAAATGCAGTAAAAACCCGGGTTTTTAACGCATTTTTGTGATAGAACAACCCACCCCTGTTGCCTAAACCTAACACCTTTTTAATGCAAAAAATAAATACCAAAATAAGAGAGGTTTCTTGTTTTAGATTAGAGGTGAGGTTGTATGTCGCCCTCTAGTGTGAGTATTGTACTAGTGGAGATTGGGAAATAAGGCAGTTTGGAAGTAGATTGAGATGAGATAAAATCTCCCTGTTGTCGATGTAAAAATAATATTCTACCACTAGAGCTCTCAGACTTTACTGCGCATGGGCAAATCAGTGGGAGAATGGCGCAGCGGCAATTATTCCAGTGATTTCTTGCATCACTGCTGCTGCCGGGAACAGCGCTATGGAGTTTGAGCACTAGAGCGTTCAGACTTCACTGCACATTCGTAGGTCTTTGGAAAAATGGCCGTGTTTCCCATCAATTTCTGCAGCGCTACCATCACTGGACTCAGGAGGGTAAATGTTAAAAAAATGGGTGCAGCGTGCAGTAAGGGACATCCTTGGGCTCAGGGGTCCGTGTGCACAGCACCCATTATAAGTAAGCCCCTGATCCTGACTACCAGGATGCTGACTACATGCATCCCAACAATGGCCGCACCTTCTTATTTTCTGGCTGCACTTCCTCTTCATTTTTGGGCTGAATCTATGAGGTACTTAGTTGGCAATTTACACCTGCTCGGTCAGGTCTGAATTTGCTCCCCCGGCCAATGGTGGGGTGAATATGCATATATACAAACCCCCCAGATTGACTGCCTTTTGGTGAATTATACACTTGCCGGGGCATTCACAACATGATGGGCCGGTAGCTTTATGTATCTGGGTGTGAACCCACAGCTGTGACCGCTGTTTAGGACGACCAAAGTGAACTTTACTCTGCCTCTGTGGACCTTTCCTAAAGGATGGCTGGCACCTGCAACAACTAGGACTTTGCCTATAATAGCCATGTTTGAAGGGGCAAATTAGGTCCGCCCCAACTCCTGTGCCACCAGGTCTTAAGCAGGGACAATGTACCATGCCAAAAGGTGAAGCTGGCTAAAGGGCCTGCCTGAAGAGCAAGTAACTACCGGCACCAGGCCAACCACAGAGGGGAGAGGATAACAAATAGGAGTGACCTCGTCGCAAACTAAAGGCGACCCAGTCACAAATCCCAGAGGGAAGGTAACAGATGTGGACCAAACAGAATAGCAACTCTGTCCACAAAGTAACTGACAAACAAGTTTAAATCACCTGCAGAGAATCCAGCCCACCCCTCAAGCCTAATGAATGCACCTGCCTGGCATCTCCCATTACCCTGAAACCTGCCTGGCGGAAGTTGCCAGGCGTCCAGGTGCTGCTGGGCGGAAATGCATAAGCATCCCTGGTTGCCCAGCATCCGGCTCCAGAACGCAAATGCCGAGGAACGCATACAACGGGTGGACCATCAGGCCGGGGACTTGAGCCGCTGGAGATGATGCCCGTCCTAGCAATGCTCAGGACGGAGAGCTGACCTCACATGACCGATTTGATTGGTGGGGTTTTCGGCTGCACAGCGAGCAGCATTTGCCTGCTCACTGATAACATATGCCGCCTACCGAGCTGGTCTGAATGATGCGTATTTGGTCAATAGGCAAGGAGGTGTGTAATGCTTGCTGTCGCACTGAAGACAAAAGACAAGGGCCCTTTTTCTGGTTGATTCATTCGGATACACATTTGCTCGCAGCCGAGCGAACGGATCGCACACGGGGAGCAAAGTCACGTCTATAAGGCCACCAAAGCCGTTAATTCGGATCAACACACAAAGGGGAGTGGCGTGTGCATATGGATCTTTGCCTGTTTGCTCGGACTTGCAGCGTGTGGACGGACGGACTCAGTGACAAATGTAGGATTTTTAGAGGGGGGGGGGGGGGGGTTCAAATGTTATCCAAAATCTCCCACTCTGCAGCACATTGGAGTAAGTATGGGAGTTTGGGGGAGCAGTAACGGTCCTGAAAATTGGTCTTTTTATACAGTACAATTGATACAGTATGGAATATTTAACAGTATATATGGTCTATAGTATAGGCTGTTTCAAATAAGATAAGTGGTCAGAAAAAAGGTTAAACATATCTTAATAAATCGACAATATTGGTTTGAAGGTTAATGTGGCGCTACAATGATTTAAAGTTCGCCCTTCTGAGTATTCTGGGGTCTTTCCCTAAGGACCCCCCAATTGGAATACAAGTCTTTATAAGGGCATAGAATATGCATATACATATAAATATCTTAATAAATAAATACACACACATAATAGAATTAGTATTGCACTAATCTCACAATCTCCCACTTCGTGCAGTATTCAATGCTGGTTTTCGAAATGTGCAGCGAATCCTGTCAAGGATCCGCTGCACATTCGCAGGGTTCCCGGAGGGCTGGAGCATTCGCTGCTAATTCGCCGCAAGGAGCTGGGGGACGGCGGCAGAGAGATGGAAGCCTCCCTGCCTGCGCCGGACACTGAGGGGGTTAAGGAGGGCTTGCAGGGACACAGGGAGAGACCCCCAAGAGCTGGCAGGGGGCTGGGATCAGGAGCCGCTGCACTACTGGTCCCGATCCTGCATATTTAATGATCGGGACCAGAGTGCAGTGAATATAAGATTATGAATGAGCGTCTCCCGGCTCCCTGCTGGCTGTAGTGTAAGGTGCATTACGGTGTGTGCCGTATAGTGTAAGGTACGGTGTGTGGTGTATAGTGTGAGGAACGGTGTGTGCCGTATAGTGTAAGGAGCATTACGGTGTGTGGTGTATAGTGTAAGGTACGGTTTGTGGTGTATAGTGTGAGGGGCATTACGGGGTGTGGTGTAGTGTAAGGAGCATAACGGTATGTGGTGTATAGTGTAAGGGGCATTAAGGTGTGTGGTGTATAGTGTGAGGGGCATTACGGTGTGTGATGTATAGTGTAAGGTACGGTGTGTGGTGTATAGTGTAAGGAGCATAATGGTATGTGGTGTATAGTGTAAGGGGCATTAAGGTGTGTGGTGTATAGTGTGAGGGACATTACGGTGTGTGGTGTATAGTGTAAGGTAGGGTTTGTGGTGTATAGTGTGAGGGGCATTACAGTGTGTGGTGTAGTGTAAGGATCATAACGGTATGTGGTGTATAGTGTAAGGGGCATTAAGGTGTGTGGTATATAGTGTGAGGGGCATTACGGTGTGTGGTGTATAGTGTGAGGGGTATTACGGTGTGTGCCGTATAGTGTAAGGTGCATTGCGGTGTGTGGTGTATAGTGTAAGGGGCATTAAGGTGTGTGGTGTATAGTGTGAGGGGCATTACGTTGTGTGCCGTATAGTGTAAGGTGCATTACGGTGTGTGGTTTATAGTGTAAGGAGCATAACGGTATGTGGTGTATAGTGTAAGGGGCATTAAGGTGTGTGGTGTATAGTGTGAGGGGCATTACGGTGTGTGCCGTATAGTGTAAGGTGCATTGCGGTGTGTGGTGTATAGTGTAAGGTACGGTGTGTGGTGTATAGTGTGAGGGGCATTACGGTGTGTGCCGTATAGTGTAAGGTGCATTACGGTATGTGGTGTATAGTGTAAGGGGCATTAAGGTGTGTGGTGTATAGTGTGAGGGGCATTACGGTGTGTGCCGTATAGTGTAAGGTGCATTGCGGTGTGTGGTGTATAGTGTAAGGTACGGTGTGTGGTGTATAGTGTAAGGTGCATTACGGTGTGTGGTGTATAGTGTAAGGTACGGTGTGTGGTGTATAGTGTAAGGGGCATTACGGTGTGTGCCATATAGTGTAAGGTGCATTGCGGTGTGTGGTGTATAGTGTAAGGTACGGTGTGTGGTGTATAGTGTAAGGTGCATTGCGGTGTGTGGTGTATAGTGTAAGGTACGGTGTGTGGTGTATAGTGTAAGGTGCATTACGGTGTGTGGTGTATAGTGTAAGGTACGGTTTGTGGTGTATAGTGTAAGGGGCATTACGGTGTGTGGTGTATAGTGTAAGGAGCATAACGGTATGTGGTGTATAGTGTAAGGGGCATTAAGGTGTGTGGTATATAGTGTGAGGGGCATTGCGGTGTGTGCCGTATAGTGTAAGGTGCATTGCGGTGTGTGGTGTATAGTGTAAGGTACGGTGTGTGGTGTATAGTGTAAGGGGCATTACTATGTTAGCTGGAGGGAGCAAATGTTATGACTGGGTCTTCCGGCTGAGAGTGGGCACTAGATGACGATGTCCTCTCCAAGAGCCGCTGTTCCCTGCCAATCAGTTCTTTTTAGGCATGACCCAGGTCATAAAAAGTACCTTTCAGTACCTTATTCTCATTGACTCGTCCATCAGACGCCGCCCGCATCGCCGGCTGCCCCTTCTCGTACGCGCGTAAATGGATGATTTACATAATCAAACGCACGGAGGACCGAATCAATTTGAATAAGGTCCGTAAGCTGGACCCGGGGCCAATGCTCGTTCACAGCAAACATCTTGGGGTATTGACTTATGTCCTGCAATACTAAACACAAATAATTAGTTTGTCCATTAAGGCAGTGGTTCTCATCCTCGGTCCTCAAGGACCCCCAACAGTGCACGTTTTCCAGGTCACCCGGCAGGTGCACAGCTGCACTTAATATTCACTGACACATTTTAAAAGATCACAGGTGGAGCTAATTATGTCACTTGTGATTCTGTGTGGAGACCTGGAGAACGTGCACTGTTGGGGGTCCCTGAGAACCGAAGTTGAGAACCACTGCATTAAGGTACACATTATCCTCAGTTGTGAAAGGGTTAAGGTGATGTTATAATTGTGATCATGATTATCAGCCTCTGCCCCGGGGCAATCTCAAGAAGGAAATGTGTTACTGATAAATCACCTTTCAGGTGTGCACAGAACTGTGATTTCACAATGCCTATTGTTCCACTGTATACTGTTTACATTTTCTACATTTGCTAACAGTTATTTGCATAGGACATACTGTACATATTCCACAGCACTATAACCCTTTGGGTGCCAACATCTCTGTGATAGATGTTCAAAATATCCGCTAAAAATGCCGGCGCCGCTCACATTTGTTATATAAATTCAAATTAAAAAAAGTGTAAAAAAATTAAATAAAAGATGATATTTCCTATATAAGGTAACATTACAGATCATTATGATGAATAAAAAGGTACCTGTGTATTATCCGGGCGCCCACTAAGCAAATAGCTTAGTGCCCTATTCTACGTAGTGAGATCGCATTGCATGCAATTTTGCATGCGATGCGATGGTACTAGTTCATTTTCACTGCACCCCTGGCCGCGGATCGCATCGCACGCAAATCGCGATAAGCGTGCAATGCGATTTAGCATACCCCCCGCTATCCACATTGATGCGATGCAATGCGATTTAGCACACCCCCACTTGCCACGTCACCCCGAAGCGTGCTCGCCACACTTTATAGAATCGTCTCCACGCCGAAATGGATAGTGGGGGTATGAAAAAAGTCGGGAGGACACGTTCCACGTCCCGTCGCGGGGCTCGCATGCGATGCAATTGCATGCAATGCGATGTGTATGCCGGCGTACGTAGGCAAATTGGGCACCCTGATAATGCGCAAGTTCCAATAAAATGTTTGCTTGGCAACTTTCCACCTATTTCAACAAATTCCCTTGGCCCTCAAAGGGTTAATGACTGTCTAACCTAGAAATAAGGGGGATATTTATTAAAGCTTACAGATAGATACAGTGGGTGAAATGTAATGGGATGAGAAATTCAGAAAGTGAAACTGACCCTGGTGCCTAAACAGGGCCGGCGCCACCACTAGGCAGCTCTAGGCATTTGCCTAGGGCGCCGGCACCTGGAGGGCGGCAGTTCGCCCCTCACCCCCAGCATGGAGGGTTAGCGAACTGTGGTACCTGTGTAAAAAACGGGTTGGGATCATTTGGTCTATTGCATTATGGTCGAAAGTCATTAGGTCGAATCCATTAGGTCGACATGCTAAAAGGTCGACATGACTCTAGGTCGACATGGGAAAAGGTCGACATGATTCTAGGTCGAAAGGTCATTAGTTCGACAGGTCATTAGTTCGACAAGGTCATTAGTTCGACATTGTCTATGTCGACATTCACAAGGTCGACATGGGGTTTTTCACTGTTTTTTTACCTGAATGTCAACACAGTCGACATGGACACAGTTTAAAGTGCACTGCATCCCCTCGCATCGCTCGCTGCGCTCGCGATGCGTCGGGCACGGTGCCTTGCTACGCTCGGCACACTATTTTATTCTCCCACCACGCCCTAGTGCAGTGGTTCCCAACCTGGGGTACTAGTACCCCTGGGGGTACTCTGCAGACCAGTTGGGGGTACTTGAAAATAATATTGGTAATGGCGGACGATGAAAAGGTCTTTTGATGGCTGAAGAAGACCCATTGCCATAGAGAAAAACCATGTTGTGTCATATGCCTGACCAGCAATCCACTGGGAGCTTCCCATGCTGCCCTCAGACATCAGCAGTCATCTGCCCAGCACTGACAAAGGTGGAGGAAGCAGCATCATTAATCCTACCGGTGTTAGCGGGAATCCTGGATAATACACAACCAGTGTCTAGACACAGAAGGGCATGATTCCTTGCTGTATACTACTCCTCCGCTCCTCCTTAACATAAGGACATGCATAAGATCCACATACCGCTAAGTACTGTCCATATTTCAGAATGAGAGGAGGGGGTACTTATCAATGAAAAGCCTAATCAAGGGGTACGGGAGAGAAAAAAGGTTGGGAACCACTGCCCTAGTGGATGGTAGGGCATGAAATACCGCCTGTCGGCACATGTTGGCTCAAAAAACAGTGAAAAACTCCATGTCGACCTTGTGAATGTCGACATAGACAATGTCGAACTAATGACCTTGTCGAACTAATGACCTGTCGAACTAATGACCTTTCGAACTAGAATCATGTCGACCTTTTCCCATGTCGACCTAGAGTCATGTCGACCTTTTAGCATGTCGACCTAATGGATTCGACCTAATGACTGTCGACCATAATGCAGTAGACCAAATGACCGCATCCCGTAAAAAACTTGCGTCCCCGGCGTCCCTGCAGTGCTGGTGCGTGCAGGGGTGTCCGTGCCGCCGGGGGAACCTGCGGCGCTGTTATTTTGTACAAGCTGGCCGTGGCCGGCAGGGTCCCTACAGTGAATAGAAAATAACTAGCGCTATGCGCGCGGCGGCGCGGGAAGCACTAGTTATTTTCTATTCACTGTAGGGACATCCCTGCACGCACCAGCACTCAGCAGGGACGCCGGGGACGCAAGTTTTTTACACAGGTACCACCCCACCCCACCCCCCGGCACCGGGGCGCCCCCACCCCGACTCGCCTGGGGCGCTCCGGTGCCTTGCACCAGCCCTGTGCCTAAACCTTACCCCCTTCCCTCGCAGCCTAACCCTAAGCTTCCCCTCCCTGCAGCCTAACTCTAAGGGGTATGTTCAATGCGTTTTAGCGAGCTATGACGGCGGCAGTGCCGATTGCTCGCCATCATAGCTCACAGGTCAGTATTCAGCTGACCCCCCCTTCACTCGCCGTTTCCACCTCGCTGGTTCGTTTCAGGGAGGTGGAAACGGCGAGTGCGACCGTCAAAACGGAGAGGCTCGCTGCTATACATAGCAGGCTCGCTGCATATGCGGCAAACCTCACTGTTCTGGGGAATCCTCGATGTGAGAGGATGGCGAGGATTTCCCCCAGAACATAGAATTGGGCGAGCAGCCGGCGAGGGGGTTAGACGGCGAGGATGGCTTGTTTTTGGCGATCCAATCCGAAAACAAGCCATCCTCGCCGAATAAACCCGGTCCGCGGTGGCATTGAATGCCGCTCTATGTGTATACTTACAGATGTATAAACTTCCAGTGGCGGAACTTGGGGGTGGTAAGCCCAGGTGCAAAAAAACAAAAAACATTTGGACCCCCTCCTCCACATCATTCCAAGTTCACAAGATCCAACACACCAGTGAGTGACAGGAGGAGGCAGAGTGTGACAGGGAAAACAGTGGGTGACAGGAAGAGGCTGAGAGGGGCAGCAGTGGGGCCCTTAGTCCTCAGGGGCCCCGGTGCAACACCAATTGTAGTTATGGACTTATATAACCTGAACATAATAATTAATTAATTTGTTTTTCCAATACTATTATTCTTAATATAGTCATCATTAGTAATAATACCATCAAACCAGAAGTGCCTGTCCTGATTGTACTGGATAAATACCTTTCCTGTGCCTCAGCTGTAGATCAAGACAAGACAGGTGCCTGGCCCTGTGTTAGCTTATGTCATCCATACCCACCTCTTCCAGGCGGAGTTACCTGCGACAGGACTTCCTGCTGTAAATGTACATACTGGGAGTCTGCCTCCCCCAATAGCACAGGCTCTGTAACAGCGTTACATATACAGACTCCCATAGGCCAGCCTGGGCTTCCGCTGCGGACCCCTCATTACAGTACAGTGTACTCCTGGGACCTCTTCACCGCTCAGGGACTGTAACACCAGAACCAAGGACTGTGACCCATTAGACCACAAGTTTGCAGGGACTGATGAATCTAATCAACAATGGTTATCTCGCTCCGACTTTAAGGTAAGTCCTTTCATATGTCGTGTATTGTAAGATATTGGAATATCTATCACTGGGGCGGAAAGCAACGTATAGAACCTTACTCTGACATGTTTCATTGGTTCACTGTTAATGTCCTGTGTTTGTAGAATGCATATAATCGCGGGTCTGGGTCACTGGTTCCACCCATTTTATGTCGACATGCATTCGGTCGACCAGGCCTAAGGTCGACACCTGAAATAGGTCGACATGGGTAAAGTTGACAGGGTCGGAAGGTTGACACAAGCATTAGGTCGACAATGGTACGGTCGACAGTCCAAAGGTTGATGTGATTTTTTTCACGTTTTTGTCACAAATGTCGACAAAGTCGACATGAACATCCTCTAAGTGTACAGCAATCCCCTTGCATGGCTCGCTGCACTCAGCATGCGTCGGGCACGGTGACTCACTGCACTTGGCACACTGTTTTATTATCCCACCACACTGTAGTGGATGGTAGGACATGAAATACCGCCTGTCGGCACATGTCGGCTAAAAAAAAAACATGAAAAACTTATGTCGACTGTTTGACTGTCAATCTACCCATTTTCGACCTAATGCTTGTGTCAACCTTTTGGCCAGTTGACCTTACCCATGTTGACTTATTTCAGGTGTCGACCTTCACTAAATAATTAAATAAGGTCGACCTAATGGCCGTATACCATAAGTGGGGCATTTTCTGTTACTTGGTATCAAGAGATAGACAGCTGCCAGAGCTCTGCCGCAGCTATGGGACTACAGTTACCAGCATGCCCTTTGAGTACCTGTGATACCACTGTTGGAGAACAGCAGCCCAGCTACCTGTGGGAACTGACCTCTCTCATTTTGGGTCAGATGTACTAAGCTTCAAAAACTGATAACGTGGTGAGAGATAAGCAGCCAGCCAATCAGCTTCTGATTTAGGTATGAGCTGATTGGCCGGTCCGTTCTCACTCTCCACTCTATAGTAGATCTGGCCCCTTATCAGACAGTCACAATCACATGACACTTGCCATTGTGTGCATGCAGATATTGCTACACCACAGTACAGCCGGCGGTTCTGGTCACAGAGAGCAGTGTATGATACAATCACCGCAGTGTGAATCCACTAGGTCTGCAGTGAATGAGATGGGCGGGTGGCAGAACTGTTGGTTCATTTCCAGAATTTGGAGTATTGCTCAATAATGTCTCTTGCTTACCCATAATGCCTTGCTACAAGGTGTGTTGCTTGAGTAAAAAAGTGCCATTAATGATTGTTGCTCATACCAGTGATGGCTAACCATGACACTCTAGCTTTTGTTGAACTACACAGCCCAGCATGCCCTGCAACAGTTTTAGCGTGGCCAAATAGTAACACTGATGCAGGGCATGCTGGGCTGTGTAGTATAACAACAGCTGGAGTGTCCAGGTGTTATACAGCAGGGATGGGGAACCTTTGGCCCTCCAGCTGTTGTTAAACTACACATCCCAGCATGCCCTGCTACAATTTTACTATTTGGCCTGTTGAAGGGCAAGCTGGGATGTGTAGTTCAACAACAGCTGGAGGGCCAAAGGTTCCCCATCCCTACAATTGGGAATGCTAAAACTATTGCAAGGCATGCTGGGATGTGTAGTTTAACAACAGCTGGAAGGGCAAAGGTTCCCCATCCCTGCATTAAATAATGCTAAAACTATTGCAAGGCATGCTGGGATGTGTAGTTCAACAACAGCTGGAGGGGCAAACATTTCCCATCCCTGCTATACAGCCTCCATGTGCTCAGACAGAACATGCCTGTTAAGCTATATACGGCTTCTCTAACCTTGTGTGTGAATTCTGACCCCCAGACAAATAAATGGGATTTATTCATATGTTTTAGTTCTGTCCATTCGGACAGACAGCACAGAGAGAGGGGTATGGGCAAAAACCGGAATCGGACAGTACCCCGGACCAGACAGGCTTCATTCATTTATTTCTGTCATACTGGAGCTTTTAGTGTCCGGTTTGGGGGTTGTCCTGCACAGGGGTGTCCTGTCCTGGGGGGCTGCCTGTGACAGCCCCTGCCTGTCCAGTTCCGGTTTTTACTTAGTCCCGACAGAGAGTGCACACCTCCCAACATTGATTGCAGTGGAGGAGGGACATTGGGCACAAGGGCGTAACTACCATAGGTACAGGGGGTACAGCTGTTATGGGGCCCAGAGCTGAAAGGGGCCCATCTTTACTGTCTAAGTAATATGTTTTACATACATTTATCACCATCAGTTGCTAAATAGGGGGCCTGTACAAAGTTTTGCTATGGGGCTTACGAATATCAAGTTACGCCCCTGATTGGGCAAGTGCCTAATTAATGGGCATGGTCTCCCAACCAGGGGGATATGTCCGTGGCAGTCCCAAGAGCAGACACATCGCCCACGTTTTGGGGGGTGGCCTACCAATATGGGGGTGTGGCCTATCCCATGAGGCCATGCCCCCCTAACAGAGCCAATGACATGTATGTCAGATTGACCTCCTAGGTTCAATGTAAATAACTCTGATTTCAGAAAATAGCCAATACGGTATGAGTCTTGGGCGACCTCTATAGGATCCCAGGCTATTTTCTGAATGAGATACGGTCACTAGGTCTACAACAACTCAGTCGACATGACTGAAGGTCGACATGACTGAAGGTCGAAATGGGGTTAGGTCGACTCTGTCATTATGTCAACAGGGTCATTAGGTTGACATGGGGAAGGTTGGCAGTCACAAGATGACATGGGGTTTTTCACTTTTTTGGAGCCGACATGTGCCGAAATTCCCTACGGGGCAGTGGGAGAATAAAATAGTGTGCCGAGCGCAGCGAGGCACCGTGCCTGAAGCATGGCGAATGCAGCGAGCCATGCGAGGGGATGCGGGGCACTTTTCTGGTGTCCATGTCGACTGTGTCGACATTTGGGACAAGAAAAAAGTGAAAATTCCCATCTCGACCTCCACCATTTCGTCCTAATGGCCCTGTCGACCTACCTGAGCCCATGTCGACCTTCAGTCATGTCGACCTAGTGGTGTCGACCTAATGCTGTCTATCCAATGATCCATACACACACACATACACATATATATCCATAGTAATTGGCAGATGATTAGCCGTGATGTTGCCTGTAGTAACCAATCGGGTTCTAGCTATTATTTCCCCTTTCAATTCTACAAAATGATTCTGATTGGTTGCTATGGGCTACATGACTGCATATGTGTTGTAGAAGCTGTAGTAATACCCCTTTCACATTGCAGCTGTAACACGGTATATTGCCGTTTTTTTAGTGCTTTAAAACGTTTCCAGCTGCAATGTGAAAGCTACATTGTCAATTTACCGGTTACAGAAAACCGGCATTTTGACACGTGTTAAAAGGAGGATCCTACACGGTTTGGAGCCGTTTCACCTGCAGTGTGAACAGTTTAGAAACGGTATTTGCTATACATGATAACCACACTTGATCCCCGCCCACAAGCAGGAAAAAAAACATTTAAAATGACATTGTATGGCTTTCTATGGGTGAAACGGGTTGAATCTGAAAGGTACAAAACGGTATTTAAACTGCAATATACCTTTACATCATGCAATATGAAAGGGGTTTAACTGGCTTTTGACCAGTTTTAAGACACGTTTAGAAAATCGGGTTGAAAGCAGGTTTTTGCAATGTGAAAGCAGTATAAATGTTCCCAGCTGCTCCTATAGACAATAGAAATTCCAGGTATGCTTATAGACAAGGTATAGCAGCCACACCAATGCAGTACATTTGTAAAATGCTAGATGGCGCTGTCCATTAAAGGAATACACAGATCACAGAGCAATTCCAGTCAGCAACTCATTAATTATACACTGTATACACATTAAACACTGTACAGTATAAGTAGTTGTGTCCTGAACACCACCATATGTATGTATCAATGGGAAGATTGGAATACCTTGGAAAAAGATTTGGGGCCAGATGCACTAAGCTTCAAAAGTGATAAAATGGAGAGTGATAAACCACCAACCAATCAGCTCCTGTCTGACATTTTTCAAACCCAGTCTGTGACATGGCAGGTAGGAGCTGATTGGCTGGCTGTTTATCACTCTCCATTTTATCACTTTTGAAGCTTAGCACATCTGGCCCTTAGAGAGAGATACCAACCAATCCATGTCTGTCATTTTACAGGGTATGTTTAAAAAAATTACAGACTCTGATTGGTTGGTACTTTTATCTCTCTCCAAATGATGATACATCTCAGATGTTTTAACATGATGACATACAATATTAGGTAACAATGGGAATGAGGTGTTATGCAAGTTAATTGGTAAATCATAGTAGTAAAGGTTAAAAATAAGTCAGTCGGAGCTGGCAGCCTGTTCGTTCGCCACACCCTAAATGACCTCTCTGACCTCTTATGCTATTTAAAGGGTTATGTGTGTGCCCTGATGAAAGCCAGTAGTATATACAGGGCCATACATAAAACGCTGGTGTTTTGCCCCCCCCCCCCCCCCCCAAACGCCTGATGCCTGTCAATCTGAATCAGGCCCATAATCCCCACAGTAGTGCCCCTTATCTACATAATGCCCTTAGTAGTGCCCCTTATGCATGTAATGCCCACAATAGTTTCCTTTTATACACATATCTGTCTCTGTCACTCCAGCAGCTCCATGCCCTGTGCCCCTCCAGCAGCTTCCCCTCCTATGTCCCACCAGCCCCCTCTCACCTTGGGGCACATTTATCATGTTCGCATTTAGAATGCGATCTGGGCAAAATATTACCGCCCAGGATCGCATTGTAAAATGCGATCATATAGGGGGAACGTATCAATTTTAAGGGCACAGGGACAGAGCTCCGAAAGGAGCCCGTTCCCTTGCGAAGCCCTAACCCGGAAGCCGGGGGGTCAGCGCATGCGCGGTTATGCGCTGACTCCCACCGACTCCTCTTACCTCTGCTCGGGCAGTGCGATGTGTAGCTATAGGCAGGGCCGGTGCAAGGCACCGGAGCGCCCCAGGCAAGTCGGGGTGGGGGCGCCCCGGTGCCGGGGGGGTGGGGGGGGGTAGTACCTGTGAAAAAATGTGCAGTCCGTGCCCCGGAGGAACCAGCGACGCTGTTATCGTGTGTAAGCAGTGCTGGTGCGTGCAGTCCGTGCCGCCGGGGGAACCAGCGGCGCTGTTATCGTGTGTAAGCAGTGCTGGTGCGTGCAGTCCGTGCCGCCGGGGGAACCGGCGGCACTGTTCTCCCTTAGTACCCGGTGCCTTAGTACCTGTGAAAAAACGTGCAGTCTGTGCCGCCGGGGGAACCAGCGGCGCTGTTATCGTGTGCTATTGTAAGCTGGCCGCGGCCGGCGGGGTCCCTACAGTGAATAGAAAATAACTAGCGCTTCCCGCGCTAGTTATTTTCTATTCACTGTAGGGACCCCGCCGGCCGCGGCCAGCTTACACACGATAACAGCGCCGCTGGTTCCCCCGGCGGCACGGACTGCACGCACCAGCACTCAGCAGGGACGCCGGGGTACCGTTCGCTAATGCTGGGGGTGAGGGGTGAGGGCGAACTGCCGCCCTCCAGGTGCCGGCGCCCTAGGCAAATGCCTAGAGCTGCCTAGTGGTGGCGCCGGCCCTGGCTATAGGCTACAATGGGCTATCACCATATCAGAATGGCGATAACCCAGGGGTGCGAAGCCGGGCTGCCCGATGTTAATACATCGGGCAACTTCGCATCCCCCATAGAAACCTATGGGGGATGCGGCCGGCGGCACTGCAGGGAGGATCGCAGAAAGAATCGGAGATTCCTGCTGCAGTCCCCCTATGATACATTTAGGGGATACTTAATATTTGCGGCTAAACCCCGAAAATGTGTGTTTTCGGGGATTTAGCCGCAAATATGGTTTGATAAATGGGCCCCGTTGTCTTCAGCATAAACAGAGCCTGCTCCTCTTAGCGGCCCTTCTTCACTTCAGCAGCGGTGATGTCATGACATCACAAACGTTGTGCCCGAAAAGGAAGCCACTGGGACAAGCATTTGTGTCAGAATTACTGTGCAGGGCTGTGGTGGAGGTGGAGCTGGTCCCTTATTCCACCTCGGTTCTGGACCTCATCAACTCAATTTGCCTGAATTTAATCTATCCGGCATTGTGTGACTTTACTCTGACGTTACGTTTTATAGCTTGTAGTAAAATGATTTCCTTTTCATGAGTTAACAAAGGCAGAAACAAGACACTGACCCTTGTAATAACTAGAATAAATATTAATTCTATTCCTGTGGTCAATGTGTTTTGCAGATCCCAACGCTTTGTGCCACATCTGCTCCTGGTCTACCAGCTGATCACTGTAGTGTTTGCCCTTCCACATTGCACAAGGAATCTGGGGGAACACAAGCAGCATAAAGAAGGTATCTTATTTGTATCTATTTATCTGTATCACACAGGTGTATGGATCATTGGGTCGTCCCTACATTGGTCATCAGTCACTAAGTAGATCCCATATTGTTGACGTAGGTATAGGTCGGCAGGATCAAAATGGCCAACAGAGACATTGGGTCGACATGTAAAAGGTAAGTCAGGTGAAAAGGTTGACAGGCACAACATGTCGACATAATCAAGAGGTTAGCATTTTCCATTTAAGCCACAAGTAACCCTGATTAGTGTATTGCATCCCCTCACATGCCGCATTGGTAAAGGGTGAAAAAGTTGGGGAAAATAACGTGTGTCGACCACTTTAATCTGTCGACCATTTGTACCTGTCAATCTTAACGATTAGAGTGCCAACATCTCTGTGAGAGATGTGAAAAATATCGGTAAAATGGAGATGGTGTGGCCACCGTGTGGGGGCTGGGTGTCCAGGAGGGGGCGTGGCCACCGTGTGGGGGCTGGGTGTCCAGGAGGGGCGTGGCCACCGTGTGGGGGCTGGGTGTCCAGGAGGGGGCGTGGCCACCGTGTGGGGGCTGGGTGTCCAGGAGGGGGCGTGGCCACACCCTGTTAAAAAAAAATGAAACAAGAGGGAGAGAGATGACAGCCTGCTGCCGCTGTTTCTCTCCCCAACTCCACAGACAGGACCGAGCAGAGTGTGCTGAGCTGGGGGGAGAGGCTGCGCTGCGGCGGCATCCTGTCACCTCTCTCTCCCACCGCCCAGCTCCCTGCAACGGGGGCTCCCCCTCTCAATGGCACTGACCTTAACCCATATATTTTGGTCCTGTCCCCAAATGAAGACACTATGGACTGTGGCTAAGTTAAACAAGTTCCAAGTGTTTCTCTCCCATCACTCCCTGAGATTGTCTTTGTCTTTTTACATCATTTTCCTCCTACCCCAGGTGAACACACACATATTTTATATATATATATATATATATATATATATATATATATATATATATATATATATATATATACAGTATATATATATATATATATTAGGTCATATACTTACAGCTAACAGAGCTACTTTGGCTTAGTAATGGAAAAGAGAAGATTCCCCAAGGTTATCAAATGTTATATCTGAAGTACAAGGTAGCTTAGTTAGCTTTAGACAAGGCCGGTGCAAGGCACCAGAGCACCCCAGGCAAGTCGGGGTGGGGGCGCCCCGGTGTCTGCCGCCCGGGTACCTGTCCTGCGACGCTGTAAGGCTGGCGGCGGCAGCGGGGGGTCCCTGCAGTCAATAAGAAATAACGAGCGCTATCCGCCGGGCTATGCGGAAGCGCTTCTGTTTTGGAAACACTGGCCGCACGGCGCACGCTGATTGGCTGAATCTCAGCCAATCAGCGTGCGGCCAGTGTTTCCAAAACAGAAGCGCTTCCGCATAGCCCGGCGGATAGCGCTCGTTATTTCTTATTGACTGCAGGGACCCCCCGCTGCCGCCAGCTTTTACGCACATATACGCCGCAGGACAGGTACCCGGGCGGCAAGGGGGGGGGGGGGGGGGGCAAAATACCGCCCTCCAGTGGCCGGCGCCCTAGGCAAATGCCTAGATTTGCCTAGTGGTGCGCCGGCCCTGGCTTTAGATATTCTATAACCATTTCATCTCCTGTAGGTAAATGTTTCGCATGGTCGGATTATTACTATTCTACCTATATGCTCTTATTCCAGCTGACTCGCTCAGATGAGAAGTCGCATCCTTGCGAGTCACTCTAACCTCGCCTTGCGAATGTTTACCCAGCGCCACCCATTCGCACGCGAGACGTGTTCGCAAGGCATGTGAATGTTTTACATGAACATCCAGTCGCATGCCAGTGGGAACCTCCCCATCTTTTGATGGTCGTCGTCCCCAGAATGAAGGTGAAGTCACAGACCACTTATGCGTGTAGAATCGCGGGGAATTGGGTGAGCATCTGGCATCCGGTTACGTCAGCTGTCCGCCTCTGCATGTGCGTTACGGACGCATTAGCATATGTACGCCCAGCGTTTTCATGGAAGCGCCAATGAAACCCTGGGCGTTCACATATGCTAATGCCCCAGGCCGGCACCCGACGCCCCTCTCCACCCCCCCCCCCCCCCCCCGCACGCAAGGCTGGGTGCATGCACTTGGCGACCAGACTTCTCTCCGAGTTTGCACGCACCCAGCGTATACATGTGCGCAGAAATGTTGCTGGGCATGCGCATACAAGAATGAGGGCATGCGCGAACGAGTCAACCAGAATAAGGGCCATAGTGTTTGGAATACAATCTTATACTGGGAAATTGGAATGTGTCTCCTGAGTGGCAGTACTAGTTGCCCTTATCGAGGATTCTGTATTATCAAGGACTTTATTATCAAGGACCAGTTTTGAGCCTTGAAGGCATGTACTTATTCTTTGATAGATGGGGTGACATTTAATAAGATGCGAAAAACGTCAAAAACTGCCGATTTTGTTGCGAAATCGCACATTCTGAAAGTGTGATTTTTAGTCGCGCCGGAACTCGCATCCAGATGTTTTCCCATTATAAAGTATACAAATTGCATATTTAATGTGATGCGAAAACGGGAAGATGTTACTAAAATTCACCACACACGCAGACCAGGTTTTGACAGACGAATTTGCATGGTCCTGTCTTAAAAAAAAAAAAGTGTAAACTTTTTTTTTTTTAAATGGCGTGCATAACAAGCCCAGGGCTCATTGAGCCGGACCGGTTTAAAAATATGGGGGACCCCCAGATTTCTTTGTTCCCCGTATTTTTGGAACCAGGTCCGGCTCAATGAGCCCAGGGCTGGTTCTGCTCAGGAGGGGGGACCTCGCGCCATTTAAAAAAAAAAAATTACCACAAATTCGCACATTTCCTCAAATTTGCACACTTTAATGACTAAAAATCGCACATTATCCCACCAGATCGCACTTTTTTACCTCATTAAATATGCAAATTTGCGGCAAAAAATGCGATTTTAAAACGTGCGATAATGGGCGAATTTAAAAATTAATAGAAATTGCGTCCTATTGAATGTCACCCCCAGTTTCTTATAGTTGTGATTTTAAATGTAAATTTTATTTAGTTTTATTTTATTTATTTATCTTTCTTTATTTTTCTTCCCATAATATTGTTACAGATTATTTTTCGCTCAAATGAAACAACTGGAAGCAACAAAACTGCTCCGCTCGATGCAGTGAATTAAATTCTCAAACATATATATATATAACTCTTACATTTATTGTAGTTTTTAGGAACGGGGAAGATGCCAGCAGTTTCTTGGGGCGTCGGTTACTCTACAACCAGTTTGATTTCGAGATGTTCGTCCCTGGTAACCTGGAGAGAGAGTGCTGTGAGGAGCAGTGCAACTATGAGGAAGCAAGGGAAATATTCAAGGATTACGATGCTACGGTATTGTCCCAGAGGGTTCTGTGCAGAATTCCACCAGAAACTTTTTGTTATTGTCATATAGAGGGTGAGATTTAATAGGATGAGAGATTCAGAAAGTGAGGGATTTGGGAAAAAATTTCCAGTTGGTTTTTTTTAAAGCGGCAATCATTTACACTGCAAAATCAAACTGGTCTTGCAGTGTAAATGATTGCCGCTTTAAAAAAACTGGAGATTTCTTCCCAAATCTCTCACTTTCTGAATCTCTCATCCTATTAAATCTCACCCTATGTGCATATATCCCAATGATAGTTTAGCAAAAAAGTTTTTGTAAGTATGAAAGCACAGCTCCCAACTTTCACATTGGATGATGCCAGAGGGGGCGGGATCTCTCAGATCATTGTGCCCAACACTCTCCAAGATGATGGACTGACCCTCGGGTAGGGTTGCCACGTCTCCCGTTTTTCCGGGATTCTCCTTTATTTGGTGGCAACCCTCCAGGTGGCTTTTCCAATCACACGAATTCTGGGAGTCTCCCGGAATCCGGGTGACTGGAAAAGCCTCGGCAGCCTCCTGCTGTGGCGTTGCTGCTGCCCGGACAGCTGATGGCTGCTCCTACCCACCAACTATAGTGCAATGTCCCCCCGTTCCCAGAGATGCCTTGCGGCATCAGTCGGGTCCCGGCAATCAGTGTGGTGCTGCGTCATGACGTCTCAGCCCGCCTTCCGCCCAGCAAGAGATGCCACTCCCCGGCAGTGTTAACCACCTATGCCGTCTTCTGAACATGCAGGACAATTTGGCTATATTTGCCAAAGGACCTGCATGTTCAGCGGGTCCCGATGGCGTAACTGAACGATATTGTTTACCGATATCGTTCAGTGTGTGCACACAATATCAGCCACCCGCATACCTCCCAACATGACCCATTCCAGGAGGGACAAAATGCTCTGTTCCTGGACTTCCTTGCCAATGGCCATTGTAGAAGTGGGACTGCACCACTGTCCACAGTTCAAATAGGGGAGCAACACCAACTGTCACCCCATACATCACCGTCCGGGATTCACTGAGAGCCAGGGCCGGCTCTATCACTAGGCAGCTTTAGGCAGCTGCCTAGGGTGCCAGGATCTGGGTGGGCGCCACCAAGTCTGCCTATCAAAAAATCATGGCTCTCTATGAGGAATGTGCAACTTCTAACTCCTCACCACCATACTTTACCACATAGACCCCACTGCCGCTTGCTCCCCCAAGCGGCAGCTGGGGCTGCCTTACAGTGGTTACGCCACTGATTTATCACTCTCCATTTTATCACTTTTTTTGTATCTTGATGCACCTGGCCCCTTAATGAGCCTTTTGGGGGGGAAATTCCTTATGAATTAAAACTACTTTTCTTTTATGTTTTAAAGACGGCTTTCTGGAAAGAATATTCAAAGGATACGAGCTCAAACCAAGGTAAATGATCCAACAAATGGGGTTTGCACAGAATCTCTGGCATGGTATTTGTAATATCACAGAATAAATTGTTTGTGGCCCTGTGCTAGGGATGCCAAACCTGGGATTCTATGACTGGCATTCCTAAAAGAAAATTGCCCCTGTGCCCCATACTAACGTACTTTTGGGGAGCGGTGGAGGGGGCAGGCGGCATTGGTACGGAGGCAGGCGGCGGGTATGATGCGTGCGGCTGGGAGAGGCCCGGTAGCAAGTGGGTTCAGGCACTGGTGGTGCAGTGATGCGGCCTGCGCAGTGTGACCTATGACCGAATCATGCTGCGCAGGCCGCACACTGGGTCGGTAACAGCTAGACAGCGTCTGAGCGTATGCGCAGTCTAATCCCCAAACCCCAGGATCCCGCCGATCCCGGGATTGGCCACCCTACACTGAGCTCATTAGTTAGAGACTATCAAGTAAATTAGGAGGCATGTCACAGACATGTTGCTGGAACATAGGTGGCCATGCTGAGGCAGAGAAACTGCACTGGCTCCCACAGGGCGCCTGTCTGACCTGGGGCGGTACTTCAGCATGTACAGGGGCTGACATTGGTCGTCGTAGTCCCCGACGGTTGGGCTATGACGTGGCAATAGCATAATAACATACCTAACAACCCACGTCCCCATACCATACAACCCAACAGTGCTGACATTTTGGGGGTGTGACTTAGCAGGAAGGGCATGTGGTTTGCATTTGCAATGCCACCATGAGGCTGCGCCCCAGTTTTCGCCCCTCTGACTGCCGGAATAGACGCTGTGCCTGGGTGACAGGGGAGGGGCTCCCAATTGCCCCACCCCCTGCCGCGGAACACTGTCTGTGTGTCTCCAAAACACTGCCATCTGTTGGCAGCAAGTGAAACTACATCTCTTTCTTTCTCACAGAGGCAATCATGTACATTGCGCTGTCTTACTAGCTTTTGAAGCATTTGCTTGGAGCGGGCTTTCTAGTGTAGATATATGAGATTCTGCGCTTCCTGATCATCTACATATATGTCTAGTGTCCGCGAGTCTCAGAGACACTGCCATCTGCTGGCAGAGGGTGAAACTACATCTCTTTCTCACACATGCACAAGCACAGAAGGTAGCAGACTACCAGGGGTATAACTAGATCTTTGTAGGCCCCATAGCAAAAGTTTATAAGGGTCCCCTATTTAGCAACTGATGGTAATAAATGTAGGTAATTACTTAGACAGTAAATATGGGCCCCCTTCAGCTCTGGGCCCCATAGCAGCTGCACCCCTTGCACCTATGGTAGTTACACCCTTGCAGACTAGCTTTCAAAGCTTCGAGCGGGCTTACTAGTTCTGATATAAGCAGTGGCGGATTCAGGGGGGGGGCACCCGGGCACGTGCCCCTTGTCATTTTGTAGCTAAGGACCAGGGCTTTCCAATGAGCCCAACCCCGTGTCTCTAGCTCCCCGGGAACCGGAGATATCGCCTGGCAAAGCTGTAACGTTTTTTTCCCCATAGGATAATATGAGACCCGTCATATCCGACCCCCACCCTGTTCCGACGGCAGCCAGTTCCCGCCCTGGCATCACAGAAGCTTGTGGTTCAAATCGCTGGGCCTTCAACATGATACCAGGCTTACTAGTTCTGATATAAGCAGTGGCGGATTCAGGGGGGGGCACCCGGGCACGTGCCCCTTGTCATTTTGTAGCTAAGGACCAGGGCTTTCCAATGAGCCCAACCCCGTGTCTCTAGCCCCCCGGGAACCGGAGATATCGCCTGGCAAAGCTGTAACGTTTTTTTCCCCATAGGATAATATGAGACCCGTCATATCCGACCCCCACCCTGTTCCGACGGCAGCCAGTTCCCGCCCTGGCATCACAGAAGCTTGTGGTTCAAATCGCTGGGCCTTCAACATGATACCAGGCTGGTCCATATCGGTCAATCGGTTCCAGAGATATTGCGTGTAAACCGTTTTTTTTATTTTTGAAATGTAATTTTATGGCTGTTCATGTTCTTTGGGGGCAGATTACTCTGGAACCAAATGTTCCAGTTTCACTGGACCAAAATCATTCAAAGCCCACTCAAAAGTTCTTCAATATGATACTCATGTAAATGGGTCAGTTGCTTCCGAAGATATAGCCGGTTAAATGAGATAACTGGTTAAAAGGGGGGGGGGGGGGGGGGGGTTTTCTCTCCCCCTCACACCAGAAAATGCAGGGACTAGGCTGGTGTAAAAGGGGCCAAACTGGGAATGCATTTTCTGGTGTGAAAGGGGTATTATTTCAAATAGCCGGTACCTGCAGTGCTCTGAATACAGCCAGGCTCTGCCACTGTCAGTGGCTATCACTTCTGCCTGGCAGCGGCTGTCCCCCATTTACCGCGAGCATGTACTCCCCCTTGGCAATGAACATGTAATCCCACATGGCAACGAGCATGGAACCTCTGGCAATGAGCATGGAACCCTTGGCAATGAGCATGTAGATAAGCAGCACTTATGTAGCATAATTTTTAATAGGCATTATGGTGTTTGGCATAATACATAATGGACATAATGGCGTGTAACTTAACATGTAACATAGTAACATAGTAGGTAAGGCTGAAAAAAGACTTGCGTCCATCTAGTTCAACCTGGTATAGATATCCATTGCTGATTTGGTAGGTTCTGGTATTTTACAGACAAATTATATTTCTTATTTGTACCCATGGATGTTTTTCTCCAGTAAATGTTTGTCCAACTTTGCCTTGAACGCATTTAATGAGCCAGCCGTTACCACCTCTCTGGGAAGAGAGTTCCAGAGTTTGACTGTTCTGACCGTAAAGAAATTCTTTCTACTAGCTGAATGAAATCTTTTTTCTTCTAATCTATACTCATGCCCTCGCGTCCTAGATTCCTTTCTAGTAGAAAATAGGGTGTGTGACAGTTCCTTATATTGGCCCTTGATATACTTGTGCATGTTGAGCATGTCCCCCCTTAAACGTCTCTTTTCTAATGTAAATAGTCCCAAATTGCTTAATCTCTCCACGTAGCTTAAATTCTCCATTCCCCTAATAAGCTTTGGGTACTCTTTACCTAGAACGGCGCCCGTCGCGGGCATCGCGGGTACATTTATGTGTGGCCGCGACGCGACCGACGCAATGCCCGCGATTTCCCATTGAAACCCATGTTAAACATGGAAATCGTGTCGGTCGCGTCGCGGCCGGCCATAAATGTACCCGCGAGGCCCGCGACGCGATGCTCCCGATTTCCCATAGGAATCAATGTTAAAAGGCGCGATGGACCCGATTTTACTGTTAAATGGCTCAATGGACCCGATTTGGCCATAGAAATCAATGTTAAATGGGCCACAGAGCCCATTAACCCTTAAATGTCCCCCCCAATTTTTAACGCCACCCCACGATCCACGCAAACCGGAAGCGTGGCGAGCGCAGCGAGCCCGCGAGGGGCGGCGGTATGCGTCCTCCGACCTTTTCATGCCCTACTATCCACTAGGGCGTGGAGTGAGAATATAATAGTGTGGCGAGCGCAGCGAGCCACCGAGCCCGAAGCGTGGCGAGCGGACGCGGATACCTTCACAGGTAGACGCGTCCCCTCGCGGGCTTCACAGGTGTCGGCGTCGCCACGGACACCTGTGAAGCCCGCGAGGGGACGCGTATAACTGTGAAGGTATCCGCGTCCCCTCGCGGGGCTCGCTGCGCTCGCCACGCTTCGGGCTCGGTGGCTCGCTGCGCTCGCCACACTATTATATTCTCACTCCACGCCCTAGTGGATAGTAGGGCATGAAAAGGTCGGAGGACGCGTACCGCCGCCCCTCGCGGGCTCGCTGCGCTCGCCACGCTTCGGGTTCGCGTGGATCGTGGGGTGGCGTTAAAAATTGGGGGGGACATTTAAGGGTTAATTGTGCTTATTTGGCCTCTGTGGCCCATTTAACATTGATTCCTAGGGCCAAATCGGGTCCATTGAGGCATTTAACAGTCAAATCGCGGTCAATCTGCCTTTTTAACATTGTTCCCTATGGGAAAATCGCGGTCATCGCGGGCATCGCGGCCATCCCGATTTACCCGCGATGACCGCGATTTTTACCCCCGACGACCGCGATTTCAATCGCTGGCGCCGTTCTAGGTAAAGAGTACCAAGCTTTGTTGCTCGCCTTTGAACTTTTTCTAATTCTATGATGTCCTTTTTATAGTGTGGGGCCCAGAACTGTACTCCGTACTCTAGGTGAGGTCTCACCAATGCTTTATATAGTGGCATAATTACCCTTGAGTCCCTAGTTTCCATTCCCCTCATAATACATGCCAGAATTTTGTTGGCCTTTTTTGTAGCTACATTACAATGGGCACTACATCCTAGATTGCTGTCTATTTGGACTCCTAGATCCTTTTCAAGGATGGAATTACCCAGTTCCTCTCCGCTAAGGTTGTAACTTGCACACTGGTTGTGTCTCCCAAGGTGCATAACCTTACATTTATCTACATTGAACCTCATCTTCCATTTTTTTGCCCACTCATCTAGAATTGCAAGATCATTTTGAAGCATGGTGACATCTTCTGGTGATTTGATGACTTTGCTAAGTTTTGTATCGTCCGCAAAGATGGATACATTGCTGAGTAACCCTATCCCAATATCGTTAATAAAAATGTTAAACAAAATGGGCCCCAAAACCGAACCCTGGGGCACTCCACTTAGTACCGGTATCATATCTGATACGGCACCATTCACAACCACTCTTTGTTCTCTATTACATAGCCAATTCCCTACCCATCTGCAGATATTTTCACCCAATCCTAGGTTCTCCATTTTATTAATCAATCTCTTGTGTGGGACAGTATCAAATGCTTTAGCGAAATCTAGGAAAATCACATCTACAGCATTTCCATTATCGAGGTTTTTGCTAACCTCTTCATAGAACCCTAGTAGATTAGTTTGGCATGAACGATTTTTCACGAACCCATGTTGGTTAGTACTGAGTAGACGGTGATGATCTAAATATTCCTGGATACCATCCCTTAAAAATCCTTCAAATAGTTTACCCACAATTGATGTTAAACTAACGGGTCTGTAATTAGCGGGATCTTCCTTTTTTCCTTTTTTGAATATTGGCACTACCTCTGCTATTCTCCAATCTTTTGGTACTATACCTGACGATAGTGACTTGCTAAAGATATAATGTAGGGGGGTAGCTAGTTCATCCCTTAATTCCATTAATACCCTCGGATGAATCCCATCTGGCCCTGGTGACTTATTTGTTTTGAGTTTGCTTAGCCTCAGTATTATTTCCTTCGGCGTGAAATCCACAATGAGATCTGGCTTATTTGTCCCGTTTGTGGTAAATGTTCGTTCAACAGTCTGCTCTCCCTTAGTAAATACTGATGAGAAGAACTCATTTAACAGTTTTGCTTTTCCCTTGTCCTCAGTAACACTTTTTCCACTAGTATCAGTTAGTGGGCCTATGTTTTCCTTAATTAAACGTTTACTATTTATGTATTTAAAAAACTTCTTTGGGTTGGTTTTGCTTTCAGTGGCTATGCATTCTTCATATAATATTTTAGCTGCTTTGATTACCCCTTTACAAGTTTTGTTTGATTCTTTGTATTTTGCGAACGCCTCCTCATTCAAGTTATTTTTATAGAATTTAAAGGCTCTGGTTTTATTGTTGATAGCTGACCTTACTTCTTTGTCCAACCATGGTGGCTTTTTTTTGTTGAATTTACCTTTAGTTACTTTAGGAATGTATTCAATAGTTAGTGAATCAAGCACCTTTTTTAGAGTATCCCACATTTCCTCTGCATTTTTTCCCTACATAACCGTTTCCCTCCCAATTCCTGTAAGGGCTTCCCTGAATAATTCAAAGTTCGCTTTTCTGAAGTTTAGTATTTTTGCAGATCCTTTTTGATGTAATTTACTGAAGTTGATTTCCAGTGAAACCATATTGTGATCACTATTCCCTAATTGTTCAATTACTTTTGTGTTTGAAACTAAGTCTGTGTTATTTGTTAATACTAAGTCCAAGAGCGCCTCATCACGAGTTGGAGTTTCTACCGTTTGTGTAATAAACTGGTCTTTAAGTAAGCTTAAGAACCAATTGCTTCTTGCTGATTTACCTGTTTCGTTTTCCCAATCAATGTCGGGTAAATTAAAATCCCCCATAATTAATACCTGACCCTGATTTGATGCTTGTTTGATTTGGTTTAAAAGAAGAGACTCTTCCCTTTCATTTATATTTGGTGGTCTATAGCATACCCCTATTATAAATTTGTTTTTTGGTTTCTTATTATTGTCGGTTATCTCTGCCCACACTGTCTCCGAGTTGTCGTCTTCCAGGTCTGTGCTCATATTTTTCTCACATGATGTTAAGTTATTATTTACATATAGGCACACACCCCCGCCCCTTCTATTTTCCCTGTCTTTCCTGTAGAGTGTATATCCCTCCATGTTTAATGCCCAGTCATGCGACTCATTACACCATGTTTCTGTAATACCAATGATGTCGTAGTCATCCTTACTGATCACCGTTTCAAGCTCCCCGATTTTACTCACTAAGCTTCTTGCATTAGCCAGTAAGCATTTTAATTTATGTTTATTTTTAGATATGGCTCTAATATTGTGATTAGTTTCACCCCAGGACCCATTTGAATTCTTTACTAGCTTCCTCTTTCCCCTCTCCCCTTCAATAGACTCTCTACAGCCCTCTTACCATGCACACTGCCTGCCCTATTTATAGTTCCGGGAATTCTTCCTCTTTCATTCCCTCCTTCCCGTATACTAAGATCATCTGTACCTAAGAACTGTAATGGGGTAACGTGACTGTTACAACATAACATTTTATTACATGACATTCCTGATGCACCCTGAGAGTTACCCCCGATTATACCATTGTTATGTCCCAGGGCTTTGTCTATGTCTCCGTCCCCCCCCCCCATCTCCTTCCCCCATATGATTTCTGATACCAGTCCGGCTTCTCTCCCTGATGGTCCCATAATGCAGGGGTTCCCAATCTTTTTTTAATCAAGGCACCCCTAGAGTATCAGAATTTTTTCACGGCACCCCTAGGCCAAATTTTTTTTTTTTAATACATTGTGTTTATATGTGATTGTCTCAGTTATGTGGTAAAGGACAGGATTTGTTTGTGTTTGTACACATTTTATGATTGGCAGCCACCAGCACTGGTTTTTCTCATAAATAATTAACCATTAAACATTTTAGTTGGTCCTGGACCACCAACCCAGGGCACCCCTGCAAGTGTCCCGAGGCACCCCAGGGAGCCACGGCGCACAGTTTGGGAACCACTGCCATAATGTCTTGCTGCCCCCACCCCCCAGTCGCCTAGTTTAAAATCTCCTCCAACCCTCTAACCATCCTTCCCCCCAGCACCGCAGCCCCCTCCTTGTTCAGGTGCAATCCATCACGGCAAAAAAGATGGCGCCTGACCGAGAAGTCCGCCCAGTGTTCCATGAACACGAATCCCTCTTTCCTACACCAATCCTTAAGCCACACATTTACCTCCCTGATCTCCCTCTGCCTCCCTGAGCTAGCGCGTGGCACTGGTAATATTTCCGAGAAAATTACCTTAGATGTCCTCGCCTTTAATTTCTTACCTAATTCCCTATACTCTTTCTTGAGGACATCCCACCTACCATTGACTTTGTCATTGGTGCCGATGTGCACCAAGACCGCCGGGTTGCTCCCAGCCCCTCCCAACAATCTGTCGACTCGGTCCGCGATGTGTCGTACCCAAGCACCCGGGAGGCAACAGACCGTGCGGCGATCGCGGTCCCGATAGCAGATTGCCCTGTCTGTTCTCCTAATGATGGAATCCCCTACCACCACTATCTGCCTTGGTACCTCACTAACTGTCATCCCGTTTGAGCTAGAGGGACCGCTCCTCTGGTTGCTAGAGGGAGCTGTCTCCTCCAGCTCCGTCATTTCGTCTCCATCCTCCCCCGAAACTTCGTCCAACCGGGCAAATTTGTTCGGGTGTGATAGATCCGAGATGTCGTTCCTGTCCCTCCTGTCCCTCTTGTTTCCCCTTCTAACCGTGACCCAGCTGGCTACCTGATCCTCCTCCTCTACCAGTGACCCCATCTGCAACTCCTCCACCATTCTATTTAGGCTTTGCTCAAGATTGGAAATATCCCTCAGTCGCTGAACGGTCCGCTCTAGATCAGTGACCTGGGCTTCCAGGGCGGACGTTCGCTCACATCTCGTGCAGATGTATTCGCACTGGGACTCTTGCTCCAGGTGCGCATACATCTTGCACAACATGCACTGAGTGAGATTCTCAATCAGGGCCCCACCCATTTTATCTACCTCCCTGCGACTAACCCCCTAGTATACAATAGAGAGTTAAATTACAATGCAATTACACACTACAAGTTAATTTTTATCAAAATATAAGAAAGTTGATACTTATCTGTTCCTGCAGCTGTGTCACACTCCTGGTGTCCTCACACCTGTATCTGTCCGCTTCCTCTGTAATTTCTTCCAGTTGCACGTTTTCCTCAGTGGCCCCACTCTCAGATCATGCAGCACACTATCTGCACTTTGTGGACCCTTTAACAGGTCAGGCACCTGGGCTTCAAGCAAGAAGAAAGGGAAAAAAAAAGAAGGGACAGAAGCCTCTTGCAACCTGGTTTAACCCCTTCTTGGATATAACTCTGCACTTATTTAAAATGGCACTTAGAATAAAATGGCAGTTCAAAATTCACAAGTTCATTACATTCACTTGCCCCCTGCTGTTCTTATACTGCTGTTACTAATCAGCTACCCACCTGAGCAGATAACCACTCCCACCTTCAGCAAAATCCTGAGCAGATAACCACTCCCACCTTCAGCAAAATCCACTCCTTCTTGGATATAACTCTGCACTTATTTAAAATGGCACTTAGAATAAAATGGCAGTTCAAAATTCACAAGTTCATGTAATGGACATTATGGTGTAAATGTTTAATGCGAGCCTTTGGTGGACAATGTCCCTGTTTATGAAGTCTATTGTGAATTTTGGCTTAATCTTTGTGGCATTATGTGAATTCTGGCTCAATCCGTGTGGCATTATGTGAATTTTGGCTCAATATATGTGGCATTATGTGAATTTTGGCTCAATCCGTGTGGCATTATGTGAATTTTGTCTCAATCCGTGTGGCATTATGTGAATTTTGGCTCAATCCATCTGGCATTATGTGAATTTTGGCTCAATCCGTGTGGCATTATATAAATTTTGGCTCAATCCATGTGGCATTATGTGAAATTTGACACAATCCGTGTGGCATTATGTGAATTTAGTTTCATTCCATTTGGCATCATTTGTAAGGGGGAAGGTATAAAGGGGTCTAGTATTTTGTTGCATAATGTGTAGAAGTTGTATATGGTGTTGTAGACTACACTCAAGGACACACCTCTGTTGAGTGGCCACACCTCTTTTCCGGAGCGCGCATTCGGCACGCGTACAAGTACATCCTTGGCTTTTGTCGCCATGGTGGGCCGGCATACTTTAAATGCCAGGGCCTATTTTTAATCCCATTCCCACCCTCTCTTTGCCGCTCTCTTAGCATGTACACTGGCACCACTAACACCGCCCCTTCCCCACCTAAACCCTCTTTTATCATGGTGCCCCCCCTGTCATTTTATCCTGGATCCGCCCCTGGATATAAGTGCAATATATGTGCAGAATCAATTCAAATCACACCTTCATTTTCTAGAACGCACTTCTTTATTTATTGTTTCTAATATGAAAATTACTACAAAAAGACACACTTATAAAACATGTAGAAAAACACATCGCAAACACATATTTCTAAATGCAGAAAGGCAAATGACCATCTGCAGTAAAATTAGTCTCCAGATCACTCTAGGGTCTTGTTTCGTAGCAGCAGGAATTGACTGATGAGAAATTTTTGTAAACCCTAAAAATCAGGGATAAAAAATAAACTAAGTAAGTCAACACATAGAAAAATGAAGTTCCAAATGTAGATTAGTATGCTTTGATAATTTGCCTGATGGCAACAGAACAGAATGCTTCCTAGCTGCCCCTGTTCTGAGGCTCCGTCTTGGTCCAGACGCGAGCACTCATTGCAGGACGGAAGCCAGAGCGCAGACTAAGGGCTATTTCACACACTCCAGCTCCTGCCGGGCGGCAAAATCCAGCACGGCCAAAAGCCGTGCACAGTAGTTGTTAATGGGCACTATTGTGTCCATTCACACGGGACGGCCGCGGCCCGGCTGCCCGATTGCAGCCGGATCCCACCTCTGGAAGGGACGGCTGCCGGGCTGTGGCCATCTCCTCCATTCTAAACTGCTGTGTGCGGCACGGCTTCCTGGCCGTACGGGTTTTCGCCACCCGGCAGGAGCCGGAGTGTGTGAAATAGCCCTCAGGCTTCCCACCTGAACAGCAGCCGGGCGGCAGACGGACAGACTTCCTGACTACCTGGGAGTTAAGCCAACGATGATATGGTCTCACCGACACTGGCTTGGGGTATGGGTAGAAACCGGAACCGCGCAGGACCCCGGAATGCCAGACCAGACAGGCTTCTTTTATCAGTTTCTGTTGTTACGGAGCTTGTGTCCGTGTCCGATCTGGGGGTGCCTGTCCAGGGGTGTGCTGTCGGGGGGCTGCCGGTGACAACTGTGACCAGGGAGAGGAGGAGGGAGAGACTAAAGCCTTACTGTATGGTCCAGGCATGTAGCAAAAACTGGACCACACGGGGAGGCTGTAATCTCCACTTCCCCATGTCCCTGGCATTAACAGGCACACCGCCAAACACACACACACACACCCAAGAGACAAGACACGACCCCCAGACATCCCGGAACACCGAACCGGACACTACAAGCTCCAGAATGCAGAGTTGATGTCCTGTCCAGCGTTCCGGGGTGTCCCGTCCATGGGGTGTCTTGTCTGGGGGGGGGGTGGGGGCTGTTCTGAGGTCTTTTCCGGTTTAGGTTTTTACTTAGTCCCCACTGGCTTGTTCCTCTTTCTTATCCCAACACAATGGTTGACAGATACCCGGACGGTGGCAGTGGCAGCAGTGATTCCTGATCAAATTGTGCATGTCAATTTTTGATCCACAGTGGAAATAGACAACGATCAGTGGCGTAGGTACCGTCAGGCAGTCCCCGCGGTGGCTTGGGGGAGCGAGCATCAGCGGGTCTGGGGGGGGCGCCGGCACCCACTCGGCGCACTGACGTTAGCCTTGCCCGCGGGTGCCCCTGCAAGGAAATCCTATGCACCCTCTGTAAAAATGTAAATGAATGATCACTGCTGCCGCTGGTTACACAACTTGAGGACCAGCGGTACAGTTATCGGGAGGCGCGGGCACGGCGGCTAGCAGAGCAGCAGCGGCACTGCGGTCCCACCTCCACACTCTGGATGCCTCCTCCAGTCAAGACTCCTCCTCCCGTCATGGCCCACAGCTGGTGACCGGGAACTGCAGCGCGGACCTCACCCGACTCCATTTCGTTGAAGAGAGGTAACTGCCCCAGACAGCAGTCTCCGGCTCCCTTCACTTTCCCTGACCTGGTCTGGCCGACTAGAGCCTCTGCACTGCAATCACTGCAGCATACTGGCTGCCCGGCAAGCAGAGCATCAGCGGCAGTCCTGTCCCTTCACATCCAGGGGGGGGGGCTTCTTCCAGGCTCCTCCACCCTTCATATGCCCGCAGCTGGTGATCGGGAACAGCAGCGCGGTACTTTATAGAGAGGAGAGGTCACTGCTGCCCCCAGCTCCCTTAACTCTCCCTGACCCCACGGCTGTAAGACAGTTCTGCAGGGGAAGAAAAGTGCTGCTTAGCATGCAATCCTGTGTTTAACCCCCCAGAACTGTAAGTTATTATAATGGATGTCAATGTAAGGGGGAAGGGAGGGATGTGTGTATGTGTTTGGCATACTGTATTTACTGTAACTGGGGAGAAATTGGGAAAGGGGGTGGGGGGTGAAAGCACCAAGCATATAAGGGCTGGGCTGATTAACAAAGTATATTAGGGGTACATATGAACTTATAATACAACATGTCTATGCCACTTCACAATAGTCCATCTGTCTATTCATCTATGCCCCTCCCGCCCATCCATTTATGTCCACCCCCAATACGTTCATCTATGTCCCCTCCCGCCCATCCATTTATGTCCACCCCCAATACGTTCATCTATGTCCCCTCCCGCCCATCCATTTATGTCCCCCCATACGTTCATCTGTGCCCCCTCCCATCCATCTGTATATGCCTCCATATGGTGCTCGCATACCTCCCAACTTGTGTCAGGATGAAATAGGGACACCCGCGCGAGCGCCCGAAAAGGGGGCGGGGCGTATGCAAATGAGGGCGCGGCTTATGCTAATTAGCCACGACCTCATTTTCATACGAGAATAGACGCTGTGTGCATGCGCACAGCGTCTATTCTACTAGATTGGGGGGTCTCCCAACTGCCACCCCCCGCAGCGGGACAATGCCTGCCGCGGGTGGGACGTCGGGACAGGACCCGAAAATCGGGACTGTCCCGACGGAATCGTGACAGTTGGGAGGTATGTGCTCGGTCTGCTCGTCTGTCCATCTATGCCACCTCCCATCCCTCCATTTCACTCCTTTCTGTCTATGCCCCTTCCAGTCCTTCTGCCTGCCCATCTATGTCCTCTTCTGCCAGTCCGTCTGACTGTCTAAGCACCTGCCCATCCGTTTTTGCCCCTCCCATTGGTCAATATATAACCCTCCCATCTATTTCCCCTCCCTTCTGTCCATCTATGCCCCTTCGCTCCTGTCCTTCCGTTCATCTATGCCCCCTTCTGCCTGTCTGTCCATTTATGCCCCTCTCATTCTTCTGTCTGTACCATCATACTGTATGGTTCTTTTGTCTGCCCAAGCTCCCAATCTGTCTGTCCATCTATGCCTCCACTCCTGTCCTGTGTTCTAATCTAGTGTCTCTCCTGCTAGCTCGTTCTGTCTCCCTGACAAACCCCTATCTTTTTCTCTCTCCCTGACACTCTCGTTCTCTCTCCCTCCCTCATTAACTGGCTCCTAACACCCTCTTTCTCATTGCCCCCTCTTTGCTGCCCCTAAGGGGAATTGTAGTGACAAAGATTTTGCTATTGGGCCCAGATAGTTCTAGTTATGCCCCTGGCTGTGAGTAGCACTGACCCTCCGCTGAGCTGGGAGGAGGAGGGACAGTCTGTCATGTGCTCTCTGGCTCCTCCTGCGGCGCCACGTGAGCACCCATGTGTCTCTGTGCCCTCTAGGCGGCACTATTGAACCAGGCGGTGGCCCCACTGGCAGTGCCGTCTTTCCCATTGGGCCTAATGGACAAATTGGCCAGGGGCCCAAGGATTCTAGTGTGGCATGACCTGAATTTTGGCTCAATCCGGGTGGCAGGAGATTACTTTTGACTTAATATGGGTGGCATGACGTGAATTTTGGCTCAATACAGGAGGCATGACATGAATTTTGGCTCAATCTGGGTGGCATGACGTGAATTTTGGCTCAGTACATGTTGCATAATGTGAATTTTTACTCTTTCAGTGTGGCATGATGTGAGTTTTGTCTCAGTCCGGGTGGCATGATGTGAGTTTTGTCTCAGTCCAGGTGGCATGATGTGAGTTTTGTCTCAGTCCGGGTGGCATGATGTGAATTTTGTCTCAGTCCAGGTACCAGGATGTGAATTTTGGCTTAGTCCGGGTTCCAGGATGTGAATTTTGGCTTAGTCTGGGTACCAGGATGTGAACTTTGGCTCAGTCCAGGTGGCATGATGTGAAGTTTGGCACTTTCATTTTGGCATAAAGGTGCACATATACAGAGTGATCCTTCTTTGCAATGCGATGGGCGGCCCCCCACATTGCAAAGCACGAAAAGTATATGCTGCACGTACTTTTTGAACTAAATCACATTGCATCTAGTTCAAAATGCATGCAGCTTTAGCACATTGCATACGATTTTAACTAGTTGCGGTGCAATCTAGTTCAAAACGCATGGAGCACATCGCTTTATGTATGGGCACCTAAACGTGAATTTTTGCTCCATCCGTGTGGTATAATGTGTTTTTTTTGGCTCATTCCATTAGAATTTTGGCTCATTCCGTGTGGCATAATGTTTAAGGGGCAAGTATAGGGGGTCTACTATTGTGTTGCATAAAGACACGCCCCCTTTTACGTGGGCACGCCTTCGGCACGCACATAACCGCAACCTTCACTTTTCCATACCCCCACGTTATGGGAGGGGGGTGAAAAATGGGAGGGGGGGCACCACTCATTTTTTTGGCAGGGGGGAGCAAAATTTCTAGTTACGCCACTGACAACGATAAGGCGTTTCATTCCACTCTGGCTTTTTCCAAGAGTATATATCTACATTGTTCATCATCTTCTCTATATGAGCGCAGAGACTAAAAGTATCTTACTTTTGTTTGCTCCCTGTGTAATTAGGGCATCTAAATATGCATTCATATGCATATTAAGTGCCTCTGCAGTACTCTAGGTAGATCAATGTCAACTTAAACATTTTTATTAGCGCCTGAATTGATCTGTGGTGATTGAAGTTCTTCGGCCACAAAAGCTATACAGGGTCTGTCCAGAAAATAATGAGACTTTTTTTTTGTTACGCCACGCAGAACAGATGCATGGTGGTGCTGTAGGGCTGGATTGGTGGTGCGGTGTCTCAGCTACACATTCCTTCTGCGGCAGTAGCCTGTGAGTCTTTACACTGTACGGACCAAGCTGTAAACGAAGTGTCCTTTTATACCTCGGTCGAGATGGAGCATACCATCGAGCAATGATGTTTTGTGTTAAACTCGGGAAATTGGGTAGGTTTTGAATCATGATCGAAAAGACAACTGTGCGGTGATTTCCTGCACAGAGCATCGTCGCCTCGCCCCAAAAAGGTCAGAATCGGCAAATCAAAGGTCATATCTATACTCATTGTCTTTTCTTCGACTGAAACAGTATGGCCCACAAGGAAGTGATCAATTGGTTGAGGTACAGGGTCCTCTCCGTCAGCAAGGAGATTGCCACTACCGTGGTCCTCCCTCACGACAATGCGTCAAGTAACACAGCGCTTACAAGAAAGGGAGTTTTGTCCAAGCGCAACGTGACAACGCTGCCTCAACCACCCTACAGTCCCAATCTGGCCCCGGCTGACTTCTTTTTGTTCCCCCAGGATCAAATGCGGCTTGATAGGACACCGTTTTCAGACCGTAGACCAAGCAGAAGATCATTCTTTGAATATTATTAACACAATGTATCTGAAAGGTCAATAAATAGTTTTTCCCGGATTTAGTCTCATTACTTTCTGGACAGACCTTGTATATACAAGATGTATTTGATTTACCTTTAAATAATCAGTAATCATTCTTAGTACAGTGACGTATACTTGGTTATGATGATTCTTCTCTCACTGATACAGGTCAGAAAGTTGACGTGGTCGGTCTGCTCACAGGTCTGATTTCCGCAGGAACGTTTTTGGTTATATTTGGACTCCTCGGTTACTATTGGTACATAGTCTATTGTGATCCAAGAAGACACAGCCAAATGTAAGTAACATGCTATCGGTATTACACCTGGGAGATAACATACCTCCCAATAGTACATATGGTAGCACCTCTGCTCTGATTTTGACCCTGGAAGGTGCTGAGAGAGAGCAGAGATCGGTAAGTAGCCATAATAACTTGATAAGCCTATGTGTGTGATTTGGTTGGGGTGTTTTTTTTTATTGATTTTTATTTTATCCCAATTTTGATTTACCTATCTTGAGGCAGTATACATTTAAAACCTACTATATTGCCTACATTTAAATAATGACATCTTAGTTTATCCACCTCTACCCATAATGTTATTAGGATTCCTTCCGCCTCATGAAATAGTCCAGCCACGTGGTAAACACAGGCACGGCCCAGTAGGTAGGTTTAGCTAGCGTACTGCTAAAAAGTAGGATGTAGGCACAGAATCTCAGACACAGATGGTAAGAAGAGCGGAATCCTCGCCTGTCCAGCTCTTACCAAATAAACAATGCTTTATGCCCAGCATATAAGACCAGTGGCGTAACTATGGTGTAGCAGCCCCAGCTGTGGCTTGGGGGAGCCAGTGGTCTCAGGGCGCACTGAAAAATACCTGCTGTCCTATATGAATACACAGTTTGGTGTCACTCAGTAGTAGTGGGCAGTGGTGGCTGCATACCGTAGGTGACAGCTTAACCCCCCCCCCCCCCCCCTCCCCAGTGTCCTTGCCTCCTCTGCGCCTGGGGGCAGCCAGTGTCATTACCCGCACACACTTCCGCTAGTATCCCCGGTTGGCCCTTGGAAGCGGAGGTCGGTGGCGGAAGGCTACAGTGGATGGGATGACCTCCCTGTTACGCCACATGGGTGCACGTCACTCCTGGGGAGCTGCAGCACTACACATGGTGGCGCACAGTTGCCCAGGTAACCAGTCTGCACTATTGTCATGTTTTACTAAAGAAGGGGGGAGCTAAATTTATAGTTACGCCACTGGCCCAGACATCTATGTAAGCAAATCAGTTCATTCCGCAACCTTTGCAGGGACCAGTGGGGCAGCGATAAAAGGGACCAGCGACAAGGACCAACCTCAGCGGAGGGATGGTGGCATCGCGGCCAGTGACAACTCTCCTCCCTCACGGAGGTAGGAGCCGCCGCTGGTCACAACCCCAGTAGGTTCTTATGGGGATACGAGGCTTTGAGAGTTACCATACTGCAGAATGCGATGCATTCCTGACCTTGGTTCCTGTAGCAAATGCCATTTGATGATGGCTTTAACCCATTGTAGCCTATGGGCTACAGTTTGCAAACTTAGGGGTTATTCTGGTTCACTCGCAAAGGCACAATCTCTCTCTAATGGACAAAACCATATGTACTTCAGGTGGGGCAGATGTAACATGTGCAGAGAGAGTTAGATTTGGGTGTTTTATTGTTTCTGTGCAGGGTAAATACTGCCTGCTTTATTTTTACATTGCAATATAGATCTCACTTTGAAGTACAAACCCCACCCAAATCTAATTCTCTATGCACATGTTACATCAGCCCCACCTGCAGTGCACATGGTTTTGTCCATCAGAAAGAGATTGTGCCTTTGTGAGTGAACCAGAATAACCGCCTTAGCCGGGAAAAGGTCTGTGTGGTCACCAGGACCGCATATGCACAGGAGTTCCACTTTCACGCCCTATAAAATCCTGCTGGTAAAATCCAGGGCCAGATTAAGGGGGGGGGGGGTGTACAGGGGCTCCGTACCCCTGGGCCCCCCTCTATCTAGGGGCCCCCTGTGGTTGGCATGTGTGCAGTGCATTACTGGGAGTTGACTGAGAGGCTTGTGCTGAGCTCTGCTTGGTGGAGCTCATCATATGCTTCTCAGGCCCATGGAGGACAGCAGCAGCAGCGGCCTCGTCATGGAAGGGTTTTTAATTAGAGGCAGTGCTGAGACTGTCAGGTAGGTACAGGAAGACAAACACAGGCTTTTCATGTGGTATATATATATATGTATACCGTTACCCATTGACCCATTTGACAGTGTAATATTGTCCTGTGTAGTTTGCGGCCAGTAATGACAAGTGGGAGGGGACCCCTCTGTCTAAAGTGACCCCGGGCCCCCCGAAGGCTTAATCTGACCCTGGTAAAATCACATACTGCGGTGCAATTCTGGGTGCAGATAACATTGATTACGAGATTAATAATAGACCCCCTTAATTATAGCAAATTTCCTATTCGTCCATTCATGTTCTCTTTTTGTTGGTATTGTCACTAATTATTAAATATTGATATATTTTTAATAAAATGTTCCTCTTAATCATAACAATAGTGTCTTAGTAATAAAAATAGCCAGCTGGCTATGTAGCGCTTATGTCTATTCTGTCCTGACTCCTGTGACACGTGTGAATATGCAAAATGAGCAGTTTGGGGAATATTCAGCGCCCCCTAGTGGTCAGTCTTTGTTAATAAGCTTTTATAATCACCTATTGAGTCATAGAAAAGGAGTAGGGCGAGTTCATTGTTTGTAGGGAACGTTTGAGCAGGACACACAACCGAATGGCCATAAGGTGTGTTGCAGATTGGGTTTCTTTCCACATTCACTATTTGCTTACATCACGTTCTTTGTCGTTTCCCAAAGGCATTCCTGGTTTCTTAAAACTCTTGTAATAAGACCGTTCTGGACTGTGTAATTATAGCAGAATAATAGCACTGCCTGCTTGACAAAACATAGAAAGCGTGCAATTATCCCCTGTAATTACACAGCCGGGGACATCTTACTGCATAGCTAATACTGTCTCCCAATACCAGTGTGCTTGCTGGCTTAGGGTTAGCGGCTTGTTTATTAACATCGCTGACACAAAGAATGACTATAATACATGGATGGTGTAATGGTTAGCATTACTGCCTCACAGCACTGAGGTCATGGGTTTTATCCCCACCATGTGTTATATATACGGGGCAGCACGGATGGTGTAGTAGTTAGCATTACTGCCTCACAGCGCTGAGGTCATAGGTTCTATCCCCACCATGTGTTATATATACGGGGCAGTACGGACGGTGTAAATGGTTAGCATTACTGCCTCACAGCGCTGAGGTCATGGGTTCTATCCCCACCATGTGTTATATATACGGGGCAGTACGGATGGTGAAATGGTTATAGCTTTACTGCCTCACAGCACTGAGGTCATGGGTTCTATCCCCACCATGTGTTATATATACGGGGCAGTACGGATTGTGTAATGGTTACATTACTGCCTCACAGCACTGAGGTCATGGGTTCTATCCCCACCATGTGTTATATATACGGGGCAGTACGGATGGTGTAATGGTTAGCATTACTGCCTCACAGCCCTGAGGTGGGTTCTATCCCCACCATGTGTTATATATACAGTACGGATGGTGTAATGGTTAGCATTACTGCATCACAGCGCTGAGGTCATGGGTTCTATTCCCACTATGTTATATATACGGGACAGTACGGACGGTGTAATGGTTATAGCATTACTGCCTCACAGCGCTGAGGTCATGGGTTCTATCCCCACCATGTGTTATATGTACGGGGCAGTACAGATGGTGTAATGGTTAGCATTACTGCCTCACAGCGCTGAGGTGATGGGTTCTATCCCCACCATGTGTTAAATGTACGGGGCAGTACAGATGGTGTAATGGTTAGCATTACTGCCTCACAGCGCTGAGATCATGGGTTCTATCCCCACCATGTGTTATATATACGGGGCAGTACGGACAGTGTAATGGTTAGCATTACTGCCTCACAGCACTGAGGTCATGGGTTCTATCCCCACCATGTGTTTTATATACAGGGCAGTACGGATGGTGTAATGGTTATAGTATTACTGCCTCACAGCGCTGAGGTCATGGGTTCTATCCCCACCATGTGTTATATATACGGGGCAGTACGGATGGTGTAATGGTTAGTATTACTGCCTCACAGCGCTGAGGTCATGGGTTCTATCCCCACCATGTGTTTTATATACGGGGCAGTACAGATGGTGTAATGGTTAGTATTACTGCCTCACAGCGCTGAGGTCATAGGTTCTATTCCCACCATGTGTTATATATACGGGGCAGTATGTACGGTGTAATGGTTAGCATTACTGCCTCACAGCGCTGAGGTCATGGGTTCTATCCCCACCATGTGTTATATATACGGGGCAGTACGGATGGTGTAATGGTTAGCATTACTGCCTCACAGCACTGAGGTCATGGGTTCTATCCCCACCATGTGTTATATATATGGGGCAGTACGGAGGGTGTAATGGTTAGCATTACTGCCTCACAGCGCTGAGGTCATGGGTTCTATCCCCACCATGTGTTATATATACGGGGCAGTACGGACAGTGTAATGGTTAGCATTACTGCCTCACAGCCCTGAGGTGGGTTCTATCCCCACCATGTGTTATATATACAGTACGGATGGTGTAATGGTTAGCATTACTGCATCACAGCGCTGAGGTCATGGGTTCTATTCCCACTATGTTATATATACGGGACAGTACGGACGGTGTAATGGTTATAGCATTACTGCCTCACAGCGCTGAGGTCATGGGTTCTATCCCCACCATGTGTTATATGTACGGGGCAGTACAGATGGTGTAATGGTTAGCATTACTGCCTCACAGCGCTGAGGTCATGGGTTCTATCCCCACCATGTGTTATATATACAGGGCAGTACGGATGGTGTAATGGTTAGCATTACTGCCTCACAGCGCTGAGGTGATGGGTTCTATCCCCACCATGTGTTAAATGTACGGGGCAGTACAGATGGTGTAATGGTTAGCATTACTGCCTCACAGCGCTGAGATCATGGGTTCTATCCCCACCATGTGTTATATATACGGGGCAGTACGGACAGTGTAATGGTTAGCATTACTGCCTCACAGCACTGAGGTTATGGGTTCTATCCCCACCATGTGTTTTATATACAGGGCAGTACGGATGGTGTAATGGTTATAGTATTACTGCCTCACAGCGCTGAGGTCATGGGTTCTATCCCCACCATGTGTTATATATACGGGGCAGTACGGATGGTGTAATGGTTAGTATTACTGCCTCACAGCGCTGAGGTCATGGGTTCTATCCCCACCATGTGTTATATATATGGGGCAGTACGGAGGGTGTAATGGTTAGCATTACTGCCTCACAGCGCTGAGGTCATGGGTTCTATCCCCACCATGTGTTATATATACGGGGCAGTACGGACAGTGTAATGGTTAGCATTACTGCCTCACAGCACTGAGGTCATGGGTTCTATCCCCACCATGTGTTTTATATACAGGGCAGTACGGATGGTGTAATGGTTATAGTATTACTGCCTCACAGCGCTGAGGTCATGGGTTCTATCCCCACCATGTGTTATATATACGGGGCAGTACGGATGGTGTAATGGTTAGTATTACTGCCTCACAGCGCTGAGGTCATGGGTTCTATCCCCACCATGTGTTTTATATACGGGGCAGTACAGATGGTGTAATGGTTAGTATTACTGCCTCACAGCGCTGAGGTCATAGGTTCTATTCCCACCATGTGTTATATATACGGGGCAGTATGTACGGTGTAATGGTTAGCATTACTGCCTCACAGCGCTGAGGTCATGGGTTCTATCCCCACCATGTGTTATATATATGGGGCAGTACGGATGGTGTAATGGTTAGCATTACTGCCTCACAGCACTGAGGTCATGGGTTCTATCCCCACCATGTGTTATATATACGGGGCAGTACGGATGGTGTAATGGTTAGCATTACTGCCTCACAGCGCTGAGGTCATGGGTTCTATCCCCACCATGTGTTATATATACGGGGCAGTACGGATGGTGTAATGGTTAGCATTACTGCCTCACAGCGCTGAGGTCATGGGTTCTATTCCCACCATGTGTTATATATACGGGGCAGTACGGATGGTGTAATGGTTAGCATTACTGCATCACAGCACTGAGGTCATGGGTTCTATTCCCACCATGTGTTATATATATGGGGCAGTACGGACGGTGTAATGGTTATTGCATTACTGCCTCACAGCGCTGAGGTAATGGGTTCTATCCCCACCATGTGTTATATATACAGGGCAGTACGGATGGTGTAATGGTTAACATTACTGCCTCACAGCGCTGAGGTCATGGGTTCTATCCCCACCATGTGTTTTATATACGGGGCAGTACGGATGGTGTGATGGTTATAGTATTACTGCCTCACGTCGCTGAGGTCATGGGTTCTATCCCCACCATGTGTTATATATACGGGGCAGTACGGATGGTGTAATGGTTAGTATGGTGTTTTATATACGGGGCAGTACGGATGGTGTAATGGTTATAGTATTACTGCCTCACAGCGCTGAGGTCATGGGTTCTAACCCCACCATGTGTTATATATACGGGGAAGTACGGATGGTGTAATGGTTACATTACTGCCTCACAGCACTGAGGTCATGGGTTCTACCCCCACCATGTGTTATATATACGGGGCAGTACGGACGGTGTAATGGTTAGTATTACTGCCTCACTGCACTGAGGTCATGGGTTCTATCTCCACCATGTGTTATATATATTGGGCAGTACGGATGGTGTAATGGTTATAGCATTACTGCCTCACAGTGCTGAGGTCATGGGTTCTATCCCCACCATGTGTTATATATACAGGGCAGTACGGATGGTGTAATGGTTATATTACTGCCTCACAGCACTGAGGTCATGGGTTCTATCCCCACCATGTGTTATATATACAGGGCAGTATGGATGGTGTAATGGTTATAGCATTACTGCCTCACAGTGCTGAGGTCATGGGTTCTATCCCCACCGTGTGTTATATATACTGGTAAGTTAATTTACTTCCAACAAAATAAACCCTAGAATGTCTGTGTGTGCGTGTACATGTGGTAGGGTTTATAGAGTGTAAGCTCCCCTGGTGCAGGGACTGATGTGAATGTTCCAATATTCTCTGTAAAGCGCTGCGGTATATGTTTCAGCTATATAAGAAACGGGTAATAAATAAATACATAAATGCAACACAGGCAGAAAAAAGTACTTTGCTCGTTGCAATCCCAATTTGGTCCCACCCCAGATGGCTGTCATTCGCTGGGTTATTTGCTGAGGGAAGGGGGGGGGCCGGGAATGCCAAGTGTTTATGGGCATCCCCATAAAAATGCTGTGCCCTTTGTACTGTATATATATATATATATATATATATATATATATAGTTCCAGAGAAAGAACGCACTCACACTACATATAGGTCAATAATCTGGGGACAAGGGGAATGTGTTTTGACACACAATCCCAATTATAATCCAGGAGTATCCTCCACACTTTAGGTGGGGGATGTCAGGCACTCGCCTTTATAACAAAGGAATCAGACTTGTTATAAAATCCAATCAAGGAGCTTGGTTAAATCATGGTGTCAGCCATCAATGATGTCACAGGGGGAAACCTGTTGCTCCTTTCTCCATGGGTTTCCCCCTGTGACATCGTTGATGGCTGACACCATGATTTAACCAAGCTCCTTGATAAAGGTCCGCTACTTTATGGACCGAAATGTCGGGGCACATATGGAAATATACCAATTGTGATTCATGCTGATCAATTTCATTGGATGCAATAAAACCCGGATTGGATTTTGTAACAAGTCTGATTCCTTTGTTATAAAGGCGAGTGCCTGACATCCCCCACCTAAAGTGTGGAGGATGCTCCTGGATTATATATATATATATATATATATATATATATATATACCCCAGCTGCGTAACTAGAGCACCGATATGATATGAAATGTGATGGGAATGTGATGCTCGTTTTCCCAATCGCAGTCTATTACATTCTTCCCTATGCAGTGTTCCGTGTGCTGCAATCCGGTTCCTGTTAATAGATCTAAAGTTTCTAGATAGACAGTCAATAGGTCTACCCCAATAGGTTGACATGCAATTGGTCAACATGGTCAAAATGTTGACATGAAAAAGGTAGACACGTCAAAAGGTCATCTTGAGTTTTTCATCATTTTTTTTTTACCGACTTGTTCTTACTTCACCGTCCTTGTCAGCAAAGACATATAGAGAACATAATAGTATGCCGAGTGTGAAGCATGGTGGGCGAAGCGAGCCATGTAAGGTTATGCTTTTCACAATTGGGGGCCCATGTCGACAGTTGTTGACATTGACATAAAAAATGATGACATTTTCAGATGTCTACTTTTTTCAAGTCTACATTGGGATCCTGTTGACCTTTACCATATCGACATTTTGACCCTGTCAACCTTTTGCATGTCGAATTTTTGGGGTAGAACTATTGAGTCTATCGTCATAATCCAATTACACTTCAATCTTCCGTCTTACCCCATCTTTATCTCTATTGTTGCAGTCCAGATGAAGACCATGAGAACAGGATTACCTCCATCAGATCCCGAGGAGAAGAGTTTCTCCCGATGGAACCGTTTTATTCACCACCCGCAGAAATGGGACCACCCACCTACGAGCAAGCTGTAGCAATGAATGTCGATCCTGAGGTTCCTCCACCACCTTACCCTGGGGCTGTGATAGACTCAAAAATATACAGGAAGTCTCTCTCTATTCCCGCTTCACAAGTTTTTTGAACTGGAAACCCGCACCCTTTAAAAACTTGAGGATATATAACCATTGCTTTAGAACTGATGGGAGCAAAAACCCTGAATAAACTCCTGCTCGGGGCCCTAGAAGGAGATGAAACTGGACGGTTGTACGTTGGCTCTTAACACGCAAGGTGTTCCAACCGCATGCACGAATGTTGGTTTATGGTCCGTTATGGAAGTCGCCATTTCTATAGACCACCCGGAAAATCAGATGCGAAGGCAAAGAGCTAGGATTATTTAAATCATGGCCAGAATGGGATCTGCGCACTTATTTTAAAGGCTAATATTTATCATTTTGAGACTGAAAAAACACAAACCCTGACGATAAAATATGAGAATGGCTGTTATTGAATAATCTACACTACCGCAGGGAGAAATACGGGAGATAGTTGTTTATATATGGATGTATTTTATATTTGTCTGTTCTAACGCATTGTCGAAATCATGTGTCATTACAGTGAGCGCAGTACTCCGTGACAGATGGTTCATGTGAACACTTATTGTACAGCGCCACTGACAATCATGGCGCTATGGCAATAAATGATTATACTGAAAATGGGAGTTTCTTGGTCTTGCTTAAATTTGTCTTTTCTTTGTTTGTACGTTGGCATTGAACATAAAACCAAGTTAAACACTACAGTTTCTTTGCAGATTTTCCCTTTAAAAAATGCAGCAAACATAACTAAGAAGATTGTGTATTGATTTAGCATTTGCTGTTTAACAACTGGAAAATTGGATGGCAGTCTTTCTTGTTATTTAGGATAAGAAACAGAACTTGTAGTGCTAGATTGTGTGTTAGCCCTACTGTCTAGACTGTAGACATTTACATTGTCTACCTTGCATGTGCCTGTTTTATGTATGTCAGATTCACCCTCACTGTCGGGACAGGTGATCACAGCGGCACCTTACCAATAAACTATGGTACTCTTTACCTAGAAGGGCGCCCACGATTTTGATCGCATGCGATGCGACCGACGCGATGACCGCGATTTCCCATAGGGAACAATGTTAAATGTCCCAATTGACCCGATTTTCCATTAAATGGCCCAATTGACCCGATTCTCCATAGGGAACAATGTTAAATGGCCCACAGAGGCCAAATAGGCACCCTGAAGTGTGAAATGGCCCCCCCAATTGTTAACGCCACCCCGCGATCAACGTCAACCCGAAGCGTGGCGAGCGCAGCGAGCCCGCGAGGGGCGGCGGTACGCGTCCTACGACCTTTTCATACCCCCACTATCCACGTTGGCGTGGAGTTGAGAATAGAAAGTGTGGCGAACACAGCGAGCCCGAAGCGTGGCGAGCGGACGCGGACAGCTGTGAAGCCCGCGAGGGGACGAGTATACCTGTGAAGGTGTCCACGTCCGCTCGCCACGCTTCGGGCTCGGTGGCTCGCTGCGCTCGCCACACTTTCTATTCTCAACTCCACGCCGACGTGGATAGTGGGGGTATGAAAAGGTCGTAGGACGCGTACCGCCGCCCCTCGCGGGCTCGCTGCGCTCTCCACGCTTCGGGTTGACGTTGATCGTGGCGTTAACAATTGGGGGGCCATTTCACACTTCAGGGTGCCTATTTGGCCTCTGTGGGCCATTTAACATTGTTCCCTATGGAAAATCAGGTCAATTGGGACATTGAACAGGAAAATCGGGTCAATTGGGACATTGAACATTGTTCCCTATGGGAAATCGCGGTCATCGCGTCGGTCGCATCGCATGCGATTTTTTAGTACATGCGATGCCCGCGATGGCCGCCCTTCTAGATAAAGAGTACCTAAACTATAACAGAAATAATAATTATAGGGGAGCACTAAAGGCAAAAGGGTGTTCTGGATGCTCCTGGGTGTCACCTTTCCAAGGGGTGACACCAAAATGATGGCTCCTCCAGAGTAATAGGAGCTGGGTGCTGCAGTGACATTAACCTGCGGTATTAGGCTCCTGTCACTGGAAAGGAGTCGGCAGTGTAAGAAGAGTCTCCGGAGGCAGCCCATACACCACCGGAGTGAGGTTTTCTATAACATTCCCAGTTAAGCAACCCCCCCCTTTGACTTCTGTATGGCTCCCTGCGATGCCACGCCCCTTTCCACAAAGCTTTGACTCTTTTCAGGTAGGGGGATCGCAGACCCTGGTGTAGAGGAGGACACTGTAGTGGAGGTGTTATCTAAATTTCAAGAAAGAAAAAATGAAGCAGATGAAAGGCTACCGTAGCTAATGCCATCTGAAGATAGCAAGAGCTGGTGGGGCTCAACCCTTCTGGAACTTGGTAAATTTAGAAATCAAACAGTCCACACATAAACTGCTTTTGAGGTTGACGATGGATTACATATTTTCAATATCTGCTGCAGTCTATTGTACATAAATGCTGGGGATACATTAAAATGTGTATTTTCAGGAGATATCCTGCAAATATTAATTGATACAGTACAGTATGCCCCATTGTCTTTGTGGATATCAGAAATAATAGGTATTTGTCCTTGAGACTCATGTAAAAAGATCAAGCATTCAGAACGGGGCAAATTCGGTCCCGTTCCTATGGTGGGGGTCTGTGCATGCACACGTGCATATTTGTGCACGTGCAGACCCCGGGGGCAAATGGCTCTAGAGAGAGCAGGCGGGCGGTCATCACGCTGGACCAGGCAAATGCCCAGCACTTTATGGGTATCCCCATGTTAGGACAGTGGCCCTTATTCGGGTTCAATCACAAAGGCAAATTCCTTTTCAAATAGACAAAACCATGTGCACAGGGCCGGTGCAAGGCACCAGAGCGCCCCAGGCAAGTCGGGGTGGGGGCGCCCCGGTGTCTGCCGCCCGGGTACCTGTCCTGCGGCGCTGTAAAGCTGGCGGCGGCGGCAGTGGGGGGGTCCCTGCAGTCAATAAGAAATAACAAGCGCTATCCGCCGGGCTATGCGGAAGCGCTTCTGTTTTGGAAACACTGGCCGCACGGCGCACGCTGATTGGCTGAATCTCAGCCAATCAGCGTGCGGCCAGTGTTTCCAAAACAGAAGCGCTTCCGCATAGCCCGGCCCTGCATGTGCGCTGCAGGGGGGGGGGGGGGGGGGCAGATGTAACCTGTGCAGAGTTAGATTTGGGTGAGTTATTTTGTTTCTGTGCAGAGAAAATACTGACTGCATTATTTTTACACTGCAATGTAGATGTCACTTTGAAGTAAAACCCTACACAAATCTAATTATCTCTGCACAAATTACTTCTGCCCCACCTGCAGTGCACATGGTTTTGTCTATTTGAGAAGGAATTTGCCTTTGCGAGTGAACCAGAATAAGGGCCAGTATGCAGTGCAAGCAGACACACAGGAGTATTAGGTTTCATGAGCTTCCGATGGAGCTTCCAGAGAAAAGATAGTAAAGGGGAGAGAGTTGTAAAGGAGGGGGGGGGGGGGGGGGGGGGGTTTGAAAACTTAAAAACTGATTTTTTTTTTTTTTTTGCATTAATGTTTTAATGGGGGACGGGATGATTCTTGCTTATTATATTAACACTGTGAACTTTGCTAGACATTAGCTAAAATGATAAACCATTTTTAATAATTTCTAACATTAACAGTCCAAAGTTATTAGGATGATTATGATTTATTTGACATATTTTAATTAAACCAATTTTATTTTACTGCTTATTATTCCTGTAACATCAAAATATACTGTGTGTAGATCGACTAAACATATTAAAACATACAAAGTACAATCAGAGACATCTCAATGGGACTGAAGGTTTTGAATTGAAATACACATGAAAGAGTGTGCATAGGCAAACGCAGGGGGGTTTCCGGATGCCCAGACCCCACCACCACCACCAATTGGCAAGTTGCTCAAATTGTGACTACAATAGCAATGGTATATATAATAGGATTACTTGAGCTGCAGCAACATTATGCAGCGTATGGGACAGAGCAGAACTGCTGCACATGCCCAGTGGTAACAGCCTCTGTCAAGTTTGCTTTGTGTGTGTGGGGGGGCTTTAGTTCTCATTCGATGCACTGGACCAGAGAGCAGCTGCCAGGAGGAAGAGACAGGAGCCTTACCATGAGGTGGGAGTTTGTGAGCTTAGAAAGTGCAGTACTGGTTTGATTATGTTTGTATATTTATTCCTGAACACTTTATATTATTTAATTTGATACAGCCTGTACTATAGACAATCTATAGTGATAAATATTATTACTGTGTAGTCCATACAGTATTCAGTGTATAAAAATACCAATGTTTACACACTAGGTTCTTCTACCTCTCTCCCAGTAACTTTCACCCTTGCTCCAATGTTCTACATATTGGCCCTTATTCTAGTAAGATCGGACGGATGCGTATTTTGCACAGGCACCAAGTGTTCTTAGCCCCGCCTACCGTACGGATCGCTCACACCGTCCGAATGCGGTAAGACGCCGACCGAACGGACCACGAGTGGATGTTTCATGTGAACAACTCCCCCCATCTATGGGAACCTCCCCCATCCTCCAATGGTCGCCGACCATCGAATGATGGACCGAGCGGTCAGACAGCTCCGAGTGCTCCAGAACACTCGGACATTTCTCCGTGTGAAAGCAGGGATATGGGTGGGCAGCTGGCATCCGGCTATGTCCGCTGTCCGCCCCCCACACATTCATCATGGCCGGATTAGCATACGTACGCCCAGCGTTTTCATGGGAACGCCCATGAAACACAGGGGCGTACGCATATCGTAATGAGCCCAAACAGCCCTTAACGCCCCTCTCCACCCCCTGCTCGGATTGTTCAGACGAATCGCTTTCTATACGGAATTCACGCTGTATTCGGATGTGCGCGGCGTTCGCACATGCGCAGAAACGCCTCTGCACATGCGCAGAAACGCCTCTGCACATGCGCAAACACCAAACATCGGCCGTCCGACCGCACACGCAGCCGTCCGACTCAATCAGAATAAGGGCCAATGGGAGATTATGGACTGCATTTGGAAATCCCCCTCTAGAAATCCTGCTATTGCCACTGGTGTGTATTGGTAGTAGACTACCAACCCAAAGCACCCCAGCAAAACCCAGGGTGCCTAGGCATACAGTTTGGGAACCACTGCATTAGGACGATTTACATTCGAGTCAGGCAGGCTTGTCTGGAATTGAATGCGATATATATCTTGCATGCAAAAAGACCACATGCGATATATCAAGGGGGGTTAGCCTCTGCAACGGCCAGGTTCTCCAACGCGATCCTCCGGATTCCACATGGTGCATGTTTTTTTTTTTTTTAAAGTGACGGTGTCACACAGCGCACATGCTGGGTGATCTAGAAAACATAGCCTGGGGTCCTCCGGACCATTGAATTACACATATACACAGGGGAAATAGAGTTAGGGTGTCTCTATATAGGTTTTATTTTTGATGGATGCCCTCTTCATTGCACAATTCATTTGGAACGTCAAAGTGGACAGCTGAAGAGCGTTCAGTAAAGTACTTATGACCTGACAGCCATTTGGAGGCACTTGTCGCCTAATGACCTATATTCAGAGCTTTATATAAAAAGATTAGATCTATTTCTACATACACATTACTTATTCCAGGCATACATGTGACCTATATTTCTTCTTATGAAGCCTTTCTTGTTAGTTATACTGAAGAGAAAAAATAATGGACAGGTAATAAGATTGTGATTTGATCCAGTGCGCATCTGCCGACTTTTAAATACAGATAGTGGTAGATGCTCAAATTAGTTCAGTAATACCATTCAGGTGCATGCAATGGAGGGGTTAATACTGAGTAAAACAAGACATTGGTTCCCCCAGCACACTGAGTGGTATTAGTAACCAATCTTGAAAGCTACATGATAATAGAATTCAGAGAAATTGGTTACATATACCTGCACAGGTGTATGATATGCCCCCAAGCCACGTCAAGGCTTCTCTGTATGTTGGGGGTCCCTAGCGCTATATCTAGGTGCAGGGTGCGGCACCCCATGAACTATCATAAGCTAGGAAGCCCAGTGCGGCATGCCAGTGAGATACTACCTGCTTTTAGATACCGTCTGCCACCTGAGAGCCTTCGTCTGACCACCCACCCGCTATCCTCCATCTGCCTACCCGCTAGCCTTCCTCTGACCACCCGCTACCCTCTGTCCCGCTAGTCTACATCTGCCCGCTATCCTTCCTCTGCCCACTCGGCACCCTACCAGTGCCTCCCAGATCCATACAGCGGCAGCTGGCGGCTGTCACAGATCCGGAGAAGAGAAGCCAGTGGAGGTGTCTGGACAGTGGCAGCCAGGAAAGGAGTAGAGCCAGCCAGCACCCAGATGTTATCCCCCACGAACACTAGTCTGAAGGGAGGTGGGGAATGCCTGGCAGGAGGAAACCCGGTATTGGTGTGTATGTCTGGCGGCAGCCTCCAGCAGGGCCAGTGCTAGGGTGTTCGGCCCCCTCCTGCAAATTGTAAATTTGCGCCCTCCCATACTTTACAAAGGGGCAGCCAAACTGAAAGAAAGACTTGTGGTCTCACAAGGAAGGTGCATGGCCACACCATAGTACTCCCACTCCAAATTACACCACATAGGAGCACAATCTTATTCACATTACACAGCACCAGTGATGTAACTAGCCATTTTGTTGCCCTGTGCCAGAAAGGGAATTGGTGCCCCCACCACCACAGTGAAAATAGGGAGAGTGCGCGCCGAAGGCACGTGGCGAAATGCAGGACCGTGGCTTCATGGGGAAGGGGCGTGGCCACATAAAAGTACCAATAACACCGTAATGCCCATAACACATAATGCTGCACACCATAATGCCCATATACCACACACAGTAATGCCCATTACACATTATACCACACAGTAATGCCCATTATACATCATGATGACCCTTACACAATATGCAGCACACCGTAATGCCCATTACACATTATACCCCACACCGTAATGCCCCTTACACAATGAAATTTTATATTGATTTTTGAAAAGATTTTTATAATAAAATACAAATTTTAAAGAAGCATTTTCGAATGGAGAAAGAAACCTTTATGAATGTGACACTGCACACTTTATCGTGAGTACCGGTACGCATTCTCGCATGTGAGATACCCCCATAAGAAGAATCTTCACGTATGAGGAAGATATCTATACATGAGATTCATTCACCAAAAGAAACCCAGATGAGTTTACTCTCACTACATGTCTATGTAAGTGAGGTATGAACATGTAGACACTGGGACATATTTTCCTTCCCTAGGGACGTTTACAGTGAAGTTCCCTCATCACTAAACAATTGTTTTCTCTTCTATCCATATATTAAACAACAACGAGGATCATTCTTATATAAGAAGAAGCACAGGAGACGAAAATTGATCACCACCAACCATAAGAAGCTAAGTATTCAAACTATCTATAATTAATCTGATGTAGCGCCTTATCCCTTACCAAACAAAAACCTATATTTCCACATTAGTTGCCACACCAGTCGACGACAGTAGTAGCACTGCCTATACATATGCCCACACCAGTTGGCGACAGTAGTAGCGCTGCCTATACGTAACGCCCTTCTTCAGTCTCTGGGGAAAATTTACTGTTGATTCCTGGGCATATTCTTTCGATGGCGTATACATTTGTAAATACGGATACGAATGTGCCATGAATACAAATAGGAATCTCCGTATTTTTGGCATAGTAAATGCCGAAAATACGAATATGCATAATATATGCATCTTTTCTTGTATGAAAACGTCTATTTTAGGCGTATTTTCTTTAGTAAATTTCCCCCAGAGACTGAAGAATAGAAGAAGTGCTTTGCTCTCTCTGAAGTCTATTTTTGGTATTTGTTTCGTTTTGGGGCCAAGCCTTCACGACCGTGCAGTTAAATGTAATGTTATTATTTACCACTAGAGGGCAGAATATAATCTAATTTTAGTGAAAACTTTCCGTTTTGGAAGTTTGCTGATTACCAGGTGGCCCCAACAGGCCCCTGATAATGCATTAGCCCGCTCGTTACTTTATACATCTGGGAATTAGCGTTTCCGCATGTGTAATGGACACATTAGTGATGATGATGATAGAGACCACTGGTGAGCAAAATTGACATGTGTAGCACTTGGTTGTACATGCGACAGTCAGTATGGGCTGGCAGGGATCTGAAAGATCCTTCTCCTTAACGAAAATGTAATGCAGTTGCTCATACACTACTATACTGTATGTTTATTATTAGATATCCAGCCTGACAATGTAGCAGGACGCCCCCAATAAAATCTAATTGGGGGCTTCTAAGCGTCATTAGCAGTGTAGTCCGCTGTTTCAGCGCTGTGTGCTGAGCGATCTGTCTGGGACAGTGTTCTGCTATGAGACTACCCTGACTAGCATCGTGATCGCTATGGCCCCTAAACATAGAGCAATGTAGTGATCCAGTGAGATCGCTTAGAAAATACGCTGAAATCGTCCCATGTGTAGGCCTCATAAGAGGTCTGATTTTCTTATTGAAAGTGGAGGGGCCGCAGTGTTCCCTGTCTTTTGGGATTTTCCACACAATTACTTCCTTGAATCTGACTACTTTTCATAAGTATAGAGAAAGCTGCTCAGCCTGGACTATAAAGGTGATGTATTGGCTATGGCACTGGGTGTCCTGGTGCTCAGTATGTGGTATATCTGCTATATGGCAGACAATGAGGGTAAATGCTTTGGAGGGAGTGAGTTTAATGTGCAGCACTGGGGCAAGGGTGATGGGGGCATGTGCTGGGGCATGTTACATGGGGGCGTGCACTGTGGCAGGGGAGAGGGGGGCATGCACGGTATGCACTGTGACAGGGGTGAGGGGCATGTCACATGGGGGCATGCACTGTTACTTGAGGGAGGTATGTACTGTGACAGGGGTGAGGGGGGGCATGTGCTGGGGCATGTTACATGGGGGCATGCACTGTGGCAGGGGACAGGGGGGCATGCACTGTTACTTGAGGGAGGTATGCACTGTGACAGGGGTGAGGGGCATGTTACATGGGAGCATGTGCTGGGGCATGCACTGTGGCAGGGGTGATGGGGGCATGCTCTGTGACAGGGAAGAGGGACACATGCGCTGTTACTTGAGGGAGGGAGGCGTGCAATGTGACAGGGTTTATGGGGGCATGTACTGTAACAGGGCTGAGGGGGGTAGGGGGCATTTACTGTGGCAGGGCTGATGGTGGCATGTACTGTGACAGGGCCGAGGGGGGGGGGGGGGGTAGGGGGCATGTACTGTGGCAGGGCTGATGGGGGCATGTACTGTGGCAGGGCTGATGGTGGCATGCACTGTGACAGGGCTGATTTGGCATGCTCTGTGATAGGGCTGGTGGAAAGACTGTGACAGACTTTATGGGGGGCATGTACTGTGACAGGGCGGGGGGGGAGGCATGTAATGTGAAAGGGCTGATGGGGCATGCACTGGGGCATGCACTGTGACAGGGCTGATGGAATGCACAGGGCAGGGTGGCATGCACTGTGACAGGGCTGATGGATTGCACAGGGCAGGGTGGCATGCTCTGTGACAGGGCTGATGGGGGCATGCACTGGGCCAGGGCTGATGGAATGCACAGGGCAGGGTCGGTGGAATGCTCTGTGACAGGTCATGTATTGGGGCATGTCTGGGTGTCAGCACACATGATGATGATGATGATGGTGCTGAGGCCTGAGGATGACGTTAGCCCAGATGCTCCCACTGCTGGAGGGGCTGCTGCTGCTGCTGCTGGCTGAGGCCTAGTACTGCCGCCTGCGCTAGGCCTCTGCTACCAGGAGGGGGAGAGGGAGGAGGAGGCGCCATGATGACCGGTGCATCCTGGGAAATAAACCAACATGGGGAGCAGCTCCAGGCTCACCATGCACCTCATCCCCACGGAGTGAGAGCCTGAGGTCACCCCCGCCTCCGCCGCCGCCATCACACGGGCCCCCCCCGCCTCTCCGACACCCCCCGGGGGACGATGTGAGGGGCTGGAAGCGAGGAAACGCAGCCTCGTCCCCCCCCTACCCCCCGCCTCTCCCGGATGATGGACAGGAACTACCCGACTCCCACCTTCACCGACCCGCTGGCCCCAGCCTCCACCGCCGCCTGGGCCTACGAGCGGAGCGCGGCCGGGATCAAGCCCAGGTAAGCTGGAGCGGCGTGCGGGCGCGGTGCAGGACAGGCCGGGGATGCGAGGCCTACAGCTGCGTTACAGCACGGGGTTCTCCGCTCAGTAAACATTCCCGCAGCAGGGCGCAGCCACCGTCGGGGGGACATCCACGACAGGCCGAGGACCCACCCCAGCAGCAGGCCGCGGTGTGAGGCTGTGACCAGCGACTGACAGACTTGCCAGACCTGCTCCTGCCTCCCCCAGCCATTGCTGTGGTCTGTGCCAGTGCCCTGGTGTATCCTATCTTATACCCCGTGTCAGTGCCCAAGTGTATCATGTACCCCGTGCCACTGTCCTAGTGCCCTTGTGTATCGTGTACCCTGTGCTAGTGCCCAGGTGTATCATGTACCCCGTGGCAGTGCCCTGGTGTATCGCGTAACCAGTGCCAGTGTCCTGGTGTATGCCGTGCCACTGTCCTAGTGCCTTGGTGTATCGTATACCCCGTGCCACTATCCTAGTGCCCTGGTGTATCGTGTATGCCGTGCCACTGTCCTAGTGCCTTGGTGTATTGTGTACTCTGTGCCACTGTCCTAGTGCCCTGGTGTATTGTGTACCCCGTGCCACTGTCCTAGTGCCCTGGTGTATTGTGTACCAGTGCCACTGTCCTAGTGCCCTGGTGTATTGTGTACCAGTGCCACTGTCCTAGTGCCTTGGTGTATTGTGTACTCTGTGCCACTGTCCTAGTGCCCTGGTGTATTGTGTACCCCGTGCCACTGTCCTAGTGCCCTGGTGTATTGTGTACCAGTGCCACTGTCCTAGTGCCCTGGTGTATTGTGTACCAGTGCCACTGTCCTAGTGCCCTGGTGTATTGAGTACCACTGTCCTAGTGCCCTGGTGTATTGTGTGCCACTGTCCTAGTGCCCTGGTGTATTGTGTACCCCGTGCCACTGTCCTAGTGCCCTGGTGTATCGTGTACCCCGTGCCACTGTCCTAGTGCCCTGGTGTATCGTGTACCCCGTGCCACTGTCCTAGTGCCCTGGTGTATCGTGTACCCCGTGCCACTGTCCTAGTGCCCTGGTGTATTGTGTACCCCGTGCCACTGTCCTAGTGCCCTGGTGTATTGTGTACCCCGTGCCACTGTCCTAGTGCCCTGGTGTATTGTGTACCCCGTGCCACTGTCCTAGTGCCCTGGTGTATTGTGTACCCCGTGCCACTGTCCTAGTGCCCTGGTGTATTGTGTACCCCGTGCCACTGTCCTAGTGCCCTGGTGTATTGTGTACCCCGTGCCACTGTCCTAGTGCCCTGGTGTATCGTGTACCCCGTGCCACTGTCCTAGTGCATCGTGTACCCCGTGCCACTGTCCTAGTGCCCTGGTGTATCGTGTACCCCGTGCCAGTGCCCTTGTGTACCCTGTGCCACTGTCCTAGTGCCCTGGTATATTGTATACCATATGCCACTTTCCTAGTGCCCTGGTATATCGTATACTCCGTGCCACTGTCCTAGTGCCCTGGTATACTGTATACCCCGTGCCACTGTCCTAGTGCCCTGGTATACTGTATACCCTGTGCCCTGGTGTATTGTGTACCCTGTGCCACATTCCTAGTGCCCTGGTATATTGTATACCCGTGCCACTGTCCTAGTGCCCTGGTGTATCGTGTACCATATGCCACTGTCCTAGTGCCCTGGTGTATCATGTACCATATGCCACTGTCCTAGTGCCCTGGTATATTGTATACCCCGTGCCCTGGTGTATCGTGTACCCATTATTATGTAACCTAGGGATCGGAGTACACAGGGTGGGTAGGCATCTGTTCTGTTCTAGAAAATGTTCATCTTTTTGCACAGTGGCTGATGGTAAACTTCATATGTTGCATCACCTGCTGTGCCAACATAGATCAAACCATGGGGTGGATGCTGCTTACTGGTGTGGAGTCATGTATGGGCCGCTCTCTAAACTCTATGGTTTGTGTTACTTTTTGGGAGCCGGTAGTAATGCGTTGTCTGCAGACTGCGCATGTATGAGCAGAAAGTGCAGAGGAGGGATCCTTTTGGATTCCTCTCCCAGTAACTATTGCAGGAGGTAGCTCCATAAGTTAAAAGTTCTAATGCAGTGTTTGCCAAACTGTGCCATGGCACCCTGGGGTGCCACGGGGCACTTGCAATAGTGCCATGAGTTTGTGGTCCAGGACCAATTGAAATTTTTTATGGTCAATGTAAAACCAGTGCTTGTGGCTTCCAGTCATAACATACATGAACAAACAGAAGTGAATCCTATCCCTCACCACATAACGGGTCTAAGGATGACCTATAAACACAATTTTCTATGTTTCTCAATAAGAATCTTTTGGCCTGGCGGTGCCGTGAAGAAAATTGTTACTCTAGGGTGCCATGATTCCAAAAAGTTTGGGAACCACTGTTCTAATAGATCCTTAAAAGGATGATTGTTACCAGGGCCAGCTACGGAATACTTTGTCAATCTTTCATTGAGCCCTCTGATACCGCTTTTCCACTGACATAACACACCGACCAAGGAATTTTGCCAGTGGAAAAGGGTACAAGGTAAAAATTCCGGGTAAAGTGACCCAGGAACCAATCAGGGGTTTAAGCGGGTAAAGAGCCGTGGAAACGACACTTAAGGTGCGTACACACGGGGGAGATATATTGCTCAGTGTCTCCTTTTCATCAGCGACCAGAGATGGTCGCTGATGAAAGGGAACCTCTGCCGGCGGTGCCGCAGAGGTAATCAGCTGGTTGCAGGAGCGATTAGAACGGGGCTGAAAACGGGAGCGCGCACCCGGCGATTTATCGCCGGGGCACACTCCCGTCAGTGGGGATATGGTCGCCAGTGACCATATTCCCAGCGATTTCAGCAATCATCGCTGCCGTGTGTACACGGCTTTACCCTGAATTTTTGACCCGGGCAGGAGAGGATGGCCATTGAGCAGCTGCTGCCTTCTGCCCACCCGCCGGTCCCCACCGATCCTGCTGGCTGTCATTGACTGCCACTGCCTGCTTCCTAGCCGCTGATGCCCACCGGCCACCACCCACTGCCCTGCTTTCCCCCCCTCCGTACAAATGCTGTCTGTCTGGGAAAAACCCGGGAACACAGTGCAGTGGAAACAGGGACCCCAGTGTGGAGACCCGACAAAATCCCTGGTCAAACTTACAATCTACTTTTGTTGTTGAAAACTGGTTATCGCAGCATTACTCTGTAAATGCAGTTTGGTAGCAATATCTCACGAATGTGATTTGCTAAATAGGCTCCTAACAGATTTTTTTTTTAGTTAATGCATCAAATGATGCATTTGGTAGATCACATGCAACAATGTGTAGAGTTACTAACCAAGAACCACAGACCCTTGTGTGTGTTGTTTCTCCTTGTAGTCAGCCGGGCTATAAATAGTAGGGCTTTTGGCAGGGCTGCCCCGAAGTTCAATAGTTCATGTTTGTTTCTGTAGGAGTTCATTAATCCCAATAGTTTCTTCCTAAATATGAGAACGGAGCAAGGTCGGTCCCAATTAAGTAAAACAGAGTGAGGTCTCCCAAAGGCGTGGCCAGATGTGTCCAGGGAGCCAAGAAAAACTTGTAGTTTGGAAGAGCAATGCTGGTGTTAAATGCATTGTGGTACCTGTGTAATCTCGTGGATTGGTGTTTAGGTAAAGGGCATTTTCACATCTATATATTTGTGTCTCTGGGCCACTAAATGAGATGTATTTGTGTTCCGTTGCTAAGTGGCTAGTTTGTTATCTCTTCCTCGGAACATCTGAACATGTCATGTTCCTTATTAATCTTTAGGCTTGCTGCTTTGTATAATACAAGGGTTCTTGCTGAGTTGGGTGTACCCTGGACCTGTCTCAGAGTAGTGTTAGGGACTTGTCCTATTGAGGTAACCTGGACGCGGTGGACAAGCCGGTAATAATGGCCATCATTATGCTAATAACCTAAGAAATGCAATATAGCAATGATATTAAAAGGTCTAGCATTTATATTATTTAGTGTGCACCTGCAATCTCCTCCTCCTGCTTGCTGCACTACAGGTCTCAGCAGGTAGCACCTCATATGTCCAGGGTGTGCAGTTTAGGGCCCCTCCCCCTATGAGTTGGGTGTACACCCGTTTTCTTACTTGTACCTGGATGACCATGGAACTTTTGGAAGGGGCGGGCAAACCACGGGTTAATTTGCATAATTCTGAGCGGAGACAGACCTGCACAGGTCAGTAGCTCTTGCTTGCGTCCGGCGTAATTCCTTACTGGGTACACACTTGACGATGTAGTCTCTGAATGAAAGATCTAGTGCAGGCATGTCCAAACTATGGCCCGCCAGCTGTTGTGAAACTACCATCATGCCTTGCAACAGTTTTGCTGAATGAATGAGAAAACTATGGCAAGGCATGCTGGGATGTGTAGTTTCAAAACAGCTGGAGGGTCACAGTTTGGACATGCCTGATCTAGTGCTTACAAGCTGAGCATTATCGTTGTGACGTCAAGGCCTCCGATGCCGCAGGTAGGCCGTTGTACATGTGACAGTATGGGTGCTCATGTGGCCAACAGCTTCATATACATGTGTGTGTCTTAAGTTTGGTAGCCAAAAATATTCTCATTTGCACGGTGACAAGCAATTGTATCAGTTACCTCTCTATACACAATCTATTTTGTACTGTTTATTTGTACACAAAAGATGTCCAGTGTAGAACATTTGTATATATCTTATATATGGCTATAACCAGACAGATTTATTGGGCCAGATTCAAAGCGTTTTCACGCCAGCAGCCACTAGAGGGCGTCCAACAGAGCTATTCAAATGTAGCTTTGTTGGAAGTATGGCTGCCGGCATCTGCATTGTAGCTAACACCCGCTACCCCCCCCCCCCCCCCCCACCCCCACCCTGGGGGTGGCGAGCTGAAATGTCGGAAAGGTCACCCGGCAGAGAACAAAAACAGGACTTCTTGTGTAGTGCCCACTAGTTTGGTCGGGCTTTGCACACGGGTAGCTAACACCCGCTACCCCCCCCCCCACCCCCACCCTGGGGGTGGCGAGCTGAAATGTCGGAAAGGTCACCCGGCAGAGAACAAAAACAGGACTTCTTGTGTAGTGCCCACTAGTTTGGTCGGGCTTTGCACACCTACATTGCGAGGGAAGTCAATTGAATAACCCCCTTAATGTCGGCAATTTATGGCCTGTGAGCCAAATGCCTTTCTTAAGGCAATCCGTGCCGGCCCAGTTGTTGCTGCAGCACTTTTTGCCATTACAGTGTGGTTACCGGCCAAGCATCGCAGTGAATAATCACCAGCTCCTGGCAATTCCTGCGGCTGGGAACCAAACAGCCGAATGCATAGCACTCTATAAGTGGCGGAGCCGAGTCCAGACAGCAGCAAACAATGCATAGCATGGGTCCTCAAACTGCGGCCCTCCAGATGTTTGTAAACTACAAATCCCAGCATGCCTTGCCACACTTTTGCTATAAGGGAGTGTTAAAACTGTGGCAAGGCATGCTGGGATTTGTAGTTTCACAACATCTGGAGGGCCGCAGTTTGAGGACCCATGATGCAGAGCATCCGATTGCTACGGTCCGGTCGACCACTTTCAGCTCTCAGCCTTTCACTGAAAACTGCTCATGAATCCCACCAGATGAATGATTTGCCCACCCCTTGTATAAGCCCATAATTAGTCATTGTAGTCTGCTGTTGTGCTGTAAAGGTATTTGATATGCTGTTACGGGACTGTCCTGCTCCATTGTATAGGGATTGTAGTAAGGACGTTGTGTAAGGAACCTTATTCTGTCCATGTTTACATTGTCAATAAAGCTTAATGTTCCATATAATCTAAAGATCGCTGGCATTTCATGAATACCCTATTCACATCCAAATCCCAGGCCTGAGCAAGGATTTGGAACACTCCAATTCCATTCCAGACCTGGCATCTATCACACCGCAACTCTGACCCAGGTTATACCCGTGTCGGCACACGGATGTATTGGAACTCTATTGCCGACGCTTGGAGATGACATCATCTCTATGCACCTGCGATCTGCCTCTCCCTATGCTGTGAACGGCACCCATATCGGATGACCCGAGTTACCTGTTCACACTGCCAGGTGAATGATCATTGTTTCTGAGCTCTCGCACGTACTCAAGCACTTCGTATTTGTCAGCGGTTGTATGAAACGACTATGCTGACACGTGAGGTCTGATTCGGAGACACTGCACTGTTGCAAACAGCGAATTTGTGCTTAGGTGCTTTTCTGTACATCTGTGCTATTCTGCGTTGGATAGAACTTCTTCCTGCGAAATTGGAGTGGGAACTGTGTGGTGACAATGGAGTCACCCTAACTTGTGTGGATGTGTCTACAGCTCTGTGCATACAGGGAAGCCCCAAGCACCTAGCATCTGGATAGTAATGATAATGTTGCATTAGCTGATGCTAAATCAGTGGGCGGCTTTGTGCTTGCAGATGCCGGGCGTAAATCAGTGTTCTGAACTACTATGATCATTGTGCTTGTGACTCTAAATCGGCTCCTTACTGTAATAATAATAATAATGGACAAGGCTATAAAGGAAGTGGACTGTTCATGCATCTGAATTTGGTTCATTTCCCTGCCTTACGATGGTGTATGGTTGATGCATCATTGTTGTTAATACCAATTTGCCAGCAGTCTAGAAGTGATTTATAGAGGGCTGCTACTCAGGGAGGAAAGACCATTAATCCACCCTCGGTTATAGATTGCATTATGTCACACACTGCCCTGGTCATTCACTCTTCTCCTGCTAGGCTCCTCCTTATATGGACCAGTTATGCCAACACAATGGCATATCTTGTAGCAGATGTGGTGCAAAGTATAACAATGAGGGTAACCGTCCTAAAGTTCGGGGGTCACTTCAACTTTTTCTTATTTTTTTTTAAAGAAATGCGCTGTGTTTTTTTCAATGAAGATAACAATAAATTAATCAGAAATACATATACATTGTTAATGTGGTGAATGACTATACTAGCTGCAAACTTCTGTTTTTTAAAGGCATCTCTCCATAGGTGAATAGAGGCCCATTTCCAGCAACCATCACTCCAGTGTTCTAATGGTACATTGTGTTTGATAATGATGTTAATAGAAACATAGAATTTGACGGCAGATAAGAACCACTTGGCCCATCTAGTCTGCCCCTTTTTTTAAACATGTTACCTCAAACCATATTTGATCCTTATTTTTTTTGTAAGGATATCAATATGCTTATCCCAAGCATGTTTAAATTGTACTACTGTATTTGCGTCTACCACCTCTGTTGGGAGGCTATTCCACTTATCTACTACTCTTTCTGTGAAAAAATTCTTCCTCACATTTCCCCTGAATCTTCCTCCCTCTAGTTTCAGTGCATGTCCTCGTGTTCTGTTGCTCCTCTTCCTGTGAAGAATGTCTCCCACCTGGACCTTGTTAAAGCCCTTGATATATTTGAAAGTTTCTATCATGTCCCCCCTTTCCCTTCTCTGCTCTAAAGTATACATGTTAAGATCTTTTAGTCTTTCCTGGTACGTTTTGTGATGTAGGCCATGCACCATTTTAGTTGCCCTTCTTTGTACAGTCTCTAATGTATTTACAGTATATCCTTCTGGAGATATGGCCTCCAGAACTGAACACAATACTCTAGGTGAGGTCGTACCAATGACCTATACAGTGGCATTATTACTTCTTTCTTTCTACTGCTGATACCTCTCCCTATGCAACCAAGCATCTGACTTGCCTTCTTCATTGCTTTGTTACATTGCCTACCTGCTTTTAAGTCCCCTGAAATAGTAACACCTAGATCCCTCTCTTCCTCAGTAGTTTCCATTATAGTGCCATTTATACTATATTGAGTCTTTGGATTTCTGAGACCCAAGTGCATGATTTTGCATTTTTTGGCATTAAACTGTAGTTGCCATTCTCTTGACCATTTCTCTAATCTGCCTAGATCCTCAATCATTTGTTTTACCCCTCCTGGTGTGTCTACCCTGTTGCATACCTTTGTGTCATCTGCAAAAAGGCACATTTTACCCTCAATTCCATTTGCAATATCACCAATAAAGATATTAAAAAGCACCGGTCCAAGTACAGATCCCTTGGGTAGAAGACTAATGGATGATTAGAAAACCCTTGTGCAGTTATGTTGGCACAGTTAAAAATGGGTTTGCTAATTTGAGAAGCTATAAGACTGGCCTTCCTTTGAGCTATTTGAGTATCTGGGGCATCACATTTGGCCAGAAAAAGAGAACTTTCATGTGAAACTCGGCAGTCTGTTCTTAGAAACGAAGGCTATTCCATGTGAGAAATTGCTAAGAAATTGAACATTTCCTACATCAGTGTGTACTACTCCCTTCAGGGAACAGCACAAACAGACTCTAACCAGGGTAGAAAGAGAAGTGGGAGGCCCCTCACAGATCCTCACTGGCAGCTTCATTAAATGGTATCCGCAAAATGCCAGTGTCAACTGGCGAATCGCCTTGGAATTACCCTGTGTTTACCGACCATAATATAAATAATTCAGCCTTCACTTGTGTAAAATATATACTCAGCACATTTATGTGAAAGTTCTATGCTGGCTGATCCTGAGTAGAAGTCTGAAATGTATCAAATTCAATATATTTTCTAGAAAATGAATTTGGAAGCTTTTATATATTTTTATCTACATACACACGTTCTTGTGTTTCCACATGCAAGTATAGATCTATACCAATAAATGACAATGTTGCATTGTCAACATGCATCATGCCAATGACTGTCGGCAGTCCTGTCAACACTGATGAAAATGTAGTGCGAATCCCTAAACGTGTCCATACACTAGTACGATTTGACCTATATTCTTTTCTTTCCTTTATTACATGATATCAACGCAAAAGGACGATAAATCATGTGTATGGTATGTCACGTACTTAGGAATCCGATGACTGGTCTGTGTGTTCTATCTGAAAATTTTTACCGATGCACCAATGATACATCGTATCCTGGGGCAGAGAACGGGGTGGCATGCGACACATTGTATCCTGGGGCAGTGAATGGGGTGGCATGGGATGCAGTGAATGGGGTGGCATGCAACGTACAGGATCTTGGGGCAGTGAGTCGGCTGACAGCCTTCAGAGAGCTGCTGGGTCGTTTGAAGAGGTATCGAATGTGATACCTCGCCTTATTTTATAGGTGCCTTTTAACCTTCCACTGCCCGCAGGATGTTGATATTTCACTTGTCAACATTGAGTTGCCATTAACAAGTGATCACTCTAGCACGCAGTACCTTTCATAACCCGTGTAGTTCTTCTTCCCTTCCTAGCACAGCAGAGAGCGACACCCCAGGCAGGGAAGAGGAACTGCACGGGTTGTGAAAGATGCATGGTGCTAGAATGAAAATACATCCTATATGTATGTACATGTCTACAAATGTTGACACCTCCATCCTATATAATAAAAGGCTTATGCTGCACCTCACCTCTATTGGGGGGGGGGGGTGTAATCCGCGTGTTCTACATGCCGGCAGCGTAAGTGTTGCTCTGTCCTTGGGCGCAGTTACTGTTATGGTCCGTCATTTTAACGAGCTGGTAACGAGTATATGTATGACGGCTTTAGATGCTTGACCTGGAATTTGTATGGGCTATGCAGCCAAACACAATCTCTTGCTGTCTCTAGCTAATTTTGGCTGAAGCCGTGCATACCTGCAGTGTGTCACAGCGACAGGAAGTCTGCCGTGTGCAGTGGAATATCTTCCCTTACTCTCCTGTATATTTATTCCCATAGTTATGTTCTAACTAGTTCACACGTTACAATGGGCTAGTTCCGGTGTTGCCATGGTAGAGCTGTTATTACTTGTTTCTACGCCGCTCACATGTTTGCCTTGTTCAATAATGTTTTGTTATTGAAAATCATATGTTCTACATTGTGTGTGTGTGTGTGTGTGTGTGTAATCTCCTGGCCTCACATCCTGTCGCAGGCCGTTATTCTCCACTAAAGGTGGGAGCCACCTGCTGACCTGAAGTGGGGGAATGTATAATACACTATTCAGCAGCTCCTTGACAGCCATTGTCACCTCCCACACCATCAGGAGTGTAAAGTGCTAGTTAGCAGTAGAACTTGTTTTCTAATGATTAATAATCCAGTGTATATGTTTAGGACTCCTACAGTGATAGTGGGCCTTTTATACAATACGTTTTACCCATTTATTTCAATTCCAACTATGTTCTCTTCCCCATCTCTCTTTAACTTCAGTTATAACCAGGTAATGGGTAATGCCAAGTATGTAGACCAAGCATGGCCAAACTGTAACCCTCCAGCTGTTGTGAAACTACAAGTCCCATCATGTCTTGCCACAGGTTTGCTATTAAGGAATGCCAAAACTGTGGCAATGCATGCTGGGTTGTGTAGTTTCACAACAGCTGGAGGGTTACAGTTTGGCCATGCCTGATGTAGACCATGTCGACCTAATCCAGGGCTCGACAAATACCGGTCGCCAGGTCGCCACGGCGACCAGATTCTGCTTCCTGGCGACCAGATTTTTTGCAGGGAGGGAGGAAGCAGAATCTGGTCGTCAGCAGCCCGACCACCCGTCTTCCCCTCCTTTCAGGCCAGCGGCAGCGTGGTCCCCGACCCCCGCCCAGCCTGTCAGGCGCAGGCTGGTATATTCTAAATTAAGTGCAGCGGCTGCGGGACCTATCAGGGAGGTTCTGCTTACCGCCAGCAGCTCCGTCCCTGCCTCTGCCCGGCTGCAGGAGATCTGTGACCGCCCCCCCTGTGCCCGGCTGCAGGAGTTCCGTCCCCCTTCCGACCAGCTGCGGAAGATCCATGGACATCCCCCTCCGCCCTGGCTGCTGAAGCTCCGTCCCCCTTCCACGTGTTTGCAGCCTGCAGGAGCTCCGTGACAGCCCCCCCCCCCCATGTGAGCTCCGCGACATAACTCACTCCCCTCCGCCCAGCCACGGGAGCCCAGTCCCCCCTTTGCCCAGCCACTACAGGAGGCATCATGGATGTGTCACTACTGGGGGGAATTGGGGATGTGGCACTGTGGAGGGGCATTACCTGGGGCATGTGTGTGGCAAGGAAAGGTAAGGGTGCTTTGTGTCTTATTAGGAGGACTAAATGAGTTTTCACCAGCTGTACCTGCCTGTTATCATTTGAACCTTGAAACCCTATTTAGTGGGTGCTATGGTGTGTGGCATGGTGTAATGGGCATTTGTGTGGCTTAATGTGTAATGGGCATGGCGGTGTTTGGTAGAATGTGTAATGGGCATTACGGTATGTTGCATAACGTGTAATGGGCATTATGGCATGTGGAATAACATGTAATGGGTGTGTGGCATGTGTAATAGGCATTGCGTTGTAAATTTTTTCCACACCTTCGGCGTGCACTGTCCCTATTTTTAGTTTGTCTGGCTCCTACACATTCATCCTGGCTCCCAGATTTTAAAAACATTTGTCAAGCCCTGACCTAATCACTGTGGACCAATAATGGTGGAGACCTAATTTATGTTTTTATTCCAGTTTCTCATTTGTGGCTTATTATAACCATTCATTATATGTAAGGAAATTTATAGTCCTGTATTTGTCTATCCTGGATTTCATCAGGATCTGTGTCGGCATTTCTGTGTCGTATTACAACGATGCATCATGGTTAATAAGCAGGACTGATTCCATTTGTGAGCTCTGTTTTTGTAGGACTCTGGTTATACTGACTGGTTGCTCCGCGCCATTGGTGCGGGATGGAAGTTTGTTAAATTAAATTCTACAGTTTGTTTTCAAGCGTATAATTAGAATTTGTCAAAATTGGCAAGCAAGCGTTTTTATTGACCGTAATGTCTACCTTTTTTATATAAGAAATTATAAAAAAAAATATATATAACAAATGAGAGTGACGCTGCCATTTTTAGCGGATATATTGCACATCCCTCACAGATGTTGGCGCTCATGGCCCTCGTTCTGTCGTAGAAATAGACTGTGCTGCAGGTGCCGCGCATCGGAATCGAATTTGGATTGGATGTGAGCACAGACAGCATTAGAGCGATGTATATGGGGTGGCCATAATCAAACTTCCTCTATTCAGAGCTGCCTGTAGCTTGTTGATTGGGAGACTCAATGAGATGGTATCCAGGCGGCGGATCGACTGGGCTGAGGTCAACGGCATCTAGTTAGACCTCTATAGGTGATCGGCCGGGATTTACATAGACCGTGACACTGGATCGACAGCAGGCAAGCATCTATGGCAGGGGTGGGGAACCATTTTTGTGCCAAGGGCCATTTGTATGGGAAAAAAATCCTTGGGGGGCCATATGTAAAAGATTTACTTACAAATTGTACTGCTGCAGCCGTCCCACGCTCCCGCGACTGCCGCTGAATAAGACTGACAGTTTCCAGCTGCTGTTGATTATGAGGAATCTCGCGAGAACTACCGCCCTCTTGCGAGAATTCCCCTGTACTTGACTCCCGGCAAAGCTGCCAGGCGGGTGGGAGGGCCATTCAGACCGACTACGGGGGCAGCATACGGCCCCCGGGCCTGAGGTTCCCCACCCCTGATCTATGGGAACCAAGGCCGACACGGGTTTTTCGTCTTTTTATTTTTTATTTTATTTTTTTGCTGCCGGTCCAGTTGGTTTCTACTCTACAATCAAAGTGGACATAGAGTAGGAATATAACTGTGTCCAAAGCATGGCAAGTGCAGCGAGTCATGCGTGGGGACACTGCACATAGGGGGTTATTCTAGTTCACTCTTTCTGACAAAATCCTTCTTAGATGACAAAACCATGTGCACTGCAGGTGGGGCAGATGTAAAATGTGCAGAGATAATTAGATTTAGGTGGGATTTTACTTCAAAGTGAGATCTATATTGCAGTGTAAAAATAAAGCAGCCAGTATTTTCCCTGCACAGAAACAATATAACTCACCCAAATCTAATTCTCTCTGCACATTTTACATCTGCCCCCCTGCAGTGCACATGGTTTTGTCCAACTAAGAAGGATTTTGTCGGAAAGAGTGAACTAGAATAAGGCCCATAGTGTCCATGGGCACCCCTCTGACATTCGGCACCAAAAAAAGACGAAATACCCATGTCGACCTTACTACTGTTGAACAGGTTCTCGTCGATCTCATGCCTCCCGTCGATTCTGCGTCACTGTCTATGTAAAACTGGTCGACTAAGTATAGACTTTTGACTATACGCCGTAGACCATGGTATGGTCGGACTCCGCCCCGTTGTTCTGCTAATCCATAACCAATGAGGTATAGGATGCAGGATTCTGCCGAAAACAAGGGAATATGGCGCTGTCCAGTGTAAAAATGGCCAAACAATTCAATAATGAGACTAAATTGATAAGAATAATTGTCTTTTTTTTTTTTTTTGGTTGTGTTTCACTAATAACACAGCAATAAATTATCTGTCTTATGCACTCTGTACTCGCATGCGTCCTATTGGCACTCACACTAAAGGCGAGGTACGCTCTGCAGTCAGGTGTACGTAGACCTCTGTGTACTGGTTCAGTTCTGTATGTCGCGACCATCTTACCATCCTCTTAGGGAATGTGCATTGTATTTAGGAGCTGGTGTTGCTTGCAGACGGGACGGTCTATGTGTTTATCCCACATTCTAGATGTTCTACTCCCACACAGTGTTTGTGCTCTTTTATCTTCTTGCAGTGCTACATATATCATTGGGCAGTGGAGGAATGTAAATAAGCCTGAGTAGTGGTGGTGGCCTAGATTAGAGGTCTGGTTTATTGGGACATTATCCTGAAAACCATTTGCTGTTTAAATATACGGTGATGTCCTATAATCCTTGCTACAAAACTAAATGGCCGCAGTAATGGGTTTTCTGTTTTACGGTGTCGTCGGAATCCACTTTGCATAGTTGCAGCATTCACTTTCAGAAAATTCATAGTTGATGAAATTCCAACTTTGGACAAACCATCCCCCAAGGTTGCTACGTTGTTCCGATAATATTTATTGGCTTTCAATCTCGTGCAAAGGCCTCGTTAATAACAATAATCATATTTTTATTTATATAGCACTCTTTCTCCAATAGGACTCAAGGGAGCATATTCAATGCCTTTAGGTGAGCAATGAAGTATAAACGATATTTAAGGTAATTACGGAAATGCTTGAGTAAACAGGAAAGTCTTGTTTTTAAAGGTTTTTAGAGTGGGGCCCTGTCGGACTGTGCGGGGAAGAGAGTTCCATCATCAAGTCGGAGCCGCATGGCTAAAAGCTTGATCCCCAGATGAATTACGGCCACCCATCGTCTCTCTCAGGGGTGTTTATTTAATGAAGTGGTCCTCTTCTCTCCCTGCCCCATGTGTTACAGCCATATTTGTGGTTTACATGTGTGCTTGGTAGTTGACTATATAGGCCCGGTCCATCACCTTTGGCCTCTTGCCCATTATTTACTTAAACCAGCCAATTGAACCCACAGCTAAAATAATTGTCCATCCCTGGTATAAAACCATTTAGTAATTCTAGGCTTTAGTTAAGCTGGGTACACATCTATACAATCCCTGTTTTCTTTCGAGCGTTCGATTGACCATAGACGCGATCTACTGTCCACAAACACCAGCCGATACGCGCGTATACACCTATACAATTTTACTTGCGACGTTCGATCTACTCCCGTCCAAACAATCGCAAGAAAAAGATTGTACCCCCGTACACACACTCTCGATTCGGGCTATTGACACCTCATATATAAACAAAATTATCATAATGGGCTGGGTTAAGGGCATACCAAAATGTGAGTACAGAACCTAAACGAAAGCGATTTTCTTTTTTTACATCAGTGCTGGCTGGGCAGAGAACACGCACGATTGTTCATTCCGTTTGTTTTCTATCACTCCCATCATGAGATTGTGGAAAAGAAAGGTTCGTGCTTGCATTCTTGCTGCTATGGCCACGACCATGCAGTCTATAAACACCCCTGCTGCACAGGTTCTTGTAGTGCCACGTAAAAAATTATGTCCGGCAAACCGCTCTGAAGAACGGTGTAGCTGGCCGTCTGCATGTAGACAGCCGGTGGGGTGACTAGGGACAGGCGTACGGCAAACCACTATAAGGATGGGGTGCGCGTCTACATGTAGACAGCTGGTGGGGTGACTAGGGACAGGCATACGGCAAACCGCTATAAAGATGGGGTGCGCGTCTACTTGTAGACAGCCGGTGGGGTGACTAGGGACAGGCATACGGCAAACCGCTATAAAGATGGGGTGCACGTCTTCATGTAGACAGGTGGCAGGTCTACATGTAGACAGCTGGTGGGATGACTAGGGACAGGTGTATGGCAAACCACTATAAGGATGGGGTGTGCGTCTACATGTAGACAGCTGGTGGGGTGACTAGGGACAGGCAAACGGCAAACCGCTATAAAGATAGGAGGAAAATATAATGAGGGAGAGGTGAACGCTTCTTGTGCTGTAGGAGAGATCATGCCTCTAGTCAACGCCCACATAGGCGTTCCAGCTCTGGGAGTATAATAGCAAGAACGGCCAGCATATCGATCGAACGTGCGTACACATTAGACTTTTGTTCTGATATGGGCCCGTCCTGTAAGATGAATATTAAACAGCACTGAACCTTCAACCGACCGAGTATGGACGGACAAGACCATTTTTTGTCAGTTTACCGATCATGCAGCAGGAATCGGGACAGCGTACACGCCTATACAACCGAACGGCCGTTCATCCCAGATCGAAAGAACGGCCTGACCATTGTAGTCCCAACTCCACTAATCTCCTGCCATAAGGTCCAGCTGTGATGTTCTAGGATGAGAGGTGGATACAGTTCTGGAGAACAAGCCCATCTCTAGTAGTGGGAGGATGATCCGCATTATTACTGTATTGAGCTTGAGTGCTACCCAGGAAGGCCTATAGCCAAGCCTCAGCCAACCTGCACGGTGAGGGCTGTTACCTATCGGCACACTGTCAGTTGTTACATTTATTACATGAACGGCCGAATATTCCAGCGCTGAAATTATCCCAGATGTTGTGCATGGAAAATGTTACCTCTGTCCAGCTGAGCCCATTTCCAGCACCTCTGGGACACTGCGAATAAGCATTGTAAGGCACAAAGATGGTCTGGAAGCAGGTGAGGCCAGGATGACGTATCCAGCGCTGGCATCACCTCCGAAATCAAGTCAGGAGATTTTATGGCTGTTGGCTCCTCTCCTGCAGATGCTTATTCTTCCCTTTACAGAACAATGACTTCTGGATTTTCTTAGAAGTCCTACTGCAGATTGTACAGAAGCCGCAAACAGTAATGTTACAGTCTGCGCCATGTGAGGGGTGTGACCTGTTACCGGAGGAGGCGTACGGGAAATAGTGTTCCGTCAGCTAGATGCAGTATATTATGTTATAATCTGCATTATTAGGAATATCCGTTCTGCACGGACCTGCGACAGCACTGAGCTCTGTACTTTCTGCCTAATTAATAGGTTGTGTTCTTAAAACCTACAGTTTGGTTCAGTTCTGCGAAGATCAAAAATAATAAACACCCAATGTCCTTCAAAGGGGTCCGTCCAATTGGCTGCGATTTGCTTGCCGGTGCTAGTACATGTGCTGCACATACGCTGCTGTCAGATTCTTAGATTTATGTTCACAGTCCTGTGGGACTGCGTACAAAGAAATCTGGGGTGAGATCCAATGCCCTGTTAATGCATTGTGTCCGAAATGTCTAGTATACATGCCGTTAACCTGAGGCGCCCCAAAAGTTACAGAACTCCCCTTACATATTTGCAGTATCTAATGCTGTGCTGGGAATACCTGGCTACCGGTGTAACTGTATAGAGGACTGGGGCAGATGTATTAAGCCTGGTGAAGAAAGTAGAAGGTGATAATGCACCAGCCAATCAACTGCTGTCATTTTTCAAACACACCTGATTGGCTGGAGCCTTATCACCTTCTACTTTTATCTCTTAATACATCTGCCCACTGTGATCTACTAGGGCTTGTAAATGCCCAATTTAGCCAACATCCTGTAAGGGAGAGTTCTATTAAACCTCCTACACAGAAGTCCCCCCCCCCCCTAGCAGACCGACAGCTACTCCTTATTAAGTGCAATGCACTTTACTTGAGAAAGCACCTTGAGTCCTGTTGGAGAAAGAAAGAACACTATATAAATATTATTATTATTATAAATGCCAGCTATGAGCAACTACTTCACTTGTCTGGTCTTTAAAGGGTTAACCCCTTCAGCTAAGACATTATGGGCCTGATTCTGGTTCACTTGCAAAAGCAAATTCTCTAATGGAAAAAAAACATGCTGCACTGCAAGTGGGGCAGATGTAACGTGCAGAGAGAGTTAGATTTGGCTGGGGTTTGTTCACACTGATATCTATAATGCAGTGTAAAAATAAAGCAGACGGTATTTACTCTGCACAGAAACAACATAACACAGAAATCTAGCCCCCTCTGCGCGTTGCATCTGCCCCTCTGCAGTGCAAATGGTTTTGTCCATTAGAGAGAGAATTTGCTTTTGCAAGTGAACCAGAATCAGGCCCTATATCAGCACCTATTTAAGCATTAGAAAATGCTGGTACAGATACTAAAATGAATCTTAAGCTGCACATACACTAATGTGATTTGGCCACTTTTCACCTGATTCCAAAGGATTGGGTCGAGAAATGGGGTAAAATAAAATAAAATGGCGGAATCGCATGTGTTTTACATCCAATGTGCGAATCTGAGTCGAACATTGAGCCGCTGCGGGTAATGGGATTTCGTACGATGTATCGTATGCAAAAGGGCCATATATGATATATCGTAAGTGATCTTCCCGGGTGGTTCAAGGGGCATCGCATGCGAATTCTCCCCCAGAGGTCCCGTAATATTTGGTAGTCTCTACTCTAGAGGTTATCAACCAGGTTCATGGGGGCAATTTGGTGATTTGTGGACTGTATTGTTCCTGTCTAAAGTGACCGGGAGCTATTCAGTTGTATTCTGTGGCCTGCCCCAATGGTTGCACTTTCTGCTTCTATGCGCCACCATTCTGATGTGAGAGCAGACAGGGCTTGTTTGCGATTGCCAGACGTGCCCTGTTTTCTGCGTGCCTGGCACTTACCACAGAAGTCGCTCAACCAGATATTCCTGTAGATTTATGGTGCGAGAAAGGGCCCGTCATGGCAGTTAGGTGATTCCACCGAGCTGTTCATGCAGAACAATTGAATAGCTCCAACAGTAGTCACTATGATGGGTACTACAATTCCCAATAACAGTTGAAATCCCCCCCACCCACCCCACCCTTTTCCAGGAGTTGAAACAAAAAATGAATGATTAATCAGTGTTATTACAGCATTGAACTGATGTGTAAGGGTGATTATTGTATTAGCAAACAGCTCTATAGAATAAAGTATTTTCCCATTACAATCTATTCATTTTATAAAATTGCTCTAGCCTCTGGCACGGTCTCCCTGTCGGGGGTGAGAGAAACCGGTACTTGTTTCCTAGAACGGCGCCCGTCGCGACAGACGCGATTTTAGGGCTAGTTTTAGCCTTTTCCCCGACAATGAAAAAATTGCGTCCATCGCATGCCTTAAGTTAAGGCATCCGATGCGATGGACCCGATTTTACATAGGGAACAATGTGAAATGGGCCAATGGACCCGATTTTTCATTGTATACCCACCCTTATGGGTATTTTACATGACAAATGCCCCCCCATTGTTAACGCCACCCTGCGATGAACAACCCGAAGCGTGGCGAGCGGCGGCGGTACGCGTCCTCCGAGATTTTCATACCCCCACGATTCTCTCTAATGGACACAATCATGTGCACTGCAGGTGGGGCAGATGTAACCTGTGCAGAGAGAGTTAGATGTGGGGAGGTTTTTACTTCAAACTGATATCTATATTGCAGTGTAAATCTAAAGCAGCCAGTATTTACTCTGCACAGAAACAACAGAACACCCAAATCTATCTCCCTGCACATGTTACATCTCCATTGCGCATGGTTTTGTCCATTAGAGAGAGTTTGCTTTTGTAAGAGAACCAGAATCAGGCCCTTGATGCAGGACTTGCTATTGCCATACATGCAGGACTTTCTCCCTGGGTGCATCTGACTTCTCACATGTGCAGCTCAGCGCAGTTCATTGTCTACACCCTGTTCCTGATATTAGTACGGAGCTTTCTGTTTTCATATCAACTGAACCGTGGCCGTCATTGACATTTTAGGGACAATTAGTGGCTTGTAGTTTGACACGTCAGCTATAAAGCCGTCTTGTCTGCCCTAGTGCGCTCCTTGGCGATTATGCCCTGTGTTTGCCACCTGGAATCCCGATAAGCTTTTCAATTATGTCGGGCTCATACAGGCTAGATCGCTAAATCGAAGAAATGGCAAACTCTCAATACTGCATTGCCATTTATTTATTAACAGTTTCTTATATAGCGCAGCCGATTCCGTTACGCTTTACAAAGGAGACAGTCATACAACAAACAGGGTATTTACAGACAGTCAAAATGTAGGAGGGCCCTGCTCGCAACCTTACAATCTATATCTCCATGTTCCTGTACACAATAAAGGCAAATAAGTAGTCAACCTTCTTTTTATTCCCCTGAAATGTATAATAGTATGTTGCCGATCTTGCTTGGCTTGTAATAGTCTTGTAATTTATGGCAAAATGATCATTCTCAAAGTGGGTGGCGTTGTATTGTCTTGGCTAAGAGTGAGTACGTCTTCCTGGCTGTTGTGTACATCTCTCAGCTGTATGTTTGTGACACACATGAGTACGTCCTACGCAGGGTTCCCATGATTCTATATCGGTGATAAATTGGTATTCTATGTTGGTCATCCATCACACTTGAGCTTCAACCAATGACGTAGTGTTCCACTTATAATGTGAAGAAAAAGGCATTGGGATGACAGAATGATGGAACCAATGGACAGATATTTGCTGCTTTGCATTTACAGTTTTATTTATTTTTATTTTATTAAGTTGTTTTTTTTTATATAGCGCACACATATTCCGCAGCGCTGTACAGAGTATATTTGAACATTCACATCAATCCCTGTCCCAGTGGAGCTTATAATCTATGTTCCCTACCACATGTACACGCACACACAGACATTCTAGGGTTAATTTGTTGGGAGCCAATTAGCCTATCAGTATATTTTTGGATTGTGGGAGGAAACCGGAGTACCCAGAGGAAACCCACGCAAGTATGGGGAGAATATACAGCTAGAGCCATTGTGGGAATTGAACCCATGACCTCAGCACTGTGAGGCAGTAATGTAACCATTACACTGTCCGTACTGCCCCCTATATATAACACATGGTGGGAATAGAACCCATGACCTCAGTGCTGTGAGGCAGTAATGCTAACCATAACACCGTCCGTACTGCCCCGTATATATAACCCATGGTGGGGATAGAACCCATGACCTCAGTGCTGTGAGGCAGTAATATAGCCATTACACCATCCGTACTGCCCCGTATATATAACCCATGGTGGGGATAGAACCCATGATCTCAGCGCTGTGAGGCAGTAATATAGCCATTACACCATCCGTACTGCCCCGTATATATAACACATGGTGGGGATAGAACCCATGACCTCAGTGCTGTGAGGCAGTAATGCTAACCATTACATATAACCCATGGTGGGGATCAAACCCATGACCTCAGCGCTGTGAGGCAGTAATATAGCCATTACACCATCCGTACTGCCCCGTATATATAACACATGGTGGGGATAGAACCCATGACCTCAGTGCTGTGAGGCAGTAATGCTAACCATTACACCGTCCGTACTGCCCCGTATATATAACCCATGGTGGGGATCAAACCCATGACCTCAGCGCTGTGAGGCAGTAATATAGCCATTACACCATCCGTACTGCCCCGTATATATAACACATGGTGGGGATAGAACCCATGACCTCAGTGCTGTGAGGCAGTAATGCTAACCATTACACTGTCCGTACTGTCCCGTATATATAACACATGGTGGGGATAGAACCCATGACCTCAGCGCTGTGAGGCAGTAATGCTATAACCATTACACCATCTGTGCTGCCCCGTATATATAACACATGGTGGGGATAGAACCCATGACCTCAGTGCTGTGAGGCAGTAATGCTAACCATTACACCATCCGTACTGCCCCGTATATATAACACATGGTGGGGATAGAACCCATGACCTCAGTGCTGTGAGGCAGTAATGCTATAACCATTACACCATCCGTACTGCCCCGTATATATAAAACATGGTGGGGATAGAACCCATGACCTCAGCGCTGTGAGGCAGTAATGTAACCATTACACCGTCTGTACTGCCCCCTATATATAACACATGGTGGGGATAGAACCCATGACCTCAGTGCTGTGAGGCAGTAATGCTATAACCATTACACCATCCGTACTGCCCCGTATATATAACACATGGTGGGGATAGAACCCATGACCTCAGTGCTGTGAGGCAGTAATGCTAACCAGCTCTTGATTGTGACTCCCGCCCTCCCATGTCAGACTACATTTGTGGTGTTTGAAACTCATTACTGCTGTATTCTTCTTGGCATTCTGTTGGTCTTCATGGTTTTGGGGACTACAAGTAAGGCATGCAGTGACGAGAGGTTCCACAGTAGCTCTGTAAGTAGTCTGTTTGAGAACAAAACCATGTCTCCAGGTCACATCTTGACCTGGGATAAATCCCCAGAGTTCCCTGTGTCTGCCTTTTTGTAATTGGACTTTCAGGGTAACAGGATCTTATACACAGCCTGAGAAATAACAGGGTTTGGTTCTGCTCAGCTGCCGTGTATGCATATATGAATTAGAATTATTATTTTTTCCTTCCTTCCTCCTCATTGCAGTGAGAATTTCCTTTTCGCTATGCCTTATGGATTAATTTAAAGCCAGTACGATCCGGTTCCTATAATTATCCTGCCATAACTCGTCATTTTCTTGTAATTCTCTCTACATGTGGCATGCAACAGGAAAAATGGCCGCTCCTGTGCTAGATTAGCTCTCTGCATGCAGGGCTTTCCTGCCTTCTCTATGGTTCTAGAGCAGTAACAATATGTTAAACTGTCATTTATTTAGTGACCGATGTCTACTAACAAACGTTACTTCCCAGCCAGTTGTGAAATACTCTTGATTTATATTCGTTACAATATCACCAGAATGTCCGATAGAGGGGATGCAGTTAAAATCCCGGCGGTCGGGATCCCGGCGTTCAGAATCCCGACGCCGGAATCCCGACCGCCGAAATGTCGACACATTCTCCCTCCTGGGGTGTCCACGACACCCCTGGAGGGAGAATAAATTAGCGTGCCGAGTGTAGCGAGGCACCGGGCCCTCTGCGTGGCGAGCGCAGCGGGCCCGCTGCGTGGCGAGCGCAGCGAGCCCGCAAGAGGGGGGCGATCCACGTCCCCCCCTTGTCGGCATTTCGGCTGTCAGGATTCCGGCGTCGGGATTCTGAACGCCGGGATTCAATACTGAATCCCCGATAGAGATCCCACTAGCACCAAATTAGGGCAGCATGGATGGTGTAATGGTTAGCATTGCTGTCTCACAGCGCTGAGGTCATGGGTTCAGTTCCTACCGCTGCCCCAACTGTGTGGAGTTTGTGTGTTCTCCCCGTGCTTGCGTGGGATTCCTCCCACAATCCCAAAAATATACTGGTAGGTTAATTGGCTCCTGACAAAAAGGAACCCTAGTGTGTGAGTGTATGTAGGGGCACACTAGAAGGGACTATTGGTTCTTATCTGCCATCAAATTCTGTGCTTCTTATGCAACTTCCTTCTAGCAAATAAATGGCACAATTTACCTAATAGCAACAGCCTAGGACTAATTAGATCTGCTAATTACGCTTTCTGTCTGCATGTTAACTTGGGTTCCTGCACCCCTGTCGCACTATTCCAAATAAATGATTTGTGTCCGTGCTACAGCTGGCATCTGGACATGTTCTGGCCTTGGGCTGGCTGCAAGAGAAACGGGCCACGTCCGGTCACCTTACCTCCGCATGGAGGTTGTGCGTGACCCTTCCAGCAGACGGCATCTTACTGCTGGGCACCCACAACGGCTTACTTGTCTTCAGTGTTCATTCACACAGCATTCAACCATCTCAGCTACTCGTAACTACAGACGTATTGTGTGGCGCACATGTGCATGTTCTGCTCCATTGGTTCCTTAAGGTGTGTCTGTCTCATAACACCGTGCAATGGTGTGTTTGACATGCGGCCATCCAGCTCTTGCGGAACTACACATTCCAGCATATCTTGCCACGGTTTGGCTATTAAGGCATGTTAACATACTGTCAGGGCTTGCTGGGAAATGTAGTTCCACAACAGCTGGAGGGCCTACTTTTTTGATTACGTCTGACATGTATACCCCTTTTACACCTAATGCCCAAATCCGACCCGGCATTTGGAACACGGATCCGAGCCAGGCCGGATCCGGGATTTGCACCATTTACACTACGGTGCCTACCTGCAGTGTAACCGGAGCGGGGCTCGGAGATGACATCTTCCTTGATCGCCGGACCGCCGTACTGGGGTTAAGCTCAGTACCAAGGTAAGCTGCTGGGCAGCCCCAAGCCCCCATGCACCCCCCATCCATGAGGTGAATGGATGCCGCACACAGGCATCCATTCACCTCTTCCCTGCCTCCGCTGCTGTCTGCACAGTACAGCAGAAAGCAGCGGAGGCTGTGTGCGCCCCCCGCCCAACCTCCATGTTGACCGCAGGACGCTGAGGTCCGGAGGTTAGGCTTCCCACAATGCTGTAAACGGGAGCCAGGTCGGATGACCCGGCGTACCCGTTTACACTCCCCTCTACCCAGGTCCTGCCAGTGTTCTACCCTGGTCGTGTAAAGGGACATGGGTTAACCCCTTTTACTCTGACGCTGACCCAGGTCCACAAGGGAAAAACCCGTGTTTTTGCGGCGGTGTAAAAGCGTTACCCTCTCACCAGTAGAACCACGCCAGTATGTGGGAGGGCTGGTAATCACAGGGAAGCTCGTGGTTCCACGGTACATCTCGTATTGTATAGATTATACATATAAAACCCTCATACACTGTACATATAACATGGAGCTAAGCCATAACCAGACCATTCCAGCTCCCCACAGAATGACTTTTTCTGTATTCTAATACTCTGATTTATCTTTATCGCGTGATATCGCTTTGTGTTCTTTACTCTTCCTAGTTTGTTGTTCTACTTTGTGTTGCATCTTTGCTTCCTGTTTGCTTCGGATATGATCATATGTTGCTTTATCTTGTAAGTTGCTTCCTCTCTGCAGCGTTCTATCAGATACAGGAATGAGCACATTACACATACAAGGGGCATCACCAACTGCTCTGCCAGCTGCCATGTCCACCTGGTCACTGGGGTAGACCGTCACAAAATAGGCCCTTATTCTGGTGTACAGGCATAGGCAACCGGTGGCAATCCAGCTGTTGTGAAACTACAAGTCCCAGCATGCCTGGCCACAGTTTTAGCACTCCCTAATAGCAAAACTCTGGCAGGGCATGCTGGGACTTGTAGTTTTACAACAGCCGGAGAGCCGCAGGTAGCCTACGCCTGGCCTAGTGCATGTCGACCTAGATGTGAGATGATCCTTACCTTGTGCCGACTAGATTTACAAGTCGCCCCCGTCAGGAACGGGATGCGATCATTAGGTTGACCCTGTTAAAGTCGACATGCATTGTGTCGACCACTAAAGGTCATTGGCCTTAGTTTGAAACCTGAAACAGGTCTTTGTGGCTATGGTCAACAGGGTTGGAAAGTTGACACAGGCATTAGGTGAACTATGGCAAGGTTGAGCGTCAGAGGCCGACATTTTTTCGGTGCCGACGGGAGGTATTTCATTCCCTACCATCCACTAGGGTGTGGCGGGAGAATAGAACAGTGGGCTGGGTGCAGCGAGACACCGTGCCCGAAGCATGGCGAGCGCAGCACACTTTGACGGTGTCCATGTCGACTATGTCAGCATTTGGGACAAAAACGTGAAACTCATGTTGATATTTTTTTTGACTGTGGACCTTCCAAACCTGTCGACCTTAGCCATGTCAACCCATTTCCAGTGTCGACATAATGCCTGGTGACCTTCACTCACCCATACCCATCAGGAACGGCTTGTGTAGATTGTGTCCCCCCAACCTTCTCCCTACTGTTATCACTGCGGGGCCCCTGGGCTGTGTTCTTACACGTCGTCCTTCTTGTCAGTCTCTAGAGATGTTTCTAGAAAAAACAGGAACACGAGTATTCGCTTCAATAGGAACTAGATAGTCTCCCACTTATGCAAAAACATATTGGTTGGTTTCCCTTTGAATCATCTGTCTGGAACGTCAAGGTCGCCTCGTTTTTCAGCGCATTGAGAGCAATTGGCGTAATTAAGTAATGGGGCTGTTTGATAAGTCCGTGCAGCTATTTCATATATCCATTTGCCTTTGTGAATCATTGGAAAGGACACCGGCGGGAGAAGCCGTCCTGCGAGAATGCCTGTCTGCCTTTTAGAAGTCTTGGAAGTGCGCCAGACAGAATGAGCTCATGATCCTCCACATTCGCTGTCATAAGCAGCGGGTTTATTTTATGGGCTATAATGAGCTATACTTTACTGTTTTATTGTGCGGTGCATTTCATGCTCAGCCAGAAGTCTGCTTCGGAGCCGTTTCCAGCGTTCTATGCTTTATCTCTTCCAGATAGAAGGATTTAGAACCCATTTGCACTGTCTACTGTACATTTCAGAGCCCGGTAAATCGCAGGGTACTTGCTGGATCCGGGCCAGGCGCTGGGCAGTCTGTGAGGCAGGCTAAGCAGGGCAACGCACTCATTCACAGTACTCCTCCTGAAGAATCACAAAGCCATTTAATGAAAGTCCGGTTTAATGGACTGAGACTTTTAAACATAACTTGGTGACCAGTAAGGTGTGTGGGTATTGGCATTCATACAGAGCTGGGTATAATTCGGCTGCTGTGGACTTGTCAGGCTGAACGTTACCCTGAATTAGATACAGTATGCTTGCCATTGTACAGGACATATTTCAATGCTGGATCTGTGGTTGGGTTGTAAGCATTTTGCAGCATCTGTAATAGGTTGGGTGTGGACACTGGTCACTGCTGCCTCGTAGAGCCTGCCAGCTTGCAGTGGCTTTATTTAAGCAGCGCTGGAATCTTTGAGTGCCAACGTTTGCTCAAAATATCTGCTAAAAAATGCCAGGGCCGTAGTCGAGGAATAGGAATCCTTGTCGGCAAGCGATCTGAAGTCAGTTAACCGCTTCAGTGGTATGCCCGGGTTCAGCTGCGCTGCCGCAAAAATTTCCGGGCATACCACCAATATGCTGCAGGCACCACTGGCTCATCACCTCTCCGGGCACACCACCACCACAACACCACACACACACACACACTGTTAGCACCCTCCTGGCGCTCCCCCTCACTCCTCCGGCGATCGTACGCCGGAGCTCCGCTGCCTCCACCGTCATTAGTTGCAGTGAGCAGTCAGCAGACTTGGGGATGTTCGGCACCGCTCGGGGGTTGACTCGGAAGTTTGAGCGCCCAAGTCCTCCCGAGCCTGCCACCTCCCTGTCTGCTGTGAGCCACGCTGGCGTTTTTAGCAGATATTTTGCACATCTCTCACAGCATCATTGGCACTGAAAGGGTTAAGTCACTAGTGGTGGGGACTGATTCAGCTGTAGGCTTAGCCTGAAATTGAGTCCTGCAAGAATAACACATTAATGTCTCCTTTGGCATTTTGTAGTGCTTAACTTGGTTGCTAAGATTAAAATAAATGTGTCACAAGGTGTTGTATTTACATTGAATGGGCTGCTGGTTCAAGGTGCTAAAAAGCATAAATGTGCTGCTGGTAGCTAGGCCACAACCCATTTAACAATGAGGCGTGGTCTTGTGGAAGCTAGGCCAGGTCTGTTCCTAAACACCCCCCCCCCCCCCTTTTTTTTTTTTTTTTTTCTTCTCCATGGTTTCAGCTTTGTCTTACCACAACACACTTTTTGGCTCATTGCCTCTGATTGGTTGGCCAGCCCTGCTGTAGTTATTGGGGATGTTTTTATAATACGATAAGGCAGGTAAAGGAAAAAAAATCCCTGAAGACTCATGTCTTTGAGGCTGATTGTATAATGCCCCCCCCCCCCCCCCTTACTATATGAGTGATGCAGGTACTTTTTTATTTTAAAAAAAATACATTGTTTTTTAATTTTATTTATAATTTTATTTTGGGTGCATACAGAAAGTGGGCACACATGCCTCCTGTGTCTTCTGAAAGTCTGAGATTACCCAAGAGCATTTGGTGTAATGGATGTTTGAGCTACCCGCTGTGACACAGGCAGGAATGTCAGACTGCCTGCTGCTTACTACTTGGAAACCTCAGTCTGTCATCCTATATTTGTGTGCATGTAGTCAGGCATTTGTGTATGTGTGTGGCCTAGGGTGACCAACTCATCCCTTTAATCCGGGACACATTTTAATTACACAGGTTCTGTGGCTGGCTTTCACCTGGTTTTAAACTGCCACACCTCAAGCCTCCATTTCACCTGGTTTTAAACTGCCACAGAACCTGTGTAATTAATATGTGTCCCGGATTAAAGGGATGAGTTGGTCACCCTAGTGTGGCCCAAACGTTGGTCTGTTTCCAAGAGAAGATCCTTGTGATGAATTCCCAGCCGCTTGTTTTCAGTAGTCCCAGGTCTTAGTAAATCACACCCCTAATGAGCAAACGTTAATGCTGGTTATCTCTCTTGTTTCTACAGCCTCGGCTATGGAGCTGGGCACCCTTCACATTCAGAAACGGAGCTCCTACACAGACAGACGTATGCAGCTACTCATCAGCTGCCAGGCTATGCCACCTCTCACCATCCTACAGGTACTGCATATCGGCGTCCGTACTATAGGGGACTGTTATTAAGTATAATTGTTACATATCTCCCCTGCCATGTTGTGTAAAGATGTGGTACACTAGGGTCTGATGTGGCGTACACACGGGGCGATTTCAGGACATATTCTAAGCGATCTGATTAGATTGAATAGATCAGTGTTTTTCAACCACTGTGCTGTGGTACACTAGTGTGCTGTTCTCAATTGTGCCCCCAGAACTGGAGATTCCCAAACCAGTTTCCAGCCAGCACCAGTTCACCTGTTATTTACTGGTCTCTTCATGTAAAGGGCCAATGTATTTTATTTTTGTTATTGTTTGTGATTGTGATTGTTTTTTATATGGGGACCAATAAGGTTTTTTTGTTTTTTTTTTCTGTGGGAGCCAATGTGTTTTGTCCTGTGGGGATCTCATGGTGTGCCTTGGCAATTTTAAAATCTCATTTAGTGTGCCGGAAGGTAGAAAGGTTGCAAATCACTGGCTTAGATAATACCCCTACATTGCTCTGTGTGTAGGGGCCATAGTGATGTGTGGCCCTGCGCATCGCTATCACCAGGTGATTTAATATCCAGTGCTGGATAAATTGAGTTAGATCGCCAGTCAGCGTCAGTGTTCCCACCGGAGAACACTGGTCCTGACAGATCGCTCAGCACAGTCGCCCCAAAACCTGCGCTCGCCTCAGCACGGATCACTAGTCAAAGAGCCGTGGCCTGCAATCAAAAAGTCGCCGCCCAGAAAAAGAGTAACAACCCAAATAGGAAAAAAACAACAAGAATTGTGTAGAGCGCCAAGGTAATTAATTACACTAAAAAATAATAAATTTGATCAATTGGGCATCACAAAATAAAAATACATTTAATTATCACATCAATTAAAAACATATTCAATATGAATGCACATATATTTTTGCCTAAAACATAATTATTGCACTTAGGAGAGATATGGCATACAGTAAGCCACTTGTCAAATGAATAGAGTTTGTATTGGATACTTAAGTGAATCCCGCTTGTTCCAGGCACTGCTACCTTCTTGTTGGGATTTGGTGGTCCCCAATTGGAAACGGGGCTGGGGAGGGCAATTGGGAATGGGGGTCCGGATTCGGCTTGTACTGGTGGGGGTCAGTTGGTCCTGCTGGAAGCCTTGGTCTCTGTTTCCACTGGTGGGCAAGATGTATATACCTCACTGCTCGGATAAGAGGCTCCAGAAATTAGCAGGTGTTTAGTCCCGATTTGTACATCCAAATTGGGGGTGCCGGCATGGAAAATGCTGAGTCCGTGGGGAATATAACGGTAGCTGGTTCAAGGGGTAGTTGGTGTGGTATCCAATAATAATCACAAGAGTGCAGACAAGGGTTAACCTGACGCGTTTCGTGTTGTTTTTTTCCTGTATCCACCTTCAGGGGACTGAACCTCCCCTACGTGTGAGCCACCTAAACAACATACCCCATCTCCCCAGCGCCTTTAATCACCTGGTGGTGATTCAAATTTTTCCTTAACAACCCAAATAGGGATGCATTCACAGATCCCCCAAAAAAAAACGAAACCTCAAACCGGTATTTGTTATAGTTATTTTTCTGTTTTGTTTTTCTTTTCCATCTGAGTAAAGCCCTGTACACACACGGGCCAATGTGCCGGCGTGCGCTAAGCGAGCCATCCATTCTATTCTCCCTCTATGGGGGTTGTGGACCCCCACAAGGGAAAATAGCAGGTGGCCGTCGGGAACCCATCTGTCTGTGTTTTGACAGTCGGGATCCCGACGTCGGGTGAATGCCTGTCGGGACCCCGTCCGGCACCCGTAAATATAAGCTCATAGAATCCATATGTAGTTTTTATTTAAAAAAAAATAATGAATGACCTATTAAAATACTTTTGTCTTATCCTAGGTCTGTCTGGACTTTTTGACACCAGCCTCCATGTGGCCGGTGGTAACACTACGGAAACATCAGTGATGAACTTTCTATCCGCAATAGAGTCTCGGACGGCACAGGCGGCTTCATCCGGCACAACCCTGCTGCCGCAGTTCAGGGCTCCGTCATGGCAAACCGGTAATAGCAATACATTCATCTACCTGTAACTATGCTCCTATCAGGAGGTGTGACCTGAGCAATGCCTTGTCACTTCCACATCATATGCTTTTGTAGTCATTTATTAAAGTCCATTTACAACTTCAGAAACAAATACCGTTTTTTTATTTCATTAGGACAGAGTTCTAGTTTTTTGGGTTTCTATGTTTTTTTCTGTTCAGTTGCAGAAACTAATGGGTGCTGAAATGTGGTAAATACATGGATCATGTTCCTACTGAAAATCTAAATAAAACTTTGTAGAAAAGAATGAAATGCTTTCTGTATTTTATGCCCTGCAATGTTTTGCTGAGATATATTTAAGCAAGACCTGTAGGAAAGGAGCTTCCTAATTATCTAGTTGTTGAACTACCATGGCAACCACTGTCACATGAAATGTGGTATACAGAGGCTTTGGACACATTCTGAGCTCTTGTTTTTAACTGACATCCTCCCCTTCCTTCGCTTCCCTCTACTTTCACAGGTTGTGCGGTGGCCCTGTAACAGCCATATTTGTTGCCTCTATAGAAAGCAGTGAAAAGGAGTTGATCTTTAATAAGAATAGTTTTTGTTCTAAGCTACTGATTGAACTGTTTGATAAGATTAATTGTCCCCATACATCACAGATGTTTCAGGGTTATGGAATCAGGTATATTAAATCCGTTTAAAAATCCAGACACCTCAATCTTGACTGTAAATGTCGGGATTGGCAAATCTGGCATTTTCAACATATTTAATTTCCTTATTCCTCGATGGTCATTGGCCGTCTAGCGGCAGTGCCAGCAGATTGGACAAGGGTACCGCCTAATATATGGGGGCTATGGAGATATCTCAACCCTCAGAACCTGACTGCCAGCTCTACTTTACTAACCTTCCTTCTAAAACAGATGTTCTTAAGAAAATCTTTTGTCCAGTGCAGAATGGCACAGACCTTACAAAAGCGCACACACATCCAATTTCATATTGAATAACCAGCTTTACTGATCATGCAAATAGAACGCTGACAGTACAGAATAATGGTGCGATGAATGAGAGGCATCCGCCACACCTGCAAACATTCACAAAAGGCAGGAGGTGGTTAAACCACAAATGAAAATGGTCAAGTTTCAATAAATGTAAGCCGGGGAATTTCTAAGAGCAAGTCAAATAAATGCTTTTACATCTGTAAATCTTTATGTAAATACAGCGCAGAGTAATAATTGGATCTTCAAAGCAAAGGCCTTGTGTATCCATATTTTAGGGTATGGAAATGTTCAGGGTTTACTTTAATGCAAAACTTGTAGGTGACAGGGAAGGTTAGATATCCATGTACACTAACATTCTGCAGCGCTGAAGACTTTGGTCCTGTATCCGTACTCAAATACTCATGCTGCTGTTATGGTTACTTCGAGCTGTGCTGTGTATTAAATGCACCCCAGGCTGTACTTTGCAGTAATAGTACCGCTTTCACACCACACAAATAACCCGGCTCACGGTGTGGTGTAAGTTAGAGCAACCCAGTAATCCAGGGTTGCTGGGCAGTGTGACCGGGTAACCCAGGTTGAGCAGATTCGGTATGGAATCCCGGCGGTCGGAATCCCAACAAGGGGGGGACATGGATCACCCCCCCCCCCCTTGCGGGCCCGGTGCCTCGCTACACTCGGCACGCTAATTTAATCTCCCTCTATGAGTGTCGTGGACACCCACAGAGGGAGAAAGTTTTGGGATTTTGACCGCATCCCGGTCGAGCGACCCTGGTCCCATTCACACTAAAGTTAGGAGGCAGGGTTGGGTCCAAGTGCTGCCTCCTCCCCCACCCTTGATGACGCACCTCTGCCCCCTGATGACCACAGCGATTTGTCGGGTCGCAAAGGGGAGCTTCAATTCGCAAATGACGGGTCGCGCCCAAGATGGGCCCTTGTATAAATCCCAGGTGCAACCCGGCATTTGCGATGTGAAAGGGGTGTAACGGATTGTTTATTCCACATATTGCAGTATGATCATGGCCATACATTGACTCTTGTCTGCGCACAGCTCGTTTTTTTTTAAATGGTCTTCGAGTCAAATTAAAGGTGTCGGCGATTTAATAGGAAAGGTGAAACCTATATACAGTCACTGATCAAAAATACGGCTTCTGCAATACACTATCACTTTGAGCTGTGACCGTTTTTAGCCCAAAAACTCTCCACCCCGCCCCCCAGTCCCCACCAATCTGTCTTCCCAGCTCCCTCTCTCCATATCCAGTAAGTTTGAAACCCACCAGTGTCGCCGCAAAAATTGCTTTCAGTTTCTATTATGCCAACTTCCGCACACAATGAAGTCATTTGGTCTATTGAGTGGCCTCTAGTGGTCAGTGACGGTACTTAACCTCATAGAGATGAGAAGTAGTTGGCTATATACAGTATATGTGTGTGTGTGAAATCTACTTTCCTTCCCCGAGGAAATTCCCTAAAATTCCTCGGGAATTCTGGCTCTCGTTGTGGGATGGACACTTTGAAACGCGTCAACACATTTTCCATCAACGATGGTTCATGTTGAATAAAAGTAGTTGGGAAGGAATTCCCCTAAAAAGCCTAGGCTAGCACTAAATGCCTTTTATCAAGTATTGAGCAGATATAGTGGCAGGTCTGACTTCAAAGGATCTACCTGCATTCAGATATAATAATGTGCTAGTGGGTCTGTCTAAACCTGCTGTGTTCTACTTAATGTAAAGCATGACGTTGATGATCTAACAAGAGGCAGTTTCATTGGAGTTAGGAGAACACTTGGTACCTGCGGCTTCCGTTTCCAGAGGACATTGGGCACCATACAATCTTGTATAGACAAATTCCCATCAATAGATCTGAATACAAGGGAACCTCTTGATGCTCCATTGGTCTTGGAGAGAAAATATTGCTCCTAACTTTAGTAAAGTAGCTTTTGGCGCAGACGAATATGCAAGTGTTGTATTCTACATTTCAGCTAAAATTAATAAGTGTTAGCGAAATCTAATATAGGAGAAGGGATTTTTCTAAAGGGGGATGTTTGAGACCCACCAGTCGCAGTTCCTAAACCTGAAAATGATCCAACATCAGTAAAAACGTATTAATCTCTAGCCTAATAAGTTTATCATTGCTTTTATTCATGTATTTGTTTTTCCTGTGGAACCTCTGATAAAATAGAATCTACTCCTAACCGAACCCTAAGGCCGGTTTCACACACTCCGGCTCCTGCCGGACGGTGAAATCCCGCACGGCCAGGGAGCCGTGCCGCACACATTAGTTGTGAATGGACACTATTGTGTCCATTCACACGGGACGGCCACGACCCGGCCGCACGGTTGCAGCCGGATCCCGCCACTGGAAGGGACGGCTGCCGGGCTGTGGCCATCCCTTCCATGATAAACTAGTGTGTGCGGCATGGCTCCCTGGACGTGCAGGATTTCACCGTCCGGCAGGAGCCGGAGTGTGTGAAACCAGCCTAAAGCTGGCCATAGGATGACCAGCATCCAATCAGTCTTCTAACGATTTCCCCGGCATCTTTCCGGACAAAGGCTAGCTCTTAAGCTGGGCATACATCAGGATGACCTGCGTACGATCTGATCCTATGCAGGTCCTGGAGCGTTCAATCAAGCGATCGTATGTGCTTAAAAAGCACATCCGATCTGCTCACGACCGCAGTGAGAGCCGAAGGATCAGATCCGAGAGCTGACCTCATGACCCGCGTCACTGCGCTTCAGAACGACATTATGCACACGGACAGCCCCACGACCCTGTGAAATCGTGCGTTCGGGACTGAAATCGTTGCGATGTATGGCCAGCTCTAGGCTTGTCCACCAGCTCTTACGTAGTATTAGTGGAGTGTAATAATGCCTTGTTCTAGATGATCGCTATGGAAACTGTGGGCTCTCACAGCTGAAATGTATTAAAGTGAAGTAGGCAATTTAAAAGGAAAGCATAAATACACTTGGAATCTTACACTTCATCACATTCCAAGAGGCACGTCCCTTCTGTGCTAGAGGAAAGTCTTAAATATAATCTGATCCAATATCTAATTTACTAATCTGACTTCCTCCGGGATAAATCATGACATCCCCTGGTTGAGTTGACTAGCAGTGTTTAAACACTTGCTTAATATATTTTTAGAACAATAGCTCCTCGGATGCACTATATATAGGTGACCTATACACTGCTATGATGTCATATATTTTTAGAAAACCCGCCCTACCTAATTTTGTGAAATACCAATGCACACCGCTTGTAATTCACTTTACCTGGAAGGTAGAAACTCTCTATCTAGCTCCTAGTTGAAGTACAGGGAATGTCGGTTCCACAGATTGTAGGGTTTGTTAAGTGGACCGATTTGCTTGTAGTAGAACACAATAATGTATAATGCTCTACACGCAAACTTCACCTGTCCCCCATCACTATCAGAAACCTTTTAAATGTGCCCCCTTGCATTTGCGCTCTGTTAGTAACGAACTAACTTCATCTGTATCCTCTTCCACGCAAACTACCCCAGCCTTCTGTAGGAGGGGGGAGGGGGGGCGCAGCAGTGTCTTCCTTTCACCATATTGCATATATTTAAAGCTCTTCCAAAATATCCTTCACTCACAAGTGAATGTGTGTTTACATATTTCATTAGAATGTTATTTAGTTATACAGAGTTGCCTAGTAAAAGAAACCTGTACGTTAGGGAAAGCTTTGGTAGAAAAGTTGATTAGTTGTATAATGCCCTGACATGTGACCTTCTATAACAAATAATGTTTTGTCTTCCACTTTAACATTTGATTGTGGCTTGTTCCATTATCTAGTGTGCGCCAATGCTGTGTTCAATTCATGTTAAAATATTGTATGATTGTGAACAGTTATCTGTCAGGTATTTAATTAGGTCTTTTTTTTTTCCCCCGTTTCATCTTTCCTCAGATTTTGACTCTGTTTCGTTGTTTCCAGGCATGCATTCCTCCACAGCCACAGAACTGTTTGTTACTGGAGCTCTGCAAACTTCTGGGACATTTCCAACATCTGCTCTCTCGGCCTATCAGCACCCAAATACATTCAGCTCTAGGAACTTTGCCACAACCCCATCTTTGACCTTGCAAGATGGAACTTTCAGTGCTTCAACCAATGGTCTGCTTTCTCCCCATGACCCTCTGCTGCAGATTAAGACTTCGCAGACTCCAACTGCCTTGACCTTTGAGCGTCTCGGTAGTGCGGTGCTTAGTACCAGCATACCGCAGTCTTCAACATATCGGTCTGCCCAGGAATCTGCGCCACATCTCTTGCAGCCCCAGTTCAGTTTGTTGCCATCTGCACTCGGTGGAACCCAGCAGACCGCTCAGCCATATAGTACGTCGGTTTTCACTGGTTCTACCGCCTCGATTGAAAGAGCACTTCAGAGGGAATGTAGTGTTATAAAGCACCATCAGAGGCCTTCTAGTACGCAGTCTGTACAGGCACAGATATCTGGTACTCAGCATTCCTTACCTAATTATTTAGTAACTGCAAGTGGGGCTTCTTTGCAGGATTCATCCAGACAGTCTTCTCTGTTATGTGCTTCCCTTGGAGCCCTTACTCAGGTGAGCAATGGGGGACCAGTGCAGAAAACGCCTCAAGTTTCTGTAGAGTTATCTCAATCTTACCCATCTGTCATACCATCCCCTGGCTACCCTCCCTCTTCTTCTACAAAAACAAAAAATTGCCCTACAAAGGCACCACCAAGATCGTCAAAGACCCCAAAATCTCAGAGTGTATCTTCTCCTGGGCAGACCCAAAGTTATACAAAGTCTTCTCAGAGCCAGAGTTCTGTCATTTCAAGCCAAGCACAAGCCTTCTCCTCAGCACAGCTAAGTAGCCTTCTGCCTGTAAGTCAATCCCCGAATTATGTTTCAACGCAGTCCCCAAACCTGTCATCTGCTAGTCAATCTCAAGTCTTTTCAACAATCAAATCTGAGAAGCTGCCCCCTCTGTACAAACCACTTACCGTGTTCTCCAGCCAATCACAAACCATAACCTCTGGCAGCCAGACACTAAGTTACTCCTCCGATCAGCCGCTAACGCTTTCTTCAGTTTCAAGCGATAACTACTCTGGTCAGACACGAGACTTGTCTTCAGCTAACCAGACGCAAAGTTATTCTTCCAGTAACACTCAGGGCTTAACTCCAGTCAGTCAATCACAAGTTAGCTATTCATCTCAATCACAGGTGATGTCGCCAGTAAGTCCTTCAGATAGTTATAATTCAGGACAAAACCTACCACTAGCATCTCCATCTCTTCCATTCTCTACTTCCTCTCGCGGACAGACTATGCCTGCCTCGAGCCCCACTCAGAACTACATTTCTATGCATTCATCCCAAAATTCACAGGACTCCACTTCCCCACAATCGCAAAAGTTTTTGCCAACTGTTCCATCGTCCTCCTTTTCATCAACACCTCACTCACAATCTTTGCAGAACAGCCGGACATCTGCAGACTCCAAATCGTATGCGAAGAGGAAATCTGAAACCAATCTGTATGCGCCTGTAAAAGCGGAGGAGAAATTTCAGATTCAGGATTTACAGGCCTTGCAGCAGCAAACGAACATTGAGCCATCTGCACAAGGACTAAATGATGGAGAAATAAGTACGCAAGAGACGGCGTACAGCGTTTCAAAAGCCGATGACCGTTATTCCCAAAGTGTTATCAAGAGCAGTTCTCGTATGGAAGACCAAGTTCTTGGCCTTCAAGGACCTAAAAAAGATGAGCGAATGATGAGTCCTGTGGGTCATATGTCACAGCACGTGGGCCATATAAATCACTCATCGGGCCACGATGCTAAAAAGTCAACAGACTTGATACAGTCTACACAAGCAAGTGCTAAAGATTTGAGTCAGCATACCATGTTGCACAAGGTCCACGAAACGAAGCTCCCGGAGCAGCCAAGCACGTCCCCACAGCTCCAAGCTGCTTTGAGGCACCCTCAGCATCTACAGCTACCAGGCACACAGGTACTTCTAGATTCAGATCTGCAAATATTTCAGCAATCTATTTTACAGTCCAACTTGGCTCAAGCTAAGCCGCCCACATCAATGCAACGGATCCAGAGTCCGCAAAACGTAGCGCACCAGTTCCTTCAAATGGATGGACACATTATCCAGAGCAATGGGGGGCAGCCTCAGCAGTCGCTCCACTCCCAAGGCTCCGATGTAATAAAAATGGACACCTCCGATGGAAAGCATTTGCAGCCACACCTGCATTCTAAAGATTTTGTCCAGAGATCTCGGATGGACTCAAAAAACCAGTTTGACGCTTTGAACCCAATGTGCTTTTCAGAGACCATGTTGCTCAGTGATGAGAGGAACTTTTTGTCTCATGTTGATGACATATTAGCAGCTACAGCTGCTCAAGAGTTTGCCAAGACTTCTAGCGGGGATAATTTATCTGTAAAAAACGAAGACTCCAAATCCCGTTTTCAGTCCCTGAATATGAGAAATATTCCCACAAACTTCACACCTACAAAGCAACAGCAGCATAATATGAATACCCTTTCGTTAAATGGTGGCCAAACTGCAATAAACCTTTCTACCGTATCTACGACTCATTCCAAAAATGTCAATCTTGATCAAAATCGCATTCAGCCTTTAGATCAAGATATGCCAAGTGGCATGGGTTCACCGGTGCTAGGGACCAGCCAAGATGACCACGAGAAGAATTCTGACCTAAATAAGCAACAGGAGACGAAGGATGGTAACGATGTTTCTGAAGATTGCAGAGAGTCCGACTTCTTGACCAGTGCTAAAAGCCTCAGCGAGGAAAGCGTTGCGTCTGAAGGAGACTTCATCATGGGCAGAGGGGAGAACTCTGCAGTTGCTGGTCATGTTCAAGGCCAGCATATGCTAAAACCTGATCCTCAAGCAGGAGGCAGCTCGAGTGGCCAAATGGAAGAGGACTGCCAAGATCTAGCACAAGATGGGTTCCAAAAGAACAAGGTGAAAGATAAGATGCCAATTAAACACTTTGCAGAAGATGAAAATCCAAATCTCAAGCAAATGAAGCGGAATGTACAAATGAAACGCCCACTGCCGAAAGGCCCGGATGCAGGGATGCCCTTTTCCCCTCATGTTTCTGAAGGGTATTACGACACCTACCAACACCAGGAAAGGATGAGGCAAAAAATAAAAGAAGTGGAGGAGAAACAGCCAGAAGTTAAGTCTGGCTTCATAGCATCTTTCTTAGATTTCCTAAAGACTGGACCAAAGCAGCAATTTTCAACCCCTGCTGTACGTGTTCCCAACCGAATCAGAAGGCCATGTACCCCAGCAGTGAAGTCCCCGTGCCCAGGTACCCTTACCCAGATACAGTCTCCAGGATCTGAGGTTGGGAGTTCTCCTAAAAAGCCTGAGGATGAGTTTAAAAAGAACCTGGAGGCACTGCCCTCTTTCTCGTCTGATGATGATGATTCTGTTGGAGGAAACAATGATCTGCAGAAGAGCATCTCCACAGCATTGTCTGCTTTGGACGAGAATGGAGAGAAGAAGAATAAAGCCGGTGAGTTTATATCTGTTCTCTAGAGTTATGTGAATTAATTGTGGGTACTTGTGTACTATCACAGCGCCCATCGCATCGCAGACCATATCGCATGCGATGCGATATCGGCCGATGTTGTACAATGGCATACAATTTTAAAATTGTATGCCATTGTATATGGCATACAATGCCATACAATTCGATGGGATGTGATTATAAATTGTATAAGCACCCTAATGGGTGCTTACAATGCTTAAATGCACCCCCACGCCACCCTCCAAGTATAAACGTGAACCCGAAGCGTGGCGAGCGCAGCGGTATGCGTCCTACGACCTTTTCATACCCCCACTATCCACGTCGGCGTGGAGTTGATTTTATAAAGTGTGGCGAGCCACCGAGCCCGAAGCGTGGCAAGCGGACGCGGATACCTTCACAGGTATACGAGTCAACTTGCGGGCTTCACAGGTATCCGCGGGGCTCGCTGCGCTCGACACACTTTATAAAATCAACTCCCCGCCGCCGTGGATAGTGGGGGTATGAAAAGGTCGTAGGACGCATACCGCCGCCGCTCGCCACGCTTTGGGTTCACGTTTATACTTGGGGGGTGGCGTGGGGGTGCATTTAAGCATTGTAAGCACCCATTAGGGTGCTTATACAATTTAATATCGTATATGCTTCAAAATTGCATCGCATGCCATCGGGTGTATGGCATGCGATGCGATTACAAAATCGGGCGACTAAATATCAGGGCGCCGTGCTAGTACACAAGTACCTAATTGTGTGATAATATCATGTTCAGCTAGTTATGTGCAAGTGTAATAGGCTTGTGTTTCCATTCCGTCTGGTACGGGCCTCTATATTAGGCATTTCGCAATAAAAGGCCAAATAATGGCAGCTGCATAAAGACTGCTATTGTAATAATCAAATAATAAGCCTTAATTAGCTGTTTTGAGAACATGAACCGAATTCCCAATGCCTGTTCTCATCTGTAACCTTGCTACAACCCCTTTTATTATTCCTCTAGTTGTGTCCTATAGATATGGAGTAAATTACAAGTAAGAACATTGGGAACCTTTTTAATGTTCCCTTTTTTGTCTTAATTTGATGTCTAATGTTCTTTGAATATCTAGAGCAGTGAATTTCAACCTTTTTACCTTGTGGAACACTAAATAAGATTTTAAAATTGCCAAGGCACACAATGAGATCCCCACAGGGCAAAACACATTGGCCCCCACAGGAAAAAAACAAAAACCTATTGATCCCCATATAAAAAACAATTAATTATTCAATTGCCACATTGAACCCTGCACTTAGCCCCAAGACACAAGTGAGGGGCAGGCAAATGATAAGCTCTGGGCAATTACCCCGGGAGCCTAACAAACTGGCCCTCAATTCAATTTCCCCCAATGTTACTGTTTGGAAACCTAAATACAGGTTGAGTATCCCCTATCCGAAATGCTCGGGACCACGAGCATTGCGGATATGGGAATTTTTCGGGTTTTGGAATTTTTTTTTGCCATACTTACCTGTCCCCTGATGGTGTCCGGTGGTCCCTCGGCGTCCCCGGGCGTCCACAGCAGGCCTCCGGCATCTTCTCCAGCGGTCCCAGGAATGCATTGCGCGGGTGTGCGCGCGCACCGGTGACGTCACCGGCGCGTGCGCGCGCACACTCGCGCAATGCATTCCTGGGACCGCTGGAGACACTGGAGAAGATGCCGGAGGCCTGCTGTGGACGCCCTGGGACTTGGTAAGTATGAAAAGAGGGTTAGGGGGGGGGAGAGGGTAAAAAAAAAAAAAAAAAAAATTCGAATGATTCCAAAAACCACGGTTTTTGGAATAATTCGGATAATGGATGCCCGGATACAGGATACTCGACCTGTACTTTATTATTCATTGAATACGGTGTCCCAAGGCTTACTGCACTATGACCAAAGTGAAATTATGGATTTTTTTTTTCTTTGGAGGTACAAACACTGGGGAACGGTCCATCTGTTGCCAGGATTTAAGAATCAATCTAGATTAAATTTGTGTTCTTGATTATGCTTATTTTTAAATTTGCTCTACTTTTTGAGCTACTGTAGGCCCATGTCTCCTCCAGCTTAGTGAGGAAATATGAATGTATGTGTTTCATACATGACTACAGCTACGTTATCACAAATGGTGGGGATGGCGTTTGGGGCAACCAGTAGTAACTGAGGAATTTAACTTTAGAGATTTGGAAATTTTAGCTTGTAGCTGACATTTCGGCACTAACCTCGGCTTGGGTATTTAAGGGTGATGCCTTTCTGTCTATTGATAGAGAATTTAGGGTTGCCAGGTCCAACAAAGGGGTTAATCTACTCTGGTGTGCGTTGCTATGTGCAATCTGGTTTCACTGCAAAATTGTACTCCGTATTGCACTCGCATTCCCAATTCCCAGCATGCAATGCTTTTTCAAAGAGAATTTGCGTAATGACTAATAAGGCATTTGGAACCTCACGTCTAATTGGGAAAAAATCACATGTCATTTTTAGGATTAAAATAAATTACCTCAAAATAACGTTTGGGTTAGATTGCGTGATGTGTACACTCTGGGCCTGATTTTTGAGTTGGATGTTAGTGCATACACACACTTTATGGCTCATATTGAGCGTATGTTATGCTTGGCGAGGCATATTAGGGCCTTTGCACGCAAGTTATTCCAAGAAGTCATTAGACAAAATTGGACACGGCTCTTAAAATACTTGCAGCGACATAAATGCAAAGCAGGATTTTGCAGCCAACTCTTAAGTCACACCCAGAGTCACCAGCAGCCAATAAAACCTATCCTTGTACATGCATTGTCACTTTCATCGGTCTTGAGAACCAGTAGGATCTCAAAGTATATTGATTTTAAAAAATATATATATTTTTAGGTTTCATTACTATCTGAAAAGTGCTGCTTACATATGTATCAGAGGGAAACAGTCTGTCTGGTTGTATTCCTGTATTTTTCTCACTTTATCGTCCCTTTTAATTTTAACAAAATGCGCTGTTCTGCTGAAGAAACCAAACGGTGTTGCCGCACCTATACGCCACTGCATAACAAACCTATATTTTATCAAAACTTGGAGCTTCCACAGGACAGGAATTGAAGACTTATGCAAGCAGCATTTTTCAGATTTTATAAAAAAAAAAAAAAAGTAGAAAAAAGATTTATGGAAATGTACGCTAAGATTTGAGGGTTCATGGTCAACAATACGATCTTGAGCAGTTTGTCAGCTGTAATGCAGACGTATTTAACTTTGTAAGGGGGTGGCGTTGGTGAATACTTCTGCCAGCTGTCAAATTACGTTTTGTGTAATATATGTTATGTACTGTTTATAATTAATAAACATATTCTCCATGATCTGTCCATGTTGGGAGGGGTTTATATAAGGAAGTAAGAAGTGGAGACTGATCGCTAGGCGGGCTCGCTATTGTGGGTAATGATTGGCTGTTTTTAGACCTTCTGTAATTGGGCAGTATCCGAACTGATCATAGACTCATGACAGACATTCATATGGTAGACCCCGTGAAAAGTTTGACAGTGTTTAAAGGTCGACACACAATATCGACTGGGTTTAAAGGTCGACATGCTTTTTTTTTAAAACTACATTTTCAGCCGACATGTGCCGACAGGCGGTATTTCATGCCCTACGTGGTGGTGAGAGAATATAACAGCGTGCCGAGGGCAGTGAGCCATGTGAGGGTGGACATGTTACACCCAAGTCGACACAGACACCCTAAAAACATTAAAACCGCATGTCGACCTTTTTTCCATGTCGACCTTTGGACCCTGTTGACCATATGACTGTCTATCATGAGTCAGTCTATGATTTATACCATGACCAATTGGGCTGGGAGTTCAGTCTTTATCTGTACAGTTCATTTGCAGGATTTACAGTTTAAAGGCTCATTTTATGGTAATTCTAAGGATATTGCAGGAAGTCTTCTCAAATAACAGCTTTTTATTTTTTGCTCTTAAGTGGCTAGAGTCTCAATTGCATCAAGTCACAGGGTATGGGTCATTGATTCGACACACATTAGGTCAACCAAAGAAGGTTGACATGTCTACTGTCAACATGGCTACGGTCGACAAGGTTGGAAGGTCAACCTAAGTTTTTCTGTCCCGAATGCAGACGTGGAACCACCGTCCATGTACCTCGTTCCCTCACAGCTCGCTACGCTTGGGGCTTGGTACTATTCTATTCTCCCTCCAAGCCCTAGTGCAGTGGTTCTCAATCTCTGTCCTCAATGACCCCCCAACAGTCCATGTTTTGGTGGTCTCCTCACAGAATCACAGGTGAAGTAATTAGCTTCACCTGTCATCTTTTAAAAATGCATCAGTGGATAATGAGTGCACCTGTGTACCTGCCAGGTGACCTGGAAAATGTGCACTGTTGGGGGTCTTAGAGGACCGAGGTTAAGAACCAGTGCCCTAGTGGATGTCAGGGCATGAAACACTGCCTGTTGGCTCAAAAAACCATGAAAAACTCATGTTGACTTTTTGACTGTCGACCTAGCCATTGTCAACGTAATGTTTGTGTCGACCTTCCAACCCTAGCCATGTCGACTTATACTACAGGGATTTCTATGTATATATTAGTGTGCCCAGATGCCCTTCTCTAATCGCCGGTTTCTATCTAGAAATCAAATTTCCTGAAGCCCTATAGAGCTTTATGTAGTAGTGTATCACCCTCCATATCCCTCTTCCCTGATCTCGTTGCAGCAATATATTTAGGAGAAATTACTGCTCACGTTCCTATCCCTGTGTGCCGGTCTGGGTAGGCTCTGCTCTTTAATTACTCACAGCCCTAAGCTCGGAACTGGTAAGAACTCCTCTCACTTGTCATTGGTACCCGTAAATCGGGGGTAAGCCACCGAGGTCGAGGTTAAACCTCCCAGGGAACAGAGCCAAGGAAATACCATGTGGCCAATATCAGGCTAGAAGAGATTGTTGTTCTGCAAGTGGGAACCTGTCAAACACAGAGCAGTCATGTGACTAACACCTCTTGTTTTTTTTTCCTCCTGGAGAAGGAGACAAGACAGCGGCTCCAGGAAAACAGGACTCGCCCCCTGTGTCTTCCCCGAGGAACGCCCAGGATAAGGTGAAAGGAGATGCACAGAAGACTGCACAGAGTGAGCCCATCCCTGGCGAGCAGCTCGCCAAGACTCAGGATTGCATCGCCATCGAAGGTTTCACGGATGATGAAAACTTGGAAAGCGGAGGGGAGGGGATTTACCGGGAGCGCGATGAGTTTGTGGTGAAGATTGAAGACATAGACCCGTTAAAGGTAAGTTGTATCCTTGTGTTTCCCTTCAAACCCGTCATTCCATCATCTAACACCCTGGACTGTCGCAGCGCATGCCGTTCCGCTTTCCTGCTCTGGTGCTTCTAGAACACTCTGGTCTGTACGCTGCAGCCCAGGTAGGCAAGAATGACTGCAGAGGTTGTGACCGGTGCTAGAACTAATCTGCTTATATACCGTATACACACTCAAGTCTTCAAGTACCCACAACAGGTCATGTTTTCAGGATTTCTTTACGTATGTCCAGTTGAGTTGTTTTATTTCACTGGGTCAGTAATAATTGTATCTGGTTTTCAGACTGAAATCCTAGAAACATGCCCTGTTGGGGGTACATAATGACTCTGGATGAGAACCACTGTTTTGTGTCGTCATGCTTGAAGTCATCTATGTACAGTAAACATATATATTACGCAAATGATGCCCTTGTAGCTGGCTGCACTTATAGTATTCCCTCGTGTGAGTCCTATTGAGAGGTGTCTTTTATACGTCTTTGCTGCAGTTTCGCACAACAGCCTCTCTTAGCGCGATCTGCGAAATTCTGTATACAGATGTAGCCGGCTTCATCTTCATCACGGGGCACATGAGACGCCCCCGTGGCAACGGCGCTCCCCCCCACCGGTCCCCATCGCCGCCCCGACAACCCCCAACCCTGCCTGTCTCCCCGAAGCGGAGACGGGCAGGGACCCGCTGCCGAGAGACTGGGACGTGCGTGCGCATTAGACACACGCGCGTCCCAGTTTAATCGAGTCCCTGTCTGCCGGCGCTCACCAGAGGGGGTGTTCTGGAGGGCGCCGAGCAAAGATGACTGGGGCTCCATCTGTATATAATTCTAATAAATTATATTATTTGCAATGCTAGGATGCACTCAGACTGTGTTGAGTTATTAGATACACTGTGTGTGACTGCGTCTCTGATCTGTATACAAAGCGCTACAATGCCCAGGACGTGGCTTCGTATATCGCACCGTGTATGGGCACCTTCAGGTATACACGTGTCGCACCTCCAATTAATCTGCACAGTTCCCTGACACCTCCGAGTCCCCATGTATTATGACCAAGATGCGTTTTCAGGGGACAAATGGCATCTCGCCCTGCGTACTGAGTAGAGATGTATGGGGAGATCTGTAGATAGTTTGTTGCCTTACATTTTACCCTAACTTCTGTGTTTTTCACCTCTGCATTTGCATAATAAACAATTCTTTATAATTTTACGTTTTTAATTTATTTGTTTGGTTTAGGAGGCATTGCGTACTGGCAAGGAACCCCCGGCTATATGGAAAGTGCAGAAGGCCTTGCTTCAGAAATTTATTCCTGAAATGCGGGAAGGACAGAGATCATTCGCAGCCACAAACAGTGTAAGTTATCCAGCTAAATCGGTGATTTTCAACTGGCGGCGCACCAAGCACGTCTTTAAATTTGCCAAGGCACACGATGAGACCCCTGCAGGAAGAAACACATTGGCACCCAGTTGGAAAAAAAAAAAAAATGTCCCCCATATGAAAAAAACAATCACACTGGTCCCGACAGGACCAGTGTGATTGTATTGGCGTTCACATGAAAACAAGAGACCAGTGAATAACAGTTGAACTGGTGGTGGCTGTAAATTGGTATGGACATCTCCAGCTCCGGTGGTACACTTGAGTATAACGGCACAGTGGTTGAAAAACACTGATCTGGGTCCACAATGGGTACACGGTTGTGGATCAAAGTTTCAACTGTGAATACTCCAATGGCGGTCTATATATTGACTGTTGGCATGTTAACCGGAACCAGGGTACACAGTATCCCCCCAACTGTTGCAAGGCCAAGTATCCCTTTATGATCTAACTATCCGAGATGGGCCGATGTCCCCAGCCTTGTCTGGTGCCAACCCCGGAAAATCCAATCTGCAGTGATTTTAGTTTGTGGAATCGATCCGTAATTCTCACCCATTGTTTGTACAATGCATCCGGAGATGTACAATCCGTACAGGACATCACTAAAAATAAATTATAAATGCAATTAGGATCTTTTTGTGGACTATATTTTACTTGTTAAAACTATTTTGGTTGTAATTTACTTTGGTTTTCAAGCATACTTACATTCCATCATACCTCAGGAATTATTACAACGTGTTCTCATAGGAGTGTCCTAAAAGGAAAATGGGTAATGGACTATTTGTTTCAAATGGAAAGAAATTAACAGAGGTTAATTTGGAAACTCTTTTTCTGGAGTGGCTGTTTTCGAGCTGCTGCTTTGGTGAGAGTTGGTCAGTCCCTCAATGGATACAAGCAAAAAATAATAATAATAATGCAGCAGCGCTTTCAATGAGGTAGATAAATTCAATAAGTGAATTTGTAAAAAAAAACAGCAATTTTAATGTAGATAAAAATGAATGTTTAAACAGCGTATATAGAATATGACTCGAACCAAGAACATGTGCAAATGTAGCGTAGTTTGATGGTAAATTATAACCTGCACTGATCCAATCAGCAGTCCCAACCAAATGAAGTCTCAGCTTGTGTGAATTCCAGGGTGATGCTGGAGGGATCAGTCCTAAGACCAATCTTAAACCTCACCAGGGGCACGACTTGTATCTCCCAATAATAAGGGATTTGCGTATGCTGGAGGACAGTCCAAAGATATGGAGAGTTGTGGAGTAAGGTCCAATAAAGTGCACATTCCAGGATAAACACCAACGCGTTTCGCCGGTCAGATTGCCAGCTTTATCAAGGTGTCTAATTGCTGATATTTATGGGACTTCATTTGGTTGGGACTGCTGATTTGGATTAGTGCAGGGTATAATTTACCATCAAACTACGCTATATTTGCACATGTTCTTGGTTCCCGTCATATTCTATATACGCTGTTTATTTTAGCCATTCATTTTTATCTACTACATTAAAATTGCTGTATTTTACAGATTCGCTTAATTGTGTACCTCATTGAAAGCGCTGCTTTATTATTATGTGTTGAGCTACTTGTTTCAGCAAGTTAAATAGCACTTCAGAGACTGAACTGACGCATTTCTAGTGTGTAGTATTGTAGTGCGGCAGATTCTGGTTTGAAAAATAAGATATTTAGCATTTTCCTGTATAATTGGACGTACAGACGGCAATTCTGATTCATTATCGATGGCCGTCTGGTTGCTGGAATCGGACAGGAGGGAGGGCGGCAGGAGGGGGGCGGGGGGATATGCTGCATAGCGCAGAATTATACGGTTTTAGATCTTCTAGATCAAAGCCGAAATAGGCTTCCCGGGGGACACGATCACTAGGTCTACAAGCATTAGGTCGATAGGGTCATTATGTCAACATGGGGTTTTTCAAGTTTTTTGGGTGGGGAACAGACATGTGCCGACAGGCCCTAACATCCACTAGGACGTGGTGGGAGAATAAGTGTGCCAAGCGTAGTGTCAAAATTTGGGGCAAAAAAAAAAAAAAGTGAAAAACCCCATGTTGACCTTTGACTGTTGACCTTCCCCATGTCGACATAATGCTTGTAGACCTAGTTGCGGTCTATCCAATGATCCCATTCCGTTGCCAGACAAGTCTATTTCTGCTTCCGATCACAATGCCGTGGGGCCGCACAATCTGCATTGAAGGCAGTTAACACTCTTCGATTCAGTGTCATTTTCGATTCGGATTCGCTTCTATAAGCAAAATAGATTTGAAAATTACCCTGAATGGAAGCGTGTAGGGGGCTTTCTGATGTAATATTAAAGGCCACTTTTTTGGGTGGTTCTACTACTCCTCCCTATATAATGACTAGGATTCAGTGACTTGGGCCAGATTCTCTAAGCTTCAAAAGTGATAAAATGGAGAGTGATAAACAGGCAGCCAATCAGCTCCTACCTGCCATATCACAGCCTGTGTTTGAAAAATCTCAGGCAGGAGCTGATTTGCTGGTTGTTTATCACTCTCCATTTTATCACTTTTGAAGCTTAGAGAATCTGTCCCTATGTAACTAGACAGTCCACCAGCTCTTGGTAACACGGGGGTAGATGTATGAAGCAGTGATAAGGGAGGAGTGAGCCAGAAGAGGAGTGGCCCCATGGCAACCAATCAGCACTGAAGTAACCTCTATAATTTGCATAATATAAAATTATACAGAGCAGCTGATTGTTTGCCATGGGTCACTTCTACCCCATGGTCCTATATATTAAAGCCCTATATTATGTTTACATTCTACTTGATGGAATGAATGAATAATTTGCTTTGTGTGTGATCACCAGGGGGCAGTTTTGCATTGATTTTTAACTTTGCCAAAGCAGCATATTGGCAGCTTCCACTCTTACTAAATCTAAAAGGGGGTATCCAAAGCCAGTGAAAAGTTTTTGTGACTATCGGCTGAAAAAAGCAGCGTAAGCGATTGGGGGTTTTTTTCTGCCAAAATTCATGCTCCCATCTTTTATTGTTTTTACTATCCTATTCCAAATTCAAGAAAAATAGATTCAAATGATAATTCTTGCACTCAATGCCTATGATGTAGGTAGAAGTGGGAAAATCAGCCTGTACCCCAAAACAAATGCTGAACTATCTTAGGATAGCAGAACTGCGGTGTATAAGATTTTGGAGATTTAAATTGAGTCACAGGGCAGTATTCAATGTGAAAAATATGCCGTGCATGGCGAGAGATTTTTTCTCTCGCCATGCACTCGCCGTGTTCCAGAGGGCTCGCTGCCACTCCTGCTCGCTCTATTCAATGTGGTTAAGACTCCCCTATAGCCAGCGGGGGGACCCAGTATTCACTGCACCCGATCGTACATATGTAATGATCGTATGCAGTGAATATATGAATATGTAATGAGCGGCTCGAGCGCTCCGGCCCCCTGCTGGCTGCTCTGTGTAAAAAAAAAAATTAAAAAAATATATTTTTTTTAAATTAAATATATATTCATATCACATGAATAAAAATAACATGCCCCTTCACAGAAAAAAAGTCCTGATTTTTTTTACACCAAAATTAAAAAAAAAAACCCTTTAGTTTAAAAGTTCACATTCCAGCTCTCCATGAAAAGATGGAGAATTGCTACACGGAGAGACACGGCGAAAATCACTTAGAAAGACGGCGAATATTTCACATTGAATAGGGTTGCTCGCTTTTGGAGAGCAAAATGCTCCGTCCAAGGCGAAAAAAGCACAAATTCGCCATAAAACAGGGTGAATTTTTCTCATTGAATACTGCCCACAGAAATGACTGTTATTTGCAGTTTATGCTGCTAATTGGGTATTAGGAGGAATCCGTCTTCCTGTGTCTGTTTTATTGGATGTTTATCGAAGATACATTTAAATCAAGTATATGTTCTTTTTATCATTCAAATCTATTTCCCTCTAACACTTTAACGGTTTCCTCTTTTGAACAGTACCTTGGCTACTTCGGAGATGCCAAAACAAAGTATAAGCGCGTGTACGTGAAGTTTGTTGAGAACGCTAACAAAAAGGAGTACGTGAGGGTCTGTTCCCGAAAACCCAAGAGCAAAGCTGCCCCAGTTCCCAGGTACCTGCACTGCCCACTCAAATATCACGAAGATAGATGCTCTTCCTGTGGAGGAAGAACGTGGCCTCCAAAATAAGCAGGGGTGGGTAGGAAAAGGGGTCCGATATGCTGGGCTGCCTTCTCTCATGTCTGCTGGATAATAAGATTTACTTCTCATCCTCTGTGATTAACCGCAGTACTCAGCTGTCAGTGTTATCTGGCCGCTCCCAGCATCTTCTATAAAGCGTCAAGCAGTGAGGGATGTGGACAGCAAGCGTTTGCTGCTGATGTTGGCAAGAGAGCGGTTGTCCTTGCATGAACTATGAGGATTAATTGTGCATTGTCTCAAACGATATTTTTGGTAACAAAAAAAATGATAGCCTGGGCCTTGTTAGATTTTTTTTTTTCTTAATTATCCCCGTTTGCGCTGAACATTTTTTCCATTGTTTTATTTCAGCCGGACCTCTCACGCAAAAGTTAGCGCGAGTAACAAAGCCTCCTCCGAAACGCCACCTCCGAAAAACGTGCCGCCAAAAGTGGTCGCTGCAAAACCAAAACCCAAGCAGCAGAAAGCAAAAGCGGAACCTCCACCAAAGAAGAGGAAACAGTGGAAGGAAGAGTTCTCATCGTCTCAGTCGGACTCCTCGCCAGACATGCAGAGCGACGAAGAAGGTGATAACCTCATACCGGGTACCTTTATGCGTGAGGCCAACTGCAGGGGCCCTGTTCATAAGGCTGGCATGTGTAGTGCCTACATAGTGCTTAACATTGACATAAATACCCAACAAAGTTATCTGTAGGTAAAAAAAGCTAACTACTCCTCACCTCTACGAGGTGAAGTACGGCCAGTGACCACTAGGGGCCACTGGACGGACCTCGGTGAAGGCAAGTTTTGCAGGACCGCTAATCTGTTCCCAACTTGCTGGGTATGGAGAGAGGGAGCCGTGAAGACCGAGACGTAGGACCAGATAGGGGGTGGAGTTTATGGGCTAAAAACTGTTACAGCTCAAAGTGAAAGTACATTGCAGAAGCCGTCATTTTAACAGGCTTTTAACTAGTAAGAAATAATACAAACTAAACGTATGGAAATTTAGATTTTTTTTTATTTCTGTAGGGCAGACATTATCCCCAGCGCTTTACAGTAAATATTTGGTTATTTCCATCAGTCCTTGACCCAGTAGAGCTTAGGGGGACAATTCAATTAGGGTTTGGGCACCCACCAATAGCTGTTGGCAGCAATTCAACTGTTTTGCTGCTTGTGCGCCAATTTGGCTAATGATAAGATCACTCTATGAAGAAATTTCTAGTGTCCCGTCTGGATTCTGAAACAACACTTTTCCTGAGGAGGAATCAAGTCCAGTTTAGCCATCTGGAACGATTGAATATCCTCCGATGGACATTCAAAAAACCTATTGAATTTGACCCCCCTAGAATGTATAGGTCATTGGTACGGCCTCATCTAGAGTATTGTGTTCAGTTCTGGAGGCCATATCTCCAGAAGGATATAAATACATTGGAGAATCAGAGGTGGTAGAGGCTAAGACAGTAGAACAATGTAAACATCCTTGGGATAGGCATATGAATATCCTTACAAAGAAATAAGGATTACAAAGGGTTGAGATTACCTGAAGGGTAAAAAGGGGCAGACTAGATGGGCCAAATGGTTCTGATCTGCCATAAAATTCTATGTTTCTATAGAAAAGAGTGGAGAGGAGCTGATTTGGTTGGTACTTTATCTCTCTCCAAGCTGACCTTTTCGGCTACTGTCACACATTTGATTGAATACTTTTATTTTAACCCTTTGCAGTCCAAAGGTTTGTTTTTTTTGCAATTCAGTCTAGTTTAAATTAATAGTAATTTTTTTTTTATTATTCAAAAAATGGTCTACATTACAATAAGAACAGTAACATCGTTCAACATTCAAAGTGGCTCACCACTGGATCTGTTACTAGCGCTAGGGCTGTTGAGCCTGGCTAGACGTTTGACCTGGGTTAAAATACTTGTAATCCCAGATATTTATTTAACACTGCCCTTGCTTATCCTGTGCTAGGGACAGGTAATGGAGAGCAGAGTCATTTACTGCAGAGTTCCTAGTGGAGTCTTGTAACCACAAGCAAATCTCTCAGACTGGGGGGGGGGGTTGTTAATAATCAGTTCAATAGGATGGGCATCATGGATGGTGTAATGGTTAGCATTACTGCCTCACGAGGTCATGGGTTCAATTCCCACCATGGCTCTAACTGTGTGGCGTTTGTATATTCTCCCCGTGCTTGGTAGGTTTCCTCCGGGTGCTCCGGTTTCCTCCCACAATCCAACAATATACCGGTAGGTTCATTGACTCCCAACAAATTAACCCTAGAATGTCTGTGTGCGTGTACATGTGGTAGGGAATATAGATTGTAAGCTCCACTGGGGCAGGAACTGAGGTGAATGTTCAACTATACTCTGTACAGCGCTGCGGCATATGTGTGCGCTATATACTGTAAGAAACTGATAATAAATAAATACTAATATTAAAGCCCATTTTAGCATGCATGAACCTGTTAGAGTGAGGAGCCCTTGGAGATTGTGGGACTAATACCTGACAAATAATCCACTTATAGTGTCTTGTTCTTATTGTACTTGAAATCTTGTATTCCACACGCATACACTATTATGTCCTGTGACTACATTCCTTTTGTGATTTGGATCTTACTATATCTTATGCAGAGTTTGAGTCCCCGCCGCCTCCCATTGTAACTCGCTTTTTGAACACGAGAGCCATGAAGGAGACGTACAAGGGATACATCGAGTTGCTGATTGGGGTTGCCCTGGATGCGGACATGATGCAGAACCTGGAGAAAGACAACGGTAACCTCGTTTGTACAGTCATCCGCCTCTCCGTCACTGCCGCGTAATCCGCACCATATCTCCGGGCTCCTCTGCTGGGGACTCTCCCTTGCGGAGGCCACCGCTGACCTTGATGAAATTCTCTGTTTTCAGATGATGTTCTTCTGCCGCATATGAGGAAGATTGAAGGCATGCTGAATGAGAACAGGAGACGGCTGCTCACCAAGCTGCAATTGGATCAGCCATTAAAGGTATTGTACACCATGGCTTGTATAGCGCTGCAGGGGATCAGATGCACTAGGGCAGGGGTTCTCAAACTATTGTGCACTGGGACCCCGCCAGACAATAAAATTCATTACAGGACCCCAGCAAGTTACCAATGGCCGCCACGTGTGTGCACTAGAGTGTACACCACCAATACTACATCTGTGTATCTGTTGGTGCTTCATCTCCCGCATCTGCTGATCTAAATTTGAAGGTGGTTGCTCCGCCCTTCGGTTCTTAGCACCTCCCAGAATCTGTGGTATGCTCACTTCAAACTATGGGCCTTATTCTGGTTGGTTCGGACGGATGCGTATTTGCGGACAGGCACCAAGTGTTCTTAGCCCCGCCTTCCATACGGATCGCTCACACTGTCCGAATGCGCTAAGACACCGAATGGACCACGAGTGGATGTTTCATGTGACCACCTCCTCCATATGTGGGAACCTCTGCCATCCTCCGATGGCCGCCGACCATCGAATGCTGGACCGAGCGGTCAGGCAGCACCGAGTGCTCCAGACCACTCGGACATTTCTCCGTGTGAAAGCAGGGATATGGGCGGGCAGCTGACATCCGGCTATGTCATATGTCCGCCCCCCACACGTGCGTCACGGCCGGATTACCATACGTACGCCCAGCGATTTCATGGGAACACCCATGAAGCGAGGAGCGTATGCATATGGTAATGAGCCCAAACAGCCCTTCAGGCCCCTTTCCACCCCCTGTTTGAATTGTACAGAATTCACGCTGTATTCGGACGTGGGCGGCGGTCGCACATGCGCAGATACGCCTCTGCACATGCGCAAACACCAACCATCGGCCGTCCGTCCGCATTTGGAGCCATCCGGACCAACCAGAATAAGGCACTATGGTTGAATCTGCTGAACGCATCTCTCTACGCACCAGAACGATCCTGGCCAATTGCTTTCTGTGAAGTGCCCACCTCAACACTCTCATGGGAGAGTGGTCCACTCCACCCACCTGTCACTAGCCTCTGTGTAGCTGAGCAAGATCCTTAATATTGCTCCCAGACACAACAAGAGTAGTGTGCAGCGCCCCCCCCCCCCCCCCCCCCCCCGGATCCGCCACTGGCACTGCAAGCATTCATAAATTAGAGTACTTTGCCATCATAGTTATAATTGAGGAGTGCCTAGTGTGAACAACCTTAACGTGAGGTTCCCAGCATGCCCCTGGAGTGTGGCCCACACATGAGATGAAGCCCACTTCTCTGCTTGCACGTGGGACAAGATGCACATGTTACAAAGTGTTCTCTCTTTTGGGGCAGAGGTGAAAATGGCGGAATACATTGTGAGTCCTGTCTGTTATACGGAAGCTGCTGCAGCCACTATTGTTACCTGTGTCTGCAACTTCCCCAAATAACAAACGGCTAAACTGTTACATCATCGTGTGTAGTGTGGTGGTGAGAGGAGCGTGTGGTGAGAGGAGCGCGTGGTCAGCCGTTCTCCTCTGGTACCACAGCAGAAGCAGGTTGGTTACATGTCTGAAATAGATAAAGCGGCTGCTACAGAAAATGTATGGGACCTGAATTCCATGGGTCCATATTACTACAGGGTATAACCCTAATGTATGCGGTTATTAGCCCAGAATGTTCCCTGTATTAATAAAATCACAAATCGGCTCATCTCTTGCCCAGTAAGGGGCGGTTGTCCGAATCGGCTTTATTGGCCGGGTGTACTCGTGTATACTAGGAATTGGATTTGGAACAGCCGGTTAGGTACAATTAGACAGTGACAGTACAGATATACATAACACGTATACGCTAGATGTACCCTGGGGATTATAGACGCAGGGAACACATACCCGCCGAGCTGCACAGCGCCTAGGCAGCCATCAGCGGCGCCACTGGTTATTGCAGCAGCCAGGGTAGGTAACATTATAAGCAGGGACAGTACAGTTATCACACAGGGAACACATACCTGCCGAGCTGCACAGCGCCTAGGCAGCCATCAGCGGCACCACTGGTCATTGCAGCAGCCAGGTAGGTGACTATATAAGCAGAGACAGTATAGTATCACACAGGGAACACATACCTGCCGAGCTGCACAGCGCCTAGGCAGCCATCAGCGGCACCACTGGTCATTGCAGCAGCCAGGGTAGGTAACATTATAAGCAGGGACAGTACAGTATCACACAGGGAACATGTACAGAAAAACAGATATATATTAAAAAAGGGGGAACGTATTTGGCTGAGCTGCACAGCTCCTAGGCAGCCATCAGCGGCACCATCTTGGTTAAAGTTACTTCCAGTTCAGCAGCAGGACCTGAACAGGCCATTTTTCATGTGGGGAGAGTGTGAGAGTCGGGTGATCTTCAGTCTGCAGAAAAGCTTCTGATCAGAAGCAGTCACAAGATGGAACAGAAAGTATGGACGTGTCTCCGGCACCTGCTGCGACCTCCTTTAGATCTCATCCCACCCTTCCTCAAGCGTCTATACAAACCTAGATGGTATACAGGGTTACGTTACACAGAATATTTAAAAAATCATTAATACCAACCTATTAAACAGGCATGTCCAAACGATGGGCCAGCTGCTGTTAAACAACAAGTCCCATCATGCCGTGCCACAGTTTTGCTATTAGGGAATGCTAAATCTATGACAAGGCATGCTGGGATTTGTAGTTTCACAACAGCTGGAGGGGCACAGTTTGGACATGCCTGTCTTAAAGTTTATTGATGTGCAGCCTGGTTCTTACAGAATGAAATATTGCAGTAGTCTTGTATCTGTTTTTATTTTTTATTGGCTGTTTGAAAATGAAACCGTGACTGCAGTTGTATGAATGAGGTGTCTGGTTTCTGTGTGTACTGGTGATAGCCGGACGTTAGGAGAGTGCGCTGTGCATCGCTGCTGGCTAACCGCTGTCTGGTTTGGTCTCCGCAGAACGCCTTGGAAAACTACCCGGATATAACCACGATTAATCGGGATGCAAAAGGCAAATCAGGAGGGGCGGCTGTGTGTAAAGTGAAAGTACACGGCAAATGGTACAACAAGAAAACTATGAGGCCGACAAAGACCGCGGCAAAGCAGACACAGGTACGTCCTGATCTCAGAGCACAATTGTGTAATATATTTAAGACAACACTGGGCCTAGTGGGTGCCGGGTGACTCACCGGGAGTTGGGATTCCAGCAGTCGTTTCTCCAACATCGGAATCCTGACTAACACGGGCTATGACCCCCACGTGTGGGGGGGGGTGTCCATAGCCCCCACGTCGGAGCAGACCCCCTTTATTCTGCTCCACTCATTTCTTCGATGATCCTTGGAGAGAGAAGGACGAACCCAAATCTTGCAGCAGAAATCTGTGCTAAGATCTTTGTTTTCACAGAAGCCATTTGGCTCCTAGGGACGGTAATGTCATGGGGTCCCCCAAGGTCTGTCGGAGGGGGACATTTAAGTTCCCCGACCCCTTTATTTATTTTTTTCTCCCTAAGGAATCTTTTGGTTCCAGGGAAATGCGAAAGTGAGGGCTCCATATTCTTTTGGGTAACTGGGGCGTGCACCTCGTTTCAGTAATGATAAAACAAACTGTGCTGTATAATACACAGAGACGGGGAGGTGGGGGCAGACACTAACGTTTACATGCCATCTGCAATATCCAGCTGTGGATTAGGCACTTAGAGGACGTCACTTCATCCAACACTAGCAGGCTGTCCGCGGATCATCTTATTACCAGATAAAAGGCAGAACAGCGACATGTTTATATACAGAGATTCCTTATACTGGATTACTCTGTAGCTCCGTCCAAGCCCTGCTCACATCACTCACAGCGCTGCAGACGGCCTGTCGGAGGCAAAGCAGCCATTCCGGTGTTACATAGAAAGCATAATATGCCCGTTCCTTCCCTTCAGAGATGAAATACGGTCACAGACCCTGTGTTCTGTCCTTAGTAATAAGTGGCCAGTATTTCCAGGTGTAGTATTTTCTGGAAACTCACAGATATCTGCAACCACCTGACTTCCTGCAGTATATACAGTATGTCCCCAAACTCCTGTATTGTCGGGGCAAGTAGGTATGAGCTGCGCAAGTGTTGCTTATTTAGAGATGCCCGTCGGAACTCCCTCCATCCGTTCTTACCATCGATGGTGACAAAAAGATATCAGCATGTAACACCAATGGTTTTAACCATTGGTCCTTATTGGTCGAGTAGCTCAGTACTGCTGCTATGTAAGAGCTGGGGTGGCGCAGAGGGGGGGGGGGGGTTTGCTGCTGACTTGACAGCTGGGTCGGTGAATTCCGCTATATAGCGATATGGACCATCGACATTCCTGTATGTGTGTCACTATAGCTGTCTTGACAGTGTGGCACCATGGCTACAAACTATGGTGGAAACTTATTTGGTTCTCCACTATCGATGGTAAAAAAAATTTACTTTTTTATCATAAGACCATCGATTATTTAAAATGGTCGATGGTCACCCTATGCTTGTCCGCATGTTGGTAACCTCGTAGGATGTGTTGTATTTTACTGTATGGTCCCCCCCATTAGTGCCCTCTTATTCTGTCACTTGTAAAGGTATTTAGTGACTGTTATCCTTTGTTTTATGACAGGAGTTCACTGTAGATCCAGAGAAATCGCAGCTGTGCTCACTGTATCACGCACTCCACCATTACAAATACCACATATATCTCATATGCAAAGACGAGGTAAGTTCTTGCAGCCCAGCCGTCCCCTGTTGCCGGGTATCCAGTGACTGTCTCTGTAATGCGGAGGGGGTTTATGTGTCTACAAGTGAGAAGAGGCGCAGCCCACTGATTTATCACTAGCTCCCACAATTGTAGTCCTTACTATCTGAAGTTGAGCCCATGCTTGGATTTCAGAGATCCGTCAACAACTGTCTTCCTCCATACACAGAATCTCACAGAGCCTAAAATAAGCCCAGGACCCTCCCAGTAGTCAGGCTGGTTCAGCGCTCTCATCCCTTACCTCCCCTTCTCACAAGACCGACCCGACTAGGCTCTGTACGCTTATGGATGGGATGGACGGAGCGCAGCAGATGTGTGTACACTTCTCTATACATGTGCTGTATGCTATAACCCACCGTCTCTGCACAGAACTTAGAATCTTTCTGTGGTATCTTGTACTGCATTGTTTAAGGCTATTTATTTATAGTAGGGGAGTTATCATAGGAGAAAGAGAGAGGGTTATACTGACAATGAGAAGTGCATCTAGTTGAGACCAGTTTGCTGTGTGGTAAGGTGAGGCTGAAGGACAGGTGAGAAGAGCCTGAGAAACTACAAATCCCATCATGCCCTACCACAGTTTTACTTTCAGGTAATGCCAAAACTCTAGCATGGCATCCTGGGATGTGTTGTTTCACAAGAGCTGGAGTGTCACAGTTTGGCCAGGAATGATGTAGTAGGATTATAGTCGGGGCAAAGGATAGGAAATAAGTTAGCCAAGAAACCTCCGTGAGCTTTTCGTCATTGACTCCATAGAGGAGATTCTGTATGATGAGAGAATAATGAATTCCCGAGCATCTGATAAGCAGGAGAGTCATTCCGGGAAGTCATATGAGACGGTATCCAGACTGATCATAGACTCGTGATACAGTCGTATGGTCGACAGTCAAAAGGTCGACAGGGTCAAAAATTTGGCAGTCAAAAGGTCGACATGCATTTTTTACTAAATTTTCAGCCGACATGTACCGACAGGCGGTATTTCATGCCCTACCATCCACTAGGGCGTGGTGGGAGAGTAAAATAGTGTGCCGAGCGCAGCGAGCCATGCGAGGGGACGCTGTACACTTAGACAGTGTCCATGTCAACCTAGACACCCAAAAAACTCGCGTCGACCTTTAACCACGTCGACCTTGTAACTGTCGACCATTAGTGGTGGACCATATGACTGTCTATCATGAGTCTGTCTATGTTTTATACCATAACCCTTGAGACTACTACAAGAGCTTTGTGATTACTATGTGCCTATGATGTGTAGCCACTAGAGGGCAGTGTTGTGCTTGCTATACATCGCGTTTGCCTCGGTCACGTGATTTTTACATTTATTTTCTGTCCCATATTCTTCCAGGTTACCTCTGTTCAAAAATCAAATCGGGACCTACAGCAAGTGGAGCTTATTAACCAATGCCTGAAAAAAATGAAATGGGTGGAGGATCTCTTTGAAAAGTTTGGCGAACTTTTGAGCCGGGTGCAACAGACATGCTCTTAAGACCCTGACTTTATTTTTTCAAATATTTTTTTCCCCCCTCTGTCTCTGACCCCTGTCCTTACCAGTATATCACCCCCAAAGCATTAACCCATTGAAAGCAGAGACAAAAGACTGTCATGTCACTATACATGTCTGGCTGGCCTAGCAAGACTGCTGGTGAATGCTTTGTCCGCTATCCAACGATAGTGCGCTGGGAAGGAAAATACGGACAGGAATACCGGGCGACAAACAGCACGTGTTACACGTTTTTTTTTATTGTTTTTCTTCTTTTTTTTTTTTATCTTTTTATTCTTTTCTTTTTTTTTTCCTCTGGCAAAATGATACAGCATGCACTAAAAATATAGAATGACCTTTTATTACTTATAGCGTTAACACTTTAAACTGCTTTCCTACAATTTTTGTTTTTCCTGACTCCCTCTCCCGGATTTTCCTCCACGCTCAAGGATAATAAAAAAACAAAAACTTAAAATAAATAAAAAAAAAAAAGGTTCATGGTGGAGGTACAAGAAGAACAATATTTGCATTTTAATTTCCAGACCGCCACATTTAGAATATTGTACATTTTGTAAAAGAGAGTTTTGCGATACATCAATATACGATAGCCACAGTGATTAAACCAGTAGAAACGGAATCATTTACGCTTTACGGACTTCTCTTCCTTTTTTTTTTTTTTTTTTTTATTTTGTTCAGGTGACTGAACGCGGAGTTGGTGCAATTCTTTGACTGCTTTTTTGTGTCAAATTATATTGTAATGGATAAAAAAAAAATGACATTAACTATTTTCCCTGTTTTGAAAAAAGCTATTTTCCTTTATACTGTGTTTTTTCTTTAAAAAAAAAAAAAAAACTTCAATTGTACATTTTATCTCACGAATAGTTGTATTTTTCACAGAGAAAATATTGTGGTTAAACTTCTGTTTCCTGGATCTTTGTAATAATACACCTCCCCGTTGTCTCGGTAAACCCTCTTCATTTCCATGTTGATTTCAGATTGTATGCAATATCTCTAAGCAATGCTTCTCTTCCCCTCCACCTAGTTGTTAGCGACCGTTTTAACCGCCATATGTATAGCGGGTTACCTATAGTTTTTACAATGTAGACGATGCAACCAATTTTCTGATCCTTGGAAATAAATTACTTACTTAACATGTATTTTGATGAATGGAGCATTGATTACCTAAACCTCCTGCAATATACTTTAGTTTGAGTCATCTGTCCCGCAGTGCACCCAATCATGCCATACTGAATGTATATACCACTAAACCTTTATATATGTTGATTCAATATTAAAATGCCTTGGTACAACGCACATCAAGGAGATGCCGTCTTTTGAGGAGTGAGGCCTGTCCATTCACCGAGAACCATGGATTTTGGGGACACCATCTTGCGTTTGGCGGACTGTTTTTCTGTTACCATGCGCTTTGTACAGTCGGCCATACCAAAATAAAATGTCAGACTTTTATTGCATTGCATTGTGATGTTCTGTGCCATGGGGGTGTTTGTATAGAGCAGGACAAACCAACCTGTGGCTCTCCAGATGTTGTGAAACTACAAATCCCAGCATGCATTGCCAGTTTTTACACTCCCTTAGAGCAAATATGTGGCCAGGCATAATGGGATTTGTTGTTTCACAACATCTGGAGAGCCACAGGTTGGCCAGGCCTGGTATAGAGAATTGCTCACAGGTCTGCTACAATGCATTGGATAATGGCCAATGTCACATTTTTCTCAGAACTATATTGTTTTCTGACGCTTCCCTCATTTTGAGATTGTGTTCTAACCAGTTTCCTATAGCAAATGGCACTTTTTTTTTTATGTCTTATGGGAGTTATTTACAGATTACAGACCTAAAACTACAACGCTTTGCGGGATGCGCGCAATGTTTATGTGTACTTTTTGATTTTTGTTCGTATTTCATTGGTGCCATTACAGGGTTGTCCATTTTAGGAGTTTGCTTTTTGTTAGAGCTCCGTAATTGTCTCTAGGTTCTAAATCCCCATACACACTATGGTGTACGCGTCAGAGCTAATATTGTTAATGAGATCGGGGGTGCAGCGGAATAAACTAGGTCGTCCAGTGACAACACAGGGACCCCCATCGAAGATGCAGTCCTCGACGACAGCGAAGACTGTTAATGTCCCGCGGGAATGTGCATCGTTAATGATATAGTGGGTATATACTGATATGCATGATAATAACATTAGCAAAAATTGCCTACTTTAAGTTAGGACTCAAACCCACTGGATATAAAAGCCATTAGGGCAGATGTATTAAGCCTGGCGAAGAGATAAAGTGAAAGGAGATAATGCACCGGCCAATCAACTTCCAACTGTCATATTTCAAACACAGCTGATTGGCCGGTGCGTTATCTCCTTCCAGTTTATCTCTTCACCAGGCTTAATACATCTGCCCCATTGTGTCTAGCGTGACTGTGGCCAGCGCCATTTAGTTGTGCAGTAAAACACTAGACTCTGTGGGGTTTTCTCATTAAGGGGTATATTCAAATGACGCCGGATCCATTCCGAAATTCTTTTGCCAGAATGGATCCAGCATCCATTATTCAATGCAGCGGCCAAATCCGGATGTCTGGCTCACCCGGCCAGGGCTGGTATCAGGTGAGTGTGCTGGCGGGAGCTGGGACGGGGCCAGGTGAGCTGCCCTCACCTGGCCGGCGGCAGGACGGGTTAGTGCGGTGGGTAGGTATGGGAGTCGGCGGGGGAAGGGGGGTTCGGGCAGCGGCAGACAGGAGGACGGCGCCGTTTAAGCTGCTGCTAACCCGGCACCGTCCTCCCTGCCTCAATCCGACATCTTTTCATGTCGGATTAAGATTGCCCGAAACCTGGTGTTTCCGTCAAAAGCAGATGGATTAGCGGCTATTCTGTCAATCTGCCTGGGAAAAAAAAACAGCTAGCATTGAATAGATCGGAACCCATTCCGATCTATTCATGTTGAAAACTGCCGTCTTTTCGGCAAGATGGCAATTTCAACATCAATTAAATATACCCCTAAGAGTACATCATTCTATTCTGATTCATTCAGTTAGTTCACTCTCTTTGTTATCTTAATGAATGTAGTGCCAGTTACAGATCACATCCTTATCCCCATCAAATTACTTCACAGGTATTCCGCGTCTCCTCGCGGGGCTTGCTGCACTCGCCACACTTTATAAAATCGTCTCCACGCCGACGTGGATAGTGTGAGTATGAACAGGTCAGGAGGACGTGTAAAGCGTCCCCTCGCTGGGCTCGCTGTGCTCACCACGCTTCCGGCTGGTGTGGATAGTGGGGGGTATGAACAGGTCGGGAGTACGTGTAACGCATACCCTCACTGGGCTCGCTGTGCTTGCCACGCTTCCGGCTGGTGTGGATAGTGGGGGTGTTTAAAGAAAACATTCACACCTGGCATATCATCCAGTCCAAGGAACTATAAAAACAATCATTCTTCACTTTCTGCATTCCCTTCAGATGCAGCTGATGTTGACGCAGCTGCGTCTGCATTTATGTCGCATGATATCTCAGCCGTTGGGACCAGAGTTACTGCATGTAAAACGCACAGGAAAGCGTTCTCTGCTCCAAGTGTTTTGCGCCACATAAACTCCTGCAGGTAGGAGTCAAGCTATTGGCGCACAATGACCCCTGTGTCTCTTGGTCCTCCACGTGTACGATGCCCAGAGCCTTTCAATGTTTTGGGTATGAACCCCAGTGTCTGGGTCCACGAAATTGTAGCTGTGGTTGACGCGAGCATGATGGTAATCCGCCTGCTGAAGTTGTTGAGTGTTGTATACATAGTATATTATATATTATATGTTGTATGCGCCAACAGTCAGAGTATATAGTGGAACCCGGTTCAATATGCATCTGGATGGTGGACATCAGGGTGCTGGCGTCACGGCTGGCCACAGGTGTTATGAAACATTCACCTGTCTCATGGGATATGCCTCCAAACAGCCGCAGCCGAGGCAGGACGCTTCCTACGTGATTTTTTTCGCTGGTCAAATAAATTTTTATCCACCTCAACTATTTTGCCAGGTCCGCCAATCCGAAGTTGGGGCTTTGATATCAAATCCACAGTACACGCTTCCCGCATAAGGTTCTTATAATGGTGGTTTTTTGGGGGGGGAATTAGGAGGCGCTCACAAAATTGAATGCTTGTTAGCTCAAGAAAGTATGGACCGTAGAAGGGTCATAAATGTCAGGTGACATCCGCGAAACCATTGTGGGGCCCGTAGACTAACCTCCTTGTCACAGCTTCTTATGTGGCAGTGCCACATCCGCTCCTTTATATTAAGCCTCATAGGATGCCTGTTGACACAGGTCTGAGTCTCTGGCAGCAAGTGGTGGCAACTCCTTCGTCTGCGGCAGGTTAAAGATGGTTAATGCTTTGGCAGCCATAACTGACCCAATGAAATTAGTGGTGACAGAATGCTGACTGACTACGCTAACTGCGTAACGCTGACTGAGTATGCTAACTACGGAAGCTCCGGCTAGCTCCAGGGATGCTAACTACTTAAGCGGCCATGGGAACACTACGCTGATTCTAACAGGGACCCTAACTACGCTGGCCGCGGGAACACTGACTACGTAACTGCCGCCGTGCTAACTACTTAAATGGCCTCAGGAACACTACGCTGATTCTGACAGGGACCCTAACTACGCTGGCCGCGGGAACACTGACTACGTAACTGCCGCCGTGCTTACTACTTAAGTGGCCTCAGGAACACTACGCTGATTGACAGGGATGCTTACTACGCTGGCCGCGGGAAGACCGCTGATTCTGACAGGGACGCTACGCTGACTACGTAACTGCCACCATGAAAGTACACAAGTACCGTGTTTTTATAAAAAAAAAAAAAAAAAATTAGCATTCCATGGTTTTCTGAATAATTTGGAACTGATATTTGGATAAAATATACTCAACCTGTAGTCATCTTGACACTAACCAATAAAATTAATGTTTAAACAAAAAGAATAAGAAAGGAGCAATCTAAGAGTCCTTGCAGCCTCAATATTGATGAAGGATCACTGGAAGACCGCCATCAATATTGGTCTTTTGTCGCAAATTAAAGGAATGTTACCAGATGACTTCTATGTTACATGTTCTACCATAGGAACATCTGCAAACTGTTAGATTTGAAGGTAATTGCGTGAATGCTGTAATCCCCGGAATGTGCAAGTATCATTGCCGGAGACCTGCACAATATTTTGCTATGGCCCGAGTGTTACATACCAGGACATTACGCTTGTGGGATTAAAAATCACAGGGTGGCATTTCTGAGAACTGGTACTAAGCTCACAGCCACTGTGACTGAAGGGCACCTACTGTACATGCAGTTTGTAAAGCCATGGTCTGATGGAGGGAGGGAGGGGTGGGGGGGGGAATTACCAGGCAGCAGCAGCTCCTCAACACAGCCAGGGATGTGCTTAAAGTGCTGTTACTTTTCTGTATTTTATGCTAAAGGTGCATGGCCTTGCAATTAGGCCACACCCCCTGAAAAGTTCATGTGCCCCGCCAGGCTCTGTACTGCCCTGGGTGCAGGAAAATGCCAGTAAGTGCCCTTTAAAACTCCAACTGCCTTTCTCTACGTTGCGCTGTTCTACGGTTCCTTTCCGAGCATAATAGTGTTTGCATGGACTGAGAAACCCCTTCTTACAATATGGCTAGTCTGCTTCCTTCTGATTGCCTCTGGCTTTGTGCATGTGTGAGAGAGAAAGAGATGTAGTTTCACTCGGTGCCAACAGATGGCAGTGTTTGGAGACGCAACTTATATACTGTATGTATGTATATATATATAGAGATATATATATATATATATCTATATATATATATATATATATATATATATGTGATATTACATTTAAGTTTGACCTTTATACTAACAAGCTGTTCTGCCCGGTGTTCTGCCAGAGGATGCTAAATAATGCTGTGACTGGTATGGGTCATTGGGTCCACCCACTTTAGGTCGACAGTCCTTAGGTCAACATTTGAAATAGGTCGATATGGCTATTGTTGACAGGGTTGCAAGGTCGGCAATGTCAAGGTTGACATGGGTTTTTGATGGGGGATTTTTTGTCCTGAATGTCAATATGGGCACCGTCAAAGTGCGCTGCACTCAGCATACTATTCTATCCCCCCCCCCCCCCCCCCCATCTCAATATCATGTTGACCTTTTGACTGTCGACCTAGTGATTGTGTTGTCCTTCTAGCCCTGTCGACCTATTTCAGGTGTCGACCTAAAGTATGTCGAACTAATGACCATATCCCTGCTGTGAGCGTGTTCCTATATATTCGTAGCCAATTACACAATTGACCTGGTCACCCTGCCCCCTTACTTCATATTATTATGGGGGAAGTGCCTTAGAGGGATTCAGTATTGAATCCCGGCGGTCGGGATCCCGGCGTTCAGAATCCCGACGCCGGAATCCCGACCGCCGAAATGCCGACAAGGGGGGACGTGGATCGCCCCCCCTTGCGGGCTTGCTGCGCTCGCCATGCAGCGGGCCCGGTGCCTCGCTACGCTCGGCACACTAATTCTCCCCCAGGGGTGTCGTGGACACCCACGGAGGGAGAAAGGGTCGGGATTCCGGCGTCGGGATTCTGAACGGCGGGATCCCGACCGCCGGGATGGTAACTGCATCCCCCTTAGAGACCTCTCCTCTGTACTACTGGGTTAATGCCTTTATCAGGTCATTGCATCAGATCCAGCGACTGCTGCCAGCTGACACCATGAGCGCCGTCTCCCGGTGTTGGTACCCTGCCCCCTTACTTCATATTATTATGGGGGGGAGCATCTTAGAGACATCTCCTCCGTACTACTGGGTTAATGCCTTTATCAGGTCATTGAAACAGATCCAGCGAATGCTGCCAGCTGACACCATGAGCGCCGTCTCCTTGTTTTGGTACCCTGCCCCCTTACTTCATATTATTATGGGGGGAGTGCCTTAGAGACCTCTCCTCTGCACTACTGGGTTAATGCCTTTATCTTTACATTGCAACAGATCCAGTGACTGCTGCCAGCTGACACCATGAGCACCGTCTCCTTGTTTTGGTACCCTGCCCACTTACTTCATATTATTATGGGGGGGGGGAGCATCTTAGAGACCTCTCCTCTGCACTACTGGGTTAATGCCTTTATCAGGTCATTACAACAGATCCAGTGAATACTGCCAGGTGACACCATGAGCGCCAACTCCTTGTTTTGGTACCCTGACCCTTACTTCATATTATTATGGGGGGGGGGGAGCATCTTAGAGACCTCTCCTCTGCACTACTGGGTTAATGCCTTTATCAGGTCATTACAACAGATCCAGTGAATACTGCCAGGTGACACCATGAGCGCCATCTCCTTGTTTTGATACCCTTCCCCCTTATATTATTCTGTGGGGAGTGCCTTAGAGACCTCTCCTCTGCACTACTGGGTTAATGCCTTTATCAGGTCATTACAACAGATCCAGCGAATGCTGCCAGCTGACACCATGAGCGCCGGCTCCTTGTTTTGGTAATATTGCCGCTACAGGCTTTGACAATAGACGTCCCAGAGCTATACTATTGGCATCTGGACCTCTAGTGTCCACAGCTGTCATTACCTCGGAGCTGTGCCTGTCCGGTATATGGTAATTGGTCGACATGCATTGTGTCCACCACTGCAGGTCGACACCTGAAATAGGTAGATGTGTCTGATGTTGACATTTATGTTGGATCGACACAAGCATTAGGTCAACAATGGCTAGACAAAAGTCGACATGGGTTTTTCACCTCTTTATTTTTAAAGTCAACATGTGCCGACAGCCCTTATTTCATGCCCTACCATCCACTAGGGTGTAGAGAGAGAAAACAGAATAGTGTGTTCTAAGCATGGCGAGCAGACGCAGTGCACCAATAGGGTGTCCATGATGACATTCGGGACAAAAAAAAGTGAAAAACCCACCCAATGACGTTCCCCAATGACGCCAGGTACAGCATCCTGGATAATTCATGTAACCGGGCAGATGATCGGGGAGGGGTGGAATATTATTTGTCCTGTGCAGGTGCCACAGGGTGACGTCTGTGCCACACTGGCTTCCTTTGTGTTCTGCTGCTTGCGTTCATCCCTATGGAATTCTAGATCCTGTGTCGCAATATTAACACACTTGCGCATTCCTAATCATCGCTGCAAGTGAGGTCAAATAAAACGCAGGTATTGCCGGTCAATGTAGCCTTTGTCCTCCGCTGTGTATGAATGGCGCTCTCCATATCCAAGTCTTTCCTTCTCTAGTCCACCTGGTGCCACAATCCCTTCATTCCCGCAGACTACAATGTCTCACTGTAGAATGGTGATTTTTGGCTCATTTAGCCTCAGATTTACTACAGCTACGGAAGCTGTGCCAAGCATATTACAATACAAATCCCAGTAATTACCCTGTATAAATCTATCTTGTATGAGGAGTTAATGACATTTCATAAAATGATTTGGTAATATAAAAATGCAGAGGAACAATAGGTGCATTGTCCTATTAGTAGGACAAGGAGGAGAACCTTCTCTGTTGCTTCATTGGTGCTGACCTGTTTTTTTTGTTTTGTTTATTTTTGTTAATATTACGCTCTGACGCTTATGCAGATGCAGCAGCCTTTATAGTATACAACGTATATGGGATTAAAGCTTGGTTTAATATAATGGATAGCTTTCCAGTTTATATATATATATATATATATATATACGTCCTTTAACCGGCACTCTCCGCTTACAGATAGATACTGTGGCCCGGTGCATATCCTCAAGCTTTCTGCCCGACATATAGGAATCCGATGCGACTGCACACTAGGGCTATATTTAGTAGAAAATAGCTGACATCCACACCGCGTGTAGGTAGCAACGTTTCAATGTTTTTTAATACATTTTTATCAAGCACATACAAACAATTAAAAACATACCTTATATACCCTGTCTCCTTCACCATGTGTAACAGCGCTTCCGGGTCCGGGACCACGCACCCGTCCGGGGCGCTTCAAGATGACATCACCTGGTTACTCCAGTTGCCAAGGAGACCAGGATCAGTCAGTATAATAACCAACCTAAAGAAAGACCAAATAACAATGTTTAGTATCGATGGAACTGGCTTAGCACTTATATAATAACCATCAGACAGTGCTGGGACAGAACTCATGCATATATATATATACTTTTGTTTATCATCAAAAAGCAATCAAAAACAATTTACACCAAGTTGATCATTTAAGCCAAATGGACTTAGAGTATTTAGCCGCATAATCCATTGGCATTCTCTTTTCAGCAACATATTCCCTCTATTGCCCCCCCGTTTTGGCGGGGGAATATAATCCAACATTCTGTATCTAATTGATGTCAGCGAATGCCGACATTCCACAAAATGCCTGGCGACAGGCTGTTCGCTGCCACCAACCTCAAGAGCCAATTTAATGGCAGACCTGTGGGCTGTCATACGTTCGCGGAATGTGCGCTCTGTTTTTCCCACGTACGACAGTCCACAGGGACAGACTATTTGATACACAAGGTATCTCATCTTACAGGTCAAATGAAACCTTATGTCGATGGTTTTCCCCGATTGGGGGTGTTTAAATGAACTTCCTTTTAATAAAAAAACGCACGTGGTACACCCACACCCAAAGCAACCATTCGCTGCCTGCAAAAAATGTTTGCCTTTAGTGGGAATCATGTCGACCATGTCTGTTTTTACCAAATAATCCCTGAGGTTACGACCTCTCTTGTAACAAGATAGCAACCTTGTATTTGACAATCAGAATGACTCATCCGATGTTATCAGATGCCAATTATGTTTTGCTACTGTGTTGATTTTTTTGCTCTGAGGATTAAATACTGTGGCCCATGGTAATATCATATTAGATGTAGGTTTCTTGGTCTTACTCAAAAGATCCTGTCTATCTAATTTCAAAACTCGATTTTTAGCCTCATCCAACAAACTCTTAGGATAACCCCTTTCACTGAATTTCAGAGACATTAAATCTATTTGATTGATGGCTGTTTGTATGTTTGAATTAACCCTGCGTACTCTCAAAAACTGAGAGTACGGTAAACCCGCCCTCAATGGTGCTGGGTGATAACTGCTATAAAGGAGCAAATTATTCCTATCTGTCTCTTTGCTAAATAGCGTAGTAACCAGAGTCAGGGCCGGTGCTAGGGTGTCCGGCGCCCTCCTGCAAACCATAAATTTTGCGCCCTTTCACATTACCATTGCAACAAGCTGCTGCCCGATTGTGGGAGTGTATGCAACATGCGATCCTATGGAGGATCTCAGGTGCATGTACATGTATGCATAGACCATCCCAGTGCTGTGTCCGCAAAGTGTTGCAGGCACTAAAGGTGCCCATACACACTGCGAGAATCGCATACGTTATGGGCTAGATCGCATCGCACGGCATGCGTGCAATGTGTGTGCGATGCGATCCGAAAACAGTACAAAAAGTATGTGCAGCACATACTTTTTGTACTGTGTGATGCGATGCCTGCGGGAGCGCGCATCGCACGCTGCTATTGCAGCGTGTATGGCCACCTTTAGGCACATAACCCAGACCATTATTTAAAAAGTGTTACTGCCTCCTGCATGGGCGGCGTGCAGGAGGCAGTGACAGTGAGGGCTAAGGCAGCTTTAGCAGAGCAAGGAGGGAGACAGCGCCTTTTCAGCATGGCGCCTCCCTGCTTTGCAGGAGCTGCTGAGTGGGTAGCGCCGGCCCTGACCAGAGTTTTGTCTTCTTTTATAATTTTGACATCAAGAAAAGAGATTTCCTTCAAGTTCATAGTGAAGGTAAACTTGATGGGGCAATCACTGGAGTTATGCTGCTGGATAATAGATGAAAATGCTTCGGGAGTACCCTCCCACAGTAACAACACGTCATCGATAAATCTTGAATAAAAAGAGATTTTTGACGCAATCTCTTCGTTAGTAAAAAAACAGCATTTGTTCGATAAAGAACATAAAAATATTGGCGTACGAGAATCCGAAGACCCCAATTATATATCTGATTCAAAAGATCCATAAGGATCCAGTTAACCCTCCTGGTCGCCCCATAATAGCGGCCAGGGGTTCATTGTTTCAATTGGTGTCAACCTACCTGGATACTCTGGTGCAGCCGTGTGTCCAGAGTCATCCTAGGTTATTGTTGGACACCACTGATCTATTGAACAAATTGTTATTGATCCCTGATGTGTCTCCTGATGTTTGGTTGGTCACCATTGATGTCAGCAGCCTGTACACCTCTATCCCTTACAGGGAGGGGGTACAGGCTGTTAGACGATTTTTGGTTGACCATCCTCTGTATTGTGGGCCTAGTGTATCCTTGGTGGTGGAGTTGCTGGAAATGCTGCTGGAGCATAATTATTTTTCTCACGTCAATGATTTTTACCTGCAAGTCAGCGGGTGTGCGATGGGGTCCCCTGTGGCCCCATCGTACGCCAATATTTTTATGTTCTTTATCGAACAAATGCTGTTTTTTACTAACGAAGAGATTGCGTCAAAAATCTCTTTTTATTCAAGATTTATCGATGACGTGTTGTTACTGTGGGAGGGTACTCCCGAAGCATTTTCATCTATTATCCAGCAGCATAACTCCAGTGATTGCCCCATCAAGTTTACCTTCACTATGAACTTGAAGGAAATCTCTTTTCTTGATGTCAAAATTATAAAAGAAGACAAAACTATGGTTACTACGCTATTTAGCAAAGAGACAGATAGGAATAATTTGCTCCTTTATAGCAGTTATCACCCAGCACCATTGAGGGTGGGTTTACCGTACTCTCAGTTTTTGAGAGTACGCAGGGTTAATTCAAACATACAAACAGCCATCAATCAAATAGATTTAATGTCTCTGAAATTCAGTGAAAGGGGTTATCCTAAGAGTTTGTTGGATGAGGCTAAAAATAGAGTTTTGAAATTAGATAGACAGGATCTTTTGAGTAAGACCAAGAAACCTACATCTAATATGATATTACCATGGCCCACAGTATTTAATCCTCAGAGCAAAAAAATCAACACAGTAGCAAAACATAATTGGCATCTGATAACATCGGATGAGTCATTGGGATTGTCAAATACAAGGTTGCTATCTTGTTACAAGAGAGGTCGTAACCTCAGGGATTATTTGGTAAAAACAGACATGGTCGACATGATTCCCACTAAAGGCAAACATTTTTTGCAGGCAGCGAATGGTTGCTTTGGGTGTGGGTGTACCACGTGCGGTTTTTTATTAAAAGGAAGTTCATTTAAACACCCCCAATCGGGGAAAACCATCGACATAAGGTTTCATTTGACCTGTAAGATGAGATACCTTGTGTATCAAATAGTCTGTCCCTGTGGACTGTCGTACGTGGGAAAAACAGAGCGCACATTCCGCGAACGTATGACAGCCCACAGGTCTGCCATTAAATTGGCTCTTGAGGTTGGTGGCAGCGAACAGCCTGTCGCCAGGCATTTTGTGGAATGTCGGCATTCGCTGACATCAATTAGATACAGAATGTTGGATTATATTCCCCCGCCAAAACGGGGGGGCAATAGAGGGAATATGTTGCTGAAAAGAGAATGCCAATGGATTATGCGGCTAAATACTCTAAGTCCATTTGGCTTAAATGATCAACTTGGTGTAAATTGTTTTTGATTGCTTTTTGATGATAAACAAAAGTATATATATATATGCATGAGTTCTGTCCCAGCACTGTCTGATGGTTATTATATAAGTGCTAAGCCAGTTCCATCGATACTAAACATTGTTATTTGGTCTTTCTTTAGGTTGGTTATTATACTGACTGATCCTGGTCTCCTTGGTAACATTTTGAAGCGCCCCGGACGGGTGCGTGGTCCCGGACCCGGAAGCGCTGTTACACATGGTGAAGGAGACAGGGTATATAAGGTATGTTTTTAATTGTTTGTATGTGCTTGATAAAAATGTATTAAAAAACATTGAAACGTTGCTACCTACACGCGGTGTGGATGTCAGCTATTTTCTACTAAATATAGCCCTAGTGTGCAGTCGCATCGGATTCCTATATATATATATATATATATATATATATATATATATATATATATATATATATATATATATATATATATATATATATATATATATATATATATATATATATATATATATATATATATATACACACACACAGTAGATATATGGAAAAAAGCTCCTGTGTGAAATCTTAGCAGCCTGAACTTGGCACGTTCCAACCTCTGATCACATCTATATAAAGCGTTTGTGGACATTTCCAGACTGGTTATTTATACCATATGTGGGACTCTAGCCGGATATACCTATGCAGGTCTACATAGAAGACGCCCTAATTCCCTCGTTGTAAGGAAGATGATGCTGGTGTATTTTACCTATGGTCATGTACGCGCATTTCATCCCTTTCTGGTGGGCAGCTATGAGAACGAGATGTGCTTGGGTCAGGCGCTGCCTGGAAAACGTGCTGCGTGACATGTTGTTAGAGGTCATGCTGCACAGACACTAGGGCGGAGTGAAAAAGTTGAAATTGAGAAATTCAAAATCGGCTAGTGTGGAAAAGTTGTGACTTAACCTGAACAAAAAACGTTCAAAAGCGTTTTGCTCTAAGTCAATATCTTCTGTTCTGCTTTTTAGATGAAAATAACGAAACATATGAAGAAGCTCCGATCTAGTTAAAATTATGTCAGAACATCTTAAGGCCCCCATACACTATGCGATTTGGGCACGATTTCACCCGATTCGGATGAATCGGGACGTGAAATCGGCCCAAATCGCACTTGCAGTCCCGTGCGCATCGGATCGGGGTCGGGAGGTCGGACGGGCTGCACATAAGATTTGCTAAATCCTATGTGCAGCCCAGCCCCGGAGCCATGCGGGGATGACAGCGGGCGGGGGATGCCGGCTATTGAGAGCCGAGCAGGGGGAGGCTGCATAGGAAGCCGGGCAGGAGGCACTTGAAGCTGTTGTGGTGGGGTGACAGCGGGAGCAGGGCGCCGGGCAGGGAGGATGACGCTGGCTGCGGCGGGAGCCGGGAGGAACAGATAACTTGAAAAAAAAAAGCCCATACAGATGACTAGCAAGCCATTGATTGGCTGAGACCTCTCTTAGCCAATCGCTGATTGGCTGTGAGAGGTCTCAGCCAATCAATGGCTTGCTAGTCATCTGTATGGTTCTTTTTTTCAAGTTATCTGTTCCTCCCGGGCCGGCTCCCGCCGCTGCCCGGCAGCCAGCGTCATCCTCCCTGCCCGGCGCTCTGCTCCCGCTGTCACCCCACCGCAACAGCCTCCTCCTGCCTTGCTCCCTATGCAGCCTCCCCCTGCTTGGCTCTCTATTAGCCGGCATCCCCCGCCAGCTGATGTCCCCCGCATGGCTCCCTCCTCCTGCAGCTCCCCGGGGACTGCATATGATAAATCCATGCGATTTATCATATGCAAACCTTGGCACATCAAGTGCCTAATCGTGTGTCCCCCTCCCGGGGAGCTGCAGGGTGAAATCAGGTCCGACTTGTCCCTAGGATAAGTCGGACTAATGTATGGGGGCCTTTAGAGTGGTTCATTAAAAACCTTTAGCATAGTAAAAAAGAGTACAAGCTTGTCCTAGTGCAAAGTGACTGACTTTGGCAGGAGAAAAACATCCCTGATAACTGACCTGTTTTCATGGTCACAATTGTGAATATTGTGTGTTTTCACACAAAAGTGTTTTTTCTTTTTTTTTTTTTTGGAGAGGATGCTCTGTAATTAAAGTGACCAAGAAAAAAAAATCAGGGTATATCCCTTTCGTTTGAATAGAATACTGCCCCTCTGTGTCTTCCAATGAATGCTACAGTAAGTTCAGGAAACAATGCATTACGCTCTGTTATTTAGGTGCAGTATTTTAAATACTTCTGTTTATTGTCTTTAATTGCGGCAGTTTATTTTAAACATGAATTGGTCTGAAAAAAAGATATTGACTTAAGAGCAAAACTCTTTTGCACGTTTCTTATTCAGATCAAGTCACAACTTTTCCACACTAGCCCATTTTAAATATCTCAATTTAAACTTTTTGACTCTGCCCTAACACACACACACTGGCCGCCCCCACCTGCCCTCTCCAAGGCAAGTCCCATCCCTTGTGTCTGCCAGCCCTCCCCCCCCCCCCCCGCTCTGATACCTGCCTACTCCCCCGCGCCTATCCGCCCTCTCTACCGCCAAGCATGGTGCCTCTCTCCGCCCACCTGCTCCATTTCCCAGCGTGGCGCGGTGTCAAGAGGTCAATAGCGGGAATCACCAGATTGACAGTTTTTCAGTACGTAAAATAAGCTGGGATTGGCCAAATAAGATGGATTCCTTGTCTAGATGCAATTCAGGACAAAATGACTACATGGTACCACTAGGGGGTAGACTTACTTCAGCTTCTAAAACAGACATGGTGGTGTTGCCATCATTTCTTTATTGCATTTTACAAAATGATAGGAAGAATCTGGTTGCTATGGGCAACACCACTTGTCTGTTTTAGAAGCTTGGAGTACAGGCCCACAGATTTCAAATATTTAGATTGTTAATGATCATGGCAGGATCTTTGAGCATTACTAACATATACTGTAAGAGAGGCCTTAGGTTTGCCAGAAACCTTGAGGTCATTAAATGCGTAACGACCTTGTTTGTGTTACACGGCAATCGCTGGAGAAGCGCTAATTGGGAATGAATCCCAGTTTATCATTGGCTGATTTGTAATGACCATGTAATGTAAGGCATTCTGTACCCATGGTTTCCTTCTTTTCTTTTTAACTTGTATTTTCAAGATGCCCATGCACATTATATATGTACCGTACTTATTGTCAGGGGTTAAAGTGAGGGGGAATGGGGTGGAACTGAGTTCCACCACCTCTAATGGTAGGGGGGACTGAGTTCCACCTCTACCACAGCCCTGAACAGTAATTCCAACAGAAAAGCCTGTCCCAGCAGCTTCTTCTTCTGGCACGACGTATGTAATGTAAAGTGAAGATGAACACCTGTGGACATTATGTGTATAAGGGGCATTACTGTGTGATTTAATATGAATCAAGGGCACTACATGCAGTGAAATGTGTATATGACTGTGCTACCGTGTGTTGTAAATTTAATTGTAGTTACCATTGTTTGATCACACCCCTTCCTTGTGGGACCATTATCCCATTATGGGTGGTAGGGCACAAATTCCCTGGCACTGTTCTAGGCTCTGCCTAATTGGGGGGGGGGGGGGGCGCGCGATGTTAGGGGAAAGAAGTTCCCCCACCTCTCCATGACCACTTTAAGCCCTGCTTATTGTAATGTTTGATCATTAGACTACACAAGTTTTCCCAGGTAACTTGAGAATCGTACTGATTATAACCCTGTTTTATAGCGTAGTTTATAAACACAACTTCTGTGATATATTTTTCTTTTTCTTGCATATATCTTCTGTCTGACTGTATTTTCGGGTGTGAATGTAGTTGGGAAACACAGGGAACATGGTGTTGAAAACAGACGTGCTCACAGCTTCGAAAGTGTGACGTCCACCTGCAAGCCCCGGAATTTAAATAAAGAAGTCTGATTTATTCCTCCTATCATTGGGGGTTATTCTAGTCCATTCTTTCTGACAAAATCCTTCTTAGATGGACAAAACCATGTGCACTGCGGGTGGGGCAGATGTAACTTGTGCAGAAAGAATTAGATTTGGGTGGAGTTTTTCTTTAAAGTGAGATCTATATTGCAGTGTAAAATTAAGCAGTCAGTATTTTTCCTGCACAGAAACAAAATAACTCACCCAAATCTAATTCTATCTGCACATGTTACATCTGCCCCCCTGCAGTGCACATGGTTTTGTCCATCTAAGAAGGATTTTGTCAGAAAGAGTGAACTAGAATAAACCCCAATGTGTGTTTTGCCTTTGAGGTAGCATCTGTTCTACTGTAGCGTTCTGCGTTTCTTTTACATCACTCATACGAAATGTATGCAAATGGTAAATAAAATGTTTTTTTTTTGTATTATAATTTGCCGTTACTGAACACATTAAAATGAAACTGCGTTTTATTGAAAATGGGTAAAAATTGAGGATTATTGCAGACGTGTTCATTAGTATTTTGTGATTCTGCGTATTTGGGGTTTCCGCTTTTTAGCGATACAATAGATTCATCTTTTCAGATGCCTACAGGTAATAAAAAATCAATTCAATGACAAATACAAGTTGCCTTATATAAAAATGTTATGATCTTCAAAAGTTAATTGTGCGTTCTAAAACAAGTAATGAACGGACTTGCTCTGCTCTCAACATTCTGACTATAAGTGTATTGGAGACCTTCAGCGCTCTGTTTAGACGTGTATCGAAGACATTCAGCGCTCCGTCTATGAGGGTACTGAAGACCTTCAGCACTCCGTCTATAAGTGTATCGAAGACCTTCAGCGATCTGTCTAGAAGTGTATCGAAGACCTTCAGCGATCTGTCTAGATGTGTATCGAAGACCTTCAGCGATCTGTCTAGAAGTGTATCGAAGACCTTCAGCGATCTGTCTAGAAGTGTATCGAAGACCTTCAGCGATCTGTCTAGAAGTGTATCGAAGGCATTCAGCGATCTGTCTAGAAGTGTATCGAAGGCATTCAGCGATCTGTCTAGAAGTGTATCGAAGACCTTCAGCGATCTGTCTAGAAGTGTATCGAAGACCTTCAGCGATCTGTCTAGAAGTGTATCGAAGACCTTCAGCGATCTGTCTAGAAGTGTATCGAATACCTTCAGCAATCTGTCTAGAAGTGTATCGAAGACCTTCAGCGATCTGTCTAGAAGTGTATCAAAGGCATTCAGCGATCTGTCTAGAAGTGTATCGAAGACCTTCAGCGATCTGTCTAGAAGTGTATCGAAGACCTTCAGCGCTCCGTCTATAAGTGTACTGAAGAACCCAGCACTCCGTCAATAAGTGTATCGAAGACATTCAGTGCTCCGTCTAGAAGTATATCGGAGACCTTCAGAGCTCCGTCTATAAGTGTATTGGAGACCTTCAGTGCTCCGTCTATAAGTGTACTGAAGACCCCAGCACTCCATCTATAAGTGTACAGAAGACCCCAGCACTCCGTCTAGAAGTTTATCGAAGACTTTCAGCACTGTCTCTAGAAGTGTATTGATGACTTTCAGTGCTCTGTCTAGAAGTGTATGGAAGAATTTCAGTGCTCTGTCTAGAAGTGTATCGAGGACTTTCAGTGCTCTGTCTAGAAGTGTATCGTGGACTTTCAGTGCTCTGTCTAGAAGTGTATCGAGGACTTTCAGTGCTCCGTCTAGAAGTGTATAGAAGACCTTCAGCGCTCTGAGATTTCTTCTTAAGAGCTGCACAGACGATCTGACTTTTCCCATTCAAGAGATCCAAAAGAAAATACACAAGGAGTACAGAAATTGGTCAGTGTGTGAGGTGCGCACTGACCCGATAATCGCTCTGTCGGATCGGAACATTCACAGATCCACTGAGGTACATTTACAAAAGTGGCATAAATACTTATTTAGCACCTTCTACAACATGGGTGTTAAACCCAAGGCCCGCGGGCCAAATCCGGCCCGCCAGACCACGTCAAGTGGCCCACGGTGCCGCCGCCAGCCTTTAAAGCCGCCCGCCTTCAGAGAACGCCGGTGAGCTTTCCCCTCTCCTCCCCCTCACTCTGCGTTCCCAGGAGTTCAATGCGCCGCCCGGCGACGTGCGTCATGACGTCATCCTGTGCACCCTGCGCAGTGCGCACAGGCAAAGGAGCGAAGCTTTCTTTGCGAGGGGTGCGGTGACGGCTGGCCTGCCCCGGCGCGCGACGGACAAACGTAGGGGGGGATCTGCACCTCGCACCCGGCCGCAGCGATGCATTTGGAGGAGCCTGCTGCCACACAGCATTGAAACACTGTAAGTAAGTGCAGCAGTGGCTCACACTACTTGACAAGTAATTTGAATGATCCTGGTTATGGTGTGACACACGGGCTGCAGGCTGCAGCTCAGAGTCTTGTCACATGGTGGCTTGGTGGGCTGTATTGCTGGTATATGAAATAAGTATATTTCATATACTTATTTATTAAATAAGTACATTAAATATACTTAGTTATTTTAATATGCCACCAGCAGCCCACCAAGCCACCATGTGATAGTTTTGGGCTTCACTCCAGACCTTGGGTGACATGGAGGGATGGAGACCTTTATTAGAGGGAGGGTCTCCATTTCCCCAGAAATCTTCAGCTTGAGGGGGGTTAATCCTTTGGACTTGGTTACCATGATCTCTGCAGGCTATCACAGCTAAACTTCCAGCTTACATAGGCCCTTATTCTCGTTCACTCTTAGAGGCAAATTCCTTCTTAGATGGATAAAACCAGGTACGCTGCAGGTGGGGCAGATGTAACATAGTCCTATACAACCGGCCCTTTGAGGGTGACCAAACTGCTGATGCGGCCCCCGATGAATTTGAGTTTGACACCCCTGTTCTACAAGATAGAATCTGATTGGTTACTATGGGCAACATCTAATTTCGATAGAACTCCCATCTTCAAAATTTACCCCATAGTGTGTGAGGACAAATCATTCGATGGTCACCATCGTATGATTTATCCTGCCTACGCTAAGAAAATTGAGCCTGGAGTGACTTTTCCAGTGCCCGCTATATGCCAAATTCGGGGCATAAAGGAGCATCCCTAAATGTATAGAATCCTATTACAGCAAACAAGCCATTAAACCTGTGTAAATCGGTACCTGCAGCGGTGATGTCAGCGTGCGGGCACGGAGTGTTACTCTGGATTAGCATCGTGACTTCTGGGGGGAGCAGGAAGACAAGGTATGGTATTTTTAGCTTCAGCTTCCGAAGCGTGAAAGTGCACCAAGAAATCCTCTAATGGGATTACAAGAGATAACGCGGGCACTTATGTTCTTCAGACACTTTGTTCCGCTAAGCTGTAATGATCAGAGCTACGAATAACTGAGACAATTCTCTGATCACCTCAAATAACTGTCATACAAGAGGTTCCCATGGTTCCAGTATATGGTGCAGCTGACGCGTTCATCTGCTGGGGTCTGTGCCTGCAGCTGTTACGCAGCGCTGCAGATACGTCATTGCGCTCCTGATGCACTAACGCTGGCGTCTAACTTCGTTACTGTCAGTCTAGATGTGGTCGATTGTATTTAGGTATCTAGGTACACCACTATCAAGTGTACTTACCGGGCTATCCCCCGGGCAGCTCTGGGCCTCTCTGACCATTGCATAGTCCACCTTCTACCAACCTACACCCAGAAGCTAAGATCAGCTAAACCAGTGGTCAGATAAACAAACGAGGCAAAAATGAAGCTTCAGGCCTGTCTCGAATGCACAGACTGGGGAGTCTTTGAATCCTCCGCTACAAACCTAGACAATCTGACCGACACAGTGACAGCCTACATCAGCTTCTGCGAGGACCTGTGCGTGCCAATCAAAACAGCACGCACCCTCAACAACAAGAAGCCATGGTTCAGCGGTCAACTCAGGAAGCTCCGTCGGGCAAAGGAAGAAGCCTATCGCAGTGGTGATATTGTCCTGTACAAACAGGCCAGGAACTCCCTAACACGGGAAATCAAGCTGGCAAAAAAAAGATTCTCAGACAAGCTGGCGAACAACCTGTCAACCAACGACCCCGCGTCAGCTTGGAGAGGCATGCAAGCTATAACCAACTACAAGATCTCTCGAACCCCCTCCACCATGCACCAGAAACTAGTGAACAAGCTGAACGATTTCTACTGCAGGTTCGAGAAGGAAGCTACCTGCATCAGTCCTACCCCTGACCGGGGCAAAACGGCTTGCCCACCCTCCTTCCAAAACTGCCACCCCCAGACTCTCCAGGTGGATCAAACAGAGGTAGAAGGAATGTTCAAGAGGGTCAACCCTAGGAAAGCTGGAGGCCCAGACGGAGTGTCTCCATCTGCCCTCAAGACCTGTGCAACACAGCTCGCCCCTATCTTTACCAGGATTTTCAACACTTCACTAGAAATGTGCAAGGTCCCCACCTGCTTCAAAGGTTAAATTATCGTCCCGGCTCCCAAGAGCTCAACTGCGAAAGACCTCAATGACTATAGGCCGATTGCACTAACATCAGTGGTCATGAAACTGCTTGAACGTATGGTGCTGAACCACCTGAGAGTTGTTACAAATGCTCACCTCGACCCCCTGCAGTTTGCCTACCGAGCAAACAGAAGTGTTGAGGATGCAGTCAAACTAGGGCTGCACCACATTCTACAGCACCTGGACAGTCCAGGCACCTATGCAAGGATACTATTTGTTGATTTCAGCTCGGCATTCAACACTATCATCCCTCACATCCTGGAGCCAAAACTCCGTTCACTAGGAGTCCCAGAACCTACATGCTCCTGGATCACTGACTTCCTGACTGAAAGGAAACAGGCGGTGAAAGCAGGTGCATTCATGTCAAACACATGCACAATTAGCACCGGTGCCCCTCAAGGATGTGTCCTCTCGCCCCTGCCATTCTCCCTCTACACAAACGACTGCACCTCAGCAGAACAGTCAGTAAAAATTATAAAATTTGCAGACGACACAACGGTTATCGGCCTAATCATGGATGGAAACGAGTCGGCATACAGACGGGAGGTGGATAGGCTAACTAAATGGTGTAGCGGAAACAACCTTGACCTCAACCCCCTCAAAACGGTGGAGATGGTGGTGGACTTCAGAAGGAAACCAAATGCCACGCACCCACTCATAATATCTGACAGAGTAGTGTCGAGGGTCGACTCTTTCAAATTCCTAGGAACAAAGATTTCCTGCGACCTCAAATGGGGTCCCAACATCATTACAACTGTCAAGAAGGCTCAGCAGCGGTTGTTCTTCCTGAGGCAACTCAAGAAATTCAACATCCCGCAGGAGCTGCTGCTCATCTTCTACACTGCCATAGTAGAGTCTGTCCTTTGCTCCTCGATCACAATCTGGTTCGGAGGAGCAAACGAGAATGACAGACGAAGGTTGCAAAGAGTGGTGAGGATGGCAGAAAAGATCATTGGGGCGGAGCTCCCCACTGTCCAAGAACTATACCTAGCCAGGGTCAATAAGCGCGCAGGAAAGATCTTGGCGGACAAGCTACACCCTGGCCACAACCTGTTTGAAGCCCTTCCGTCAGGCAGACGTTTTAGGTCCATCCCAGCAAAGACGACAAGAACTACAAAAGGCTTCTTCCCAATAGCTGTCCACCAACTAAACCGTATTGAACGTACCAAATACTAACTCGAACTGTTCTAGATATATGTGAAATGTATGTGATGTAGGTTTATGCCTCTCTTCCCACCCCCTTTGTGTTCCGTGATTGATGCTGCACTGTTACCACAAAAAATTCCAAGCATACGCAAGTATACCTGGCCAATAAAGATGATTCTGATTCTGAGATGGGGTCTAGACACCGGCTACCAGTCAATGTTCCCCCATTTCCTTTTAACTCATGGGGCAGTATTCAATGCTGTTTGCGAGCTGTGACAGCGAGCAGCGCTAACTGCTCGCTGTCACAGCTCGCACTGTCAGTATTCAATTGACCCCCCTGCACACATAGTTTCCACCTCGCTGGGTTTTTACAGGGACGTGGAAACGGCGTGTGCGGCCGCCAAAACAGCAAGGCTCATGGCTATATGCAGCGGGCTCCCTGCATTAGCCACGAACCTCGCCGTTTGGGGTAATCCTTGCTGTCAAAGGACCCCTAGAACATTGATCCTCACTGTTAAACCCCATCGCCGGCCGCTATGATTACAAGCACGGTTTCTTTTCTAGTATGTCCTCATGGATCCAAGACGCTGTATTTGTTTGGGTGTGGTATGGGACTCCGACAGTCGGGATCCGGACAGTCATTATCCCGACGTCGGGATCCCGACTGCCTTGAGTCAGACAGCATGGTGAGCGCAACTAAGCCGCTTGCGGGCTCGCTACACTCGCCACGCTGCGCTCGCCACCTATTCTATTCTCCCTCTATGGGGGTCGTGGACCCCACGAGGGAAAATAGCGGGTGGCCGTCAGGGCACCCGGCTGTCAGCGTTTTGACAGTCGGGTAAACACATAACAGGAGCTGATTGGTTGGAGCAGCACTGAAGTTTGGTAATGAGTGATAAGTACAATATCACACTGATAAATCTGCCCCATTGTAAGAACATTGACGGACGGCCTGCCACGGTCATGTTTCCCCAAATAACTTCCAGACGAAGGCTTGCAACCCAGTCACTGGTAACTATTGGGTGGTTGGATCAGGTGGATTCCCCTGAGCAGGCAAAACAATAATCACTGTAAACTATGGATGAATAATGCAGAAACTATTAGATACATTCTCCTAGAGAAGACAAAGAACCAGTTTTTCTGGAAAAAATATCCCCGAGGTCTAATGCAGATCTTACGGAGGACTTGTAGGTGCTGCAGATCGCAGTCCGAATTATTCTCGGGACTACAGTCTTATGGCCATTAATCTGGTTCACTCGCAAAGGCAAATTCCTTCTTAAATGGCCAAAACCATGTGCACTGCAGGTGGGGCAGATGTTACTTGTGCAGAGAGAGTTAGATTTGGGTGGGGTTTTACTTCATAGTGAGATCTATATTGCAGTGTAAAAATAAAGCAGTCAGTATTTACCCTGCACAGAACCCAAATCTAATTCTCTCTGCACATTTTACATCTGCCCCACCTGCAGTGCACATGGTTTTGTCCATTTGAGAAGGAATTTGCATTTGAGAGTGAACCAGAATAAGGGCCTATAGCCCTGATTCAGATCTTCTCGATACACTGCACATGCGTATGGGCACAATGCGTCTGCACGACGCCCAGCAGCGATGAACTCCTGAACATGTTACATCTTCCCCATCTGCAGTGCAGCATGGTTTTGCTCATTTTGAATACACATTTGATGTTTTTCGATCAGTAAATGGCCTGGGTTATCGGTACCCCCCTCTCTTGGTGGTAATAGATGTGGTGGTGGACTTTGCATCGTATTGTTTTGTAAACGCTTACTCTCGTATAAAGTGGAGTTCAGTGACAAGGTCGACACACGCAAAACGTCGACTGGGTCAAACGTTCAACATGTAATAGGTTGACAGGGTCAAAATTAGTTTTTCATGATTTTTTTTAACCTCTTGTTCTTACTTCACCATCCATGGCAGCATAGAAGGAGTATATAATAAGTGTACCACCCGAAACATCGTGAGCGAAACGTTACACTAATTAGCAGTCCGTGTTGACATTGCCAACCCCAAAAATTTGCAAAACTCATGTTGATCTTTTTATGTGTTTACTTTTTTTCATGTCGACATTTTGTCCATGTTGACTATGTCGATCTTTTTACCCTGCTGACATTTTGACCAGGCATGGCCAAACAATGGCCCTCCAACTGTTGTGAAACTACAAGTCCCATCATGCCTTGCCACAGTTTTGCTATTAGGGAATGCTAATACTTTGGAAAGGCATGCTGGGATGTGTAGTTTCACAACATTTGGAGGGCCACTGATTGGCCATGCATAGTCTAGGCACTGTCTGACTAATAATCCACACCCCAGGTCCAGTGTCTGGGAACGATCACCCCTACACCCCTTGGCTGTTGATATGAGGTTCTTGTGGTGTTGTGTCCCGGTATTTGGCATCTGGCCTGACTTCTGTTATGGGGTTGGTGCAGATGAAGGATTCTGTAAGAGGAGTACAGTATGTAAGCCAGGGTTGCTGGCTGCAGCAGTAAATTACAGCAATTCGTGGGTTTTCGGTGGGAGGGGCGGGGCTAAAGATGCAAATGTTTACATCAGGCCCCCCCACCTATTTAGCAAAATATACGCTAAATATGCCAGCATCGCTCACATTTGTTATATAAATTAAAATAAAAAATGATTAAAAGAAAAAGATTATATTTCTTATATAAGGTAACATTACAGGCCATTATGGTGACCATTATAGTCGACAAATTCACTTGGCACTCAAAGGGTTACAAAATAAAACAAATACATTCCCCCCCCCCCCCCCCCCCCCCCCCCCCGAAACGGGCTCTGTGGACGAGTCTTGTCTTCTGCAGACTCGGCACTTTGTAAATGGCCATTGCTGTTGTGTTTTATCCCGCGCCGTTTCTCCTGATGTATAATTTAGTGTTTGCAACTTCCATGAATGTGCGTATTGTGTTACGGAGAGCTGAATGTGACCATATTGTGTAGTAGAGTGGTCTCAGCCCAATGGCTTCCATTGTTAAAAGAATAACTGTCATAAATATTCATATAGATCACATAACTGTAGGTGTGGGCAGCGGAGGACTCGTTAGTCCCTGCGGCGCCAACAGTCGTGTGCAACAAGAGAGATTTACTGTTCGGTGTTTGGGGTTTTTCTATTTGCAATACAAGCTTTTTTATTATTATTAATATTTATACCTTTTCATATATATACAATTTGGCTCTGAAGTGAGTGTGTACAGGAACAGGCCGCATTGTTCAGGGTTCCGGATGGATCAGAGAACATTTCTGTGTTGTGAGAACTTAAGAGCTGGCGGAACTGCAAACATTTCTCATCATACGTCTTACATAAGGGAAAGGTAATATACCATGGCAAGCAGAGCCAGATTCACAGCACTAGGGATCCCATGCAGCAGCCTTCTCTCTGCCTGTTGTTTGTGCATGTGTACAGGCCATCTACGGACCTGCCCTATACTCTTGCGCAAACAGGTGGTACTTGACAACGCAAGTGGGTGGGCACATGTAAGTCATACTTTCCTACCCTCCCTGAATTATTGTAAGACTCCCGAAAATCGGGTCAGCCTCCCGTCACCCTGGGAAGGTGGGCAAGTTCCCCCACAATCCAACCTGCGGAACCTGATCATGAGAATTGCATCATCGTGGCCCCGCCCCCTGATGTGCAATGTCTGTAATAACTCCACAATGATGCATTCTCCATGACCACGCCCCCACGAAAAGGCTCCGTTGTTGAGCTCCGTCTCTGCCGCTTTCACAGCACACTCACCCGCTGGCCGCCCTGCCCCCCTACTTCCTCTATCTGGCTGCCCTCTCCTGGAGAGAACAGCCTAAAAGTAGGCAACCCTGAAGTAAGTACTTACACACACACACACACACATGTGCACGGGATGCTTGACCGCCCCGCCCCCCTCGTGTCTGCCCCTGCCTCCCCCTTCCCCATTACGATTACTTATCATCACCCGCGGCAAAGTCCTCCGGCTCCTTCAGCCTCCACGGCCCGGAGCGCACACTGCACAGTGCAGCCTGCAGATCGCCGAGCCCCTCTGTGTTCTAGGCTCGGCGCTCTGCAGGCTGCACTGTGTATTGTGTGTTCCTCGCGCCAGTGCCGGCGCGGGGGAGGCTGTGTTCGGGGGGCTGTGGGCAGCTGTACCCAGGGCACTTCCCTGTCGGCGGCCCTGCTATCCAGCATACGGTATTAATCGCCGGGCTATAATGACGCTCGGGGCATTGCTAACTATTAATTGACTTATCTTCTACCTGTGTGCTATTATTGTACCATACCAAGATATAAAATATCTATATAGGGAAATACATCTATAAAATGTGTGCGTGTTCCCAGGTGACCCTGCAGCCTGCAATCCTTGTGGGAAAAAGAGCGATGCTGAACGTTTCCTGGAAAGAAAAGTCAACACCCAAAAATATAAATCAACTTACCCTCTTCTCTTCTGACTTATTATTTAGGGGATAGATGGGTTATACTCCCTTTATTCTTCTTATTAAGACATTCACCTTTCATCTTATACTTGGCTTACTCTCCATAAATAAAACCACCACAATAATACTGTCTTCAAATTTTACAATAATATTTTGCCCCTTATTCTGGTTCATTTGCAAAGGCAAACTTCAAATGGACAAAACCATGTGCACTGCAGGTGGGGCAGATGTAACTTGTGCAGAGAGAGTTAGATTTGGGTGGGGTTTTACTTCAAAGTGAGATCTATATTGCAGTGTAAAAATAAAGCAGTGAGTATTTTCCCTGCACAGAAACAAAACCTAAATCTCTCTGCACATGTTACATCTTCCCCACCTGCAGTGCACATAGTTTTGTCCATTTGAGAAGGAATTTGCCTTTACGAGTGAACCAGAATAAGGGCCTTTATCTGAAGATCAAACACAATCATCAGCATAAAATTATGATTTGCCCAATAAGAACGATTACATGATTCTGCTACAAAAATTGCATTGTTCCTACAGGATGCGGACCACTACTGGCCGACAGTCAAAATGTCGACATGAAAAAGGTCAACATTCATTTTCCCGTTTTTTTTAAAGGTGGTTTTTCCTACTTTACTATCAAAGTGGACATAGAGGGCCCATTTATTAAGGACTGCATATGCAATACGATATAGGTGGAATATTAGCACCCAGGATTGCATTGTAGTATGCAATCCTAACGCAAGGATGTATCATCCCCCCCAGCGGCGTAACTATAGCACCGCAGCCCCCGCCACCGCATGGGGGCGCTGTGCATGTGGGGGCGCCGGGGACTGCGGTGCTATAGTTACACCCCCCCCCATATCCCCCGCAGACTTACCTATCTCGCTGGTCCTGGTGGCTCCGTTCTTCTGCTGAGGACCACCACAAAATGGCCACCCCCATATAGCACACATTCTCTGAAACTGTCTGCTGAATGGGGGCGGCCATTTTGTGGTGGTCCTCAGCAGAAGAACGGAGCCGCCGGGACCAGCGAGATAGGTAAGGCTGCGGGGGATTGGGGGGGGGGGGGGGGGTGCTTGGCAGGGCGGCGGTGGGGGGGGGGTGCCCTGCACGCGCAGAGACAGGGCTCCCAAAGGTGCGCTGACAGGACAACTTTACGTAGCAGGACATAACACCTGCAGATGAGCGAGGGCCATCGGCGCTGAATCGTGTGTGTGCCCCGATGATGAGCGGTGAGCGCTGCTGCGCGCTCCCGCATCATCGCCGGTAAAGCCGTTGATCTGCTGGTAATACCAGCAGATGAGCGGCTTTGAGAATGACTTTCCATAGCGCTGCGCTTGCAAAGCCCCCGCCATCGGCGCCGGGCAGGGGGAAAGCCGCTCAGTGTGTATGCACTGAACGGCTTTACCCCCCCCAGAGATGAACGCGATCATCGCTGTCCACACCGATTCTGTGGGTGCTCAAGGGCCCGAGCACCCACAAAAAACTATGAGCACCCATTAGCCCGCAGCCTCCCAAGTCCCACTGCCAGGCCACATCTACCTGCCGATCCTCACCTGCTGCACCCACACCGCCGAACCTGCCGCCTGGGACACGCGTCTGGCGCATGTGCACCCGCACACATAAGACGATGCCTGGCACCATCAGAAATCCACCACTCTGGCGAGCAACAACCACCAGGCAGAGTGCAGTGTGCATGTTTCCCAATGTGTGCTCTCCCCATACACACACCGCCCGCCACCGCTCACCGTGTGCACACCGTGACCCAGGACCTCCCAGGCCAGCACACTGCAGGGCCACACCCCCTCCCAAATGACACGCCCCCTCACGAGGCCACACCTCCCCGAGCACCCCCTTCAAAAACACAAATCAGCACCCCTGGCTGTCCATACAAGCTGGACATAGTCGCCCAGTGTGTATGGACCTTTGTTTACAGTGGTCACTACAAATGTCTCATTCTATCATTGTAATCTGTGGTTGTGGTGTCTCCACATAATCTAATTAATTCTGGTATCTTCCTAGGACTTTTTGCATTTCTTTGGATGTTTGTATTCACAGCAAATTTGCAATGGAGACAGACAAAAACACTGCTAATTATCCTGGTCAGACAAGCCCAACATTGCTGTAACTTTCACACATTACTGCCAAACGTCAGCAGTGAGGGGCAGGGGGTAGTCACCGTACAATACACAGCCAGTATACTGACACATACAGTATGGACACCCCATAGGAGAGCTGGAATAACATACAGAAGTCTTCCTGAGGAGACTCCCATGCTTCTGAGCGTAAAGGTCGTATACATGGAAAACAATAAAAGGCTCAGATGAATCTAGCTCATAGGTTCACAAACTCAGTCCTCAGGACCCCAAATTCTTCACATTTTTCAAGACCACCTCAGAGGTGGGAAATAATTAACTCCACCGGTGCATCTTTTACAATGTGTCAGTGGGTAATGCGTGCACCTGGGCTCTGTGACATGGAAAACATAGACTGTTGGGGGCACTTAAGGACTGGGATTGGGAGACACCGACCTAGGGATGGCCATCGACCATCGATGATTTATGGCTGATGTTAAATACTTTTGCCATTGATGGGGGAAAATTAGATGGTTTCCCCCCATCGACGGCACAGCAAAACAATGTTTTGCTTTTTTTTTCAAAGTGCCGGAGCACGGAACATAGCCTTGCCCCCAACACCCCTGTGAAGCCCTGCCCCCGTGTTTTGATTGGCCCACAGGCCAATCAGTCAAACACAATGGATGACCACCGTGTTTTTCAAGACCACTTCACAGAATCACAGGTGAAATAATTAGCTCCACCTGTGGATCTTTTAAAAATGTGTCAATGACTAATAAATGCACCTATCCACCTGCCGGGTGACCTGGAAAACGTGAACTGTGTGGGGTCCTGAGGACCGAGTTTGAGAACCTCTGATCTAGGTGCACAAATTGAAGTCTTGCATTTGCACTGCTCCGTAACACTGTGCCCACTTATGAACACACCCTTCTGCTCAGCTCCTCCCATTGGCTGGTGCACGGTGGTGGAACTTGTGGGCGTGGCTTCAACAAATAAGATTGTGCACCTGGGGCGAAATGTAATAGGGTGCGTTTTTTTTTTTTTTTGCGATTTTTCCCGCAAAATATGCCGTTTTCGGGCATTTCCCGAAAATCGCATATTTTATAGGGTGCGATTTGCGGGAAAAATCGCATTTTTTAAAGGTGCGATTTTTAGTTAGACTAAAAATCGCATCCAGATGTTTTCCCATTAAAAAGGATAGAAGTCGCATATTTAATGGGTTGCGATTTTTAGTAAAGCTTACTAAAAATCGCAAAAAAAATAGACCAGGTTCTGCCTGGCGCTTTTATCAGAAACATGCACAGATCATTGAGATCTGTGCATGGTTCTGTTGTAAAAAAATAGTTAAAACAAAAAAAAAGAAAAAAAACGGCGTGCGGTCCCCCCCCTAAGCATAACCAGCCCCGGGCTCAAAAAGCCGGTGCTGGTATCATAAAATCAAAGGAACAATCAAGTTGGGGTTCCCTGGATTTTATAAAACCAGCACCAGGCTCAAGGTCCGGTGCTGGTTCCCAAAATACGGGGGACAAAATGACTAGGGGTCCCCCGTATTTTAAGAACCAGCACCGGACACAACCAGCCAGCAGGGTAATGCCACAGCCGGGGGGAGACTTTTTATACAAGTCCCCCCGGCCAAAGCATTAACCCCCTGGCTGGTCAGCATGGGCAGGGGTCCTGGGGAAGTGGGGACCCCCCCAATGAAGGGGTCCCCCCCCTCCAGGACTTACCAGCCCATGCTGATAGTCCGGGGCTGTCCCCGATGCCCCTGGGCGGTGGGCATCGGGCTGATATTTGGTGTAAAAGAATAGATAAACTATTGTTTTTTACTGTGGCACTACAAGTGCCAGCAAGCCTCCCCAGCAAGCTGGGACTTGGAGAACCACAAGTCCCAGCCTGCTGGGCATTAAAGGGCCCGCTGGCACTTGTAGTTCCACAGTTAAAAAAATAGTGCACAAAACACACTGACACACATTTTAAATAAAACTTTAATACACACATTACACACATACTAATACTTACCTATCTTCTTCCCGTAGGTAGCCCTGGTCCTGATGTCCTCCGGTCCTGTGTCGGCGTTCCTCTTCATGTCGACGTCCTTCTTGAAGTCGACGTCCCTGTCGGCGATGGCGTCCGGTGTCCGGGTCCGACGAAATCCATGGAGGAAGCTGTGGAAGGAAACCATACTCACCTGTCCCAGCGCGACGTAGTCCAGGTAAGGGTCTTGGAAAAAAAACAAACCGACACCCGAATCCAAGCGGACACGACGGAGACGCAACGGTGTTTACATCGTGCGGCTCCGCCTCCCGAATGCCGCTATTGGCCGCCTTGCGGCCTAGCGGCTTGCGGCCTAGCGGCCAATCAGGAGCCGCTAGGCCGCAAGGCGGCCAATAGCGGCATTCGGGAGGCGGAGCCGCACGATGTAAACAAACACACGTGCGTCTCCGTCGTGTCCGCTTGGATTCGGGTGTCGGTTTGTTTTTTTTTCCAAGACCCTTACCTGGACTACGTCGCGCTGGGACAGGTGAGTATGGTTTCCTTCCACAGCTTCCTCCATGGATTTCGTCGGACCCGGACACCGGACGCCATCGCCGACAGGGACGTCGACTTCAAGAAGGACGTCGACATGAAGAGGAACGCCGACACAGGACCGGAGGACATCAGGACCAGGGCTACCTACGGGAAGAAGATAGGTAAGTATTAGTATGTGTGGGCTTTGTGTGTATTAAAGTTTTATTTAAAATGTGTGTCAGTGTGTTTTGTGCACTATTTTTTTAACTGTGGAACTACAAGTGCCAGCGGGCCCTTTAATGCCCAGCAGGCTGGGACTTGTGGTTCTCCAAGTCCCAGCTTGCTGGGGAGGCTTGCTGGCACTTGTAGTGCCACAGTAAAAAACAATAGTTTATCTATTCTTTTACACCAAATATCAGCCCGATGCCCACCGCCCAGGGGCATCGGGGACAGCCCCGGACTATCAGCATGGGCTGGTAAGTCCTGGAGGGGGGGGACCCCTTCATTGGGGGGGTCCCCACTTCCCCAGGACCCCTGCCCATGCTGACCAGCCAGGGGGTTAATGCTTTGGCCGGGGGGACTTGTATAAAAAGTCTCCCCCCGGCTGTGGCATTACCCTGCTGGCTGGTTGTGTCCGGTGCTGGTTCTTAAAATACGGGGGACCCCTAGTCATTTTGTCCCCCGTATTTTGGGAACCAGCGCCGGACCTTGAGCCTGGTGCTGGTTTTATAAAATCCAGGGAACCCCAACTTGATTGTTCCTTTGATTTTATGATACCAGCACCGGCTTTTTGAGCCCGGGGCTGGTTATGCTTAGGGGGGGGACCGCACGCCGTTTTTTTTCTTTTTTTTTTGACAACCAAAATCGCATATATGAAAATGCGCACATTTTCAGGACTGAAAATGCGCACATTTTCATGACTAAAAATCGACCTAAATCGCGGCAAATCGCATTTTTTGCCGCTAATTCGCATCTCATTACATATGCGAATTAGCGTCTAAAAATGCGATTTTTAAAGGTGCGATTTCTGGCGAGTTTGGAACTCGTCCAAAAATCGCACCCTATTACATTTCGCCCCTGGTCTGGTTTGTGCTGTCTAAATGAAGCTCCAGGCAGATAACATGTGAAATTGCACATTGTATGGACACGGGTGCAGATTGTTATGCATATTGTATGGACACAGGTGTACAGATTATGCACATTGTTTCCTACATGTGTCGGTCACAGACACGGGAGCTTGTCTGGTTGAGAACAATACAAAGCTTAATGACATTGCTACATGGGACAAAGAATAAAAGTAATTTAACACCATAAGTACAGCTAACAAAGTACAGTATAAAAGATACTGGGAAACACACTGTTAGATGTCGGAGAAACTATCGGCACAACATTTGCCACCCCAATGGATGGGATAGCACCATGTATGTGCGGTTTAGGATGCCGTGACAGATGGAAATACCATTTTTTGCTCAAAATGCAGGGTCGCATCTGTGATTTTGTAGATGGCTCTAACCTGGATGTGACCCGACTGAGGGCCAGATGTACTAAGCTTGAAAAGTGATAAAATGGAGAGTGATAAACAACCAACCAATCAGCTCCTACCTGACATTTTTCAAACACAGGACCTTTTTCTGATTCATTCGGAAAGGCACAATCACTCTCTAATGGACAAAACCATGTGCACTGCAGGTGGGGCTGATGTAACATGTGCAGAGAGAGTTAGATTTGGGTGCTTTACTTTTACACTGCAATCTAGATATCAGTTTGAAGTACCCACCCTAACTCTCTCTGCACATGTTACTTCAGCCCCACCTGCAGTGCACATGGTTTTGGCCATTAAGGCCCCCATACACTATGCGATTTTGGGACGATTTCATCCGATTTCGGCACTTTGTGCCGATAATCGGATGAAATCGGCCCAAAATCGTAGGTATGTGACATTTGATCCGATCCGATGCGCGGTCCCGTGCGCATCGGACCGGATCAGGGAGGTCGGACGGTCTGTACATACGATCACGTCCGACCTCCCTGTATGCATATGCCTGCCACCTGACAGGCATATGCATACAGACACCGGGGGAGTAGTGGGGGCGGCCAGCGGCAGCGGTGGTGGGGGCGGCCAGCGGCAGCAGTGGTGGGGGCGGGCAGCGGCGGTGGGGACGGGCGGCGTGTGCGGTGAGCGCAGTGTACTTACACATAGCAGCAGCGGCGGGGACGGGACGCGCAGTGGCGGCTATTATATTTTTAAAATACTTGTCAAATGACCGGCCGCTCTCTGATTGGCCGGAGAGCTCTCAGCCAATCAGAGAGCGGCCGGTCATTTGACAAGTATTTTAAAAATATAATAGCCGCCACTGCGCGTCCCGTCCCTGCCGCTATGTGTAAGTACACTGCGCTCACCGCACACGCCGCCCGTCCCCGCCGCCGCTGCCCGCCCCCACTACCGCCGCTGGCCGCCCGACCACCGCTGCCCGTCCCCACTACTGCCGCTGCCCGCCCCCACTACTGCTCACCGCCCTGCAGCTCCCCGGGTTTTTTTTACACTGCGCTCACCGCACACGCCCGTCCCCGCCGCCGCTGGCCCGCCCCCACTACCGCGGGCGCCGCCCGACCACCGCTGCCCGTCCCCACTACTGCCGCTGCCCGCCCCCACTACTGCTCAACCGCCCTGCAGCTCCCCGGGTTTTTTTTTTACACTGCGCTCACCGCACACGGCCGCCCGTCCCCGCCGCCGCTGCCCGCCCCCACTACCGCCGCTGGCCGCCCGACCACCGCTGCCCGTCCCCACTACTGCCGCTGCCCCGCCCCCACTACTGCTCACCGCCCTGCAGCTCCCCGGGTTTTTTTTTACATGGGATAAATCGCATGCGATTTATCCCATGGTAAAAATGGCACATCAAGTGCCAAATTGTATGTTAGCCTCCCGGGGAGCTGCCGGGCGGCTCGCAGGTAAATTGGGTCCGACTTGTCCCTAGGACAAGTCGGCCTAATGTATGGGGGCCTTTAGAGTGACTGTGCCTTTCCAAGTGAATCAGAATAACCCCCACAGTCTGTGACATGGCATGTGACACATGACATGTGGCCTCAAGACCATACTTGCCGACTTTTCGAGAAGCCCGGAGAAGACAGCCGGATCTTCAGGTCAGGGGGCGGGGACGGGGCTGATGACTGAAAGCGAAATGACGTGATTTGCGTCATATTTAATCCCGCCCCTTGCAGCGAACCTGTGAAAAAACGGTAAATAGTGCAGGAAGAAAGGGGGGTGTGGGCACTGCCAGGCAAAAGCCATTCAGGCTGACGGCGGCAGGACCTGGGTCGTGACATAATCTCCTAGCACCGGCTCTTCCTATAACGTACCAGGTCCGACCCGGCTTCCCTGTTTTACACTGAGCCTTACCTGGATACCTGGGCTGAGGAATTTCCCTGGTTCACATGTAATATCCTGAGATTCTTGCCCACGGTAAGGGGGTATTAGTATCTGTAGCTCAGTTCTTCTCTATGCAGAGCTGATTTCTCTGATCCCAGCTGCGATCTCGCCTCCTACCCGCCCCCAGCAGCAGCCCCCATAGGTTTCTACCGGGTGTATAATGCTGCCGATGTACTTATATCGGGCAGCATCGCATCGGGTCCCGCAGCTACTGCCATTCTGAGATGGTGGAAGTCCATTGTATGAGCTACTTACCGCATTGCCGGGAGGGCCGGGCCAGTCAGCAGGGTCAGCACTAACCCAGGCGCAGCCCCCAGCACCCAGCTGAGCAGATCGCAGGGCCCCCTGTCCCGGGCATCTGCAGGAAGATACATTGCACTGACAGGATTGCATTATTGCAGTGTGATCCGGTTATCTTATAAAAACATCTACAATGTCTAGGTCACTAATGGTCTACAGTCACAAGGTCGACATCAAAAAGGTGAGATGGAAAAAAGGTTGACGTGTTTTTTTTATGTTTTAGGGTGTCTATGTCGAGTTAGGTCAACATGGACACAGTTTGAAGTGCACCGCGATCTTAGTACATGGGCCCTTGGCCTTTATAATTGCTGCTGTTTTAAAACCATCGACCTAAATCACCAAATCATCGGTTGCTTTGAAAACCTGAGGAATAGTAAATCTGCCTCCATGTATTATCTATTATGGAGGATTCGCCGGTAATTGAGATAAATGACATTTAAGAGTTCTGACAGCAGATGGGGGGGGGGGGGGGGGGGGGGGGGGGGAGATTCTCTAAACTAAATTAAATTAAAAGCACAGACAGTACAGAGGAGTTGCTGGAGACAAGAACACCAGACAGCTACTTTCTCCTTGGCAGACAGATATATATATAGAATGTATACAGGGATCTATCTACATAATGGCCCTAATTCTGGTTCACCCGCAGGTGGGCAGATGTAACTTGTGCAGAGAGAGTTAGATTTGGGTGGGGTTTTACTTCAAAGTGAGATCTATATTGCAGTGTAAAAATAAAGCGGTCAGTATTTACCCTGCACAATAACTCACCCAAATCTAAATCTCTCTGCACATATTGTTACATGACATCTGCCCCCCCCCCCCCCCCCCTGCAGTGCACATGGCTTTGTCCATTTGATAAGGAATTTGCCTTTGCAAATGGACCAGAATAAGGGCCATATATACTGTGGATGGCGGGTTCCCATCGCTGGCAATGGATACATGACATAAAGCCAGTGGGGACATGTCCAAATCTAACAGTAGATTTATAGAGAGAAGTGTACATATAACACTGGCCTGTATTTGCGGTCTACATGCAGAAGCAGACAGTATTTTCCCTGCATGGACATAAAACAAAGTGCATCTGCCCCTCTTGCCTTGGAACCTGATTTGTTCCATGTGCAAAATTGCTTTTTCTATTCGCCTATAACGGCTGCTCTCCCATTACTGCCGGAGCCTGTTCTTGCCAAGAATGAATATCCTTGAAGGTAAATTCCAAAGATACAATGTTTGCATTATTATTTAATCAGGACAGGAGTTATAAACACTTTGAACGCAGTTTAGGAGGTCATTCTGGTTGACTCACAAAGCTGCAAATATCGCAGCTTTGCGAGCCAACTAAAAGCTGACCAAACGAACGCCCCCCCCCCCCCCCACTCGCATACTCCCACAGGTCGACCGGATACGGTGGGAAACACCCATTTATCTTACACACACTGTGCATTACAGCTATATCACAGCACACATAGTACCCCTGTACTGTACAGCTATATGAGCACACACATAGTACCCCTGTACTGTACTGCCATATATCACAGCCACATAGTACCCCTGTACTGTACAGCTATATGAGCACACCCATAGTACCCCTGTACTGTACTGCCATATATCACAGCACAGAGCACACATAGTACCCCTGTACTGTACATCACAGCACACATAGTACTCCTGGGTACTTGTGTAGTTTCACGGCGCCAGCATGGCGCCGTGCTACTTCCGGGTGTACGCTCGCCACAAATATGTCAAAAAAAGTAACTTAACTCCATGCCAACATGGATAGTTCATACCCCCACTATCCATGTTGGCATGGAGTTGATTTTAATAGCGTGGCGAGCTTAGCGAGCCACCGAGCCCGCAGCGTGGGCGAGCGAAGCGAGCCTCGCAAGGGGACTCAGACGCACGGCGCCATACTGGCCCGTGAAACTACACAAGTACCTACTCCTGTAATGTGAACAGGTATATCACAGTACACATAGTAACCCTGTACTGTACATCACAGCACACATATAGTACCCCTGTACTGTACTGTACATCACAGCACACACATAGTACCCCTGTACTGTACAGCTATATCACAGCACACATAGTACCGCTGTACTGTACTGCTACATCGCAACACACACAAAGTACCCCTGTACTGTACAGCTACATCACAGCGCACACATAGTACCCTGTACTGTACATCACACACATAGTACCTCTGTACTGTACATCTACATCACAGCACACACATAGTACCCCTGAACTGTACATCACAGCACACACATAGTACTCCTGTACAGCTCCATCACAGCACACACATAGTACCCCTGTACTGTACATCACAGCATACGCATAGTACCCCTGTCTGTACATCACAGCACACACATAGTACCCCTATTCTGTAGATATATCACAGCACACACATAAATACCCCTGTACTGTACTGTATATCACAGCACACACATAGTACCCCTGTACTGTATATAACAGCACACACATAGTACCCTGTACTGTATATCACAGCACACACATAGTAACCCTGTACTGTATATCACAGCACACACACATAGTAGCCCCTGTACTGTACAGCTATATCACAGCACACACATAGTACCCCTGTACTGCATATCACAGCACACATAGTATCCCTGTACATACTGTACATCACAGCACACATAGTACTCCTGGGTACTTGTGTAGTTTCACGGCGCCAGCATGGCGCCGTGCTACTTCCGGGTGTACGCTCGCCACAAAATATGTCAAAAAAAGTAACTTAACTCCATGCCAACATGGATAGTTCATACCCCCACTATCCATGTTGGCATGGAGTTGATTTAAATAGCGTGGCGAGCTTAGCGAGCCACCGAGCCCGCAGCGTGGGCGAGCGAAGCGAGCCTCGCAAGGGGACTCAGACGCACGGCGCCATACTGGCGCCGTGAAACTACACAAGTACCTACTCCTGAATGTGAACAGGTATATCACAGTACACATAGTAACCCTGTACTGTACATCACAGCACACATATAGTACCCCTGTACTGTACTGTACATCACAGCACACACATAGTACCCCTGTACTGTACAGCTATATCACAGCACACATAGTACCGCTGTACTGTACTGCTACATCGCAACACACACAAAGTACCCCTGTACTGTACAAGCTACATCACAGCGCACACATAGTACCCCTGTACTGTACATCACACACATAGTACCTCTGTACTGTACATCTACATCACAGCACACACATAGTACCCTGAACTGTACATCACAGCACACACATAGTACTCCTGTACAGCTCCATCACAGCACACACATAGTACCCCTGTACTGTACATCACAGCATACGCATAGTACCCTGTACTGTACATCACAGCACACACATAGTACCCCTATTCTGTAGATATATCCAGCACACACATAATACCCCTGTACTGTACTGTATATCACAGCACACACATAGTACCCCTGTACTGTATATAACAGCACACACATAGTACCCTGTACTGTATATCACAGCACACACATAGTAACCTACAGCACACACACATAGTAGCCCTGTACTGTACAGCTATATCACAGCACACACATAGTACCCCTGTACTGCATATCACAGCACACATAGTATCCCTGTACATACTGTACATCACAGCACACATAGTACTCCTGGGTACTTGTGTAGTTTCACGGCGCCAGCATGGCGCCGTGCTACTTCCGGGTGTACGCTCGCCACAAAATATGTCAAAAAAAGTAACTTAACTCCATGCCAACATGGATAGTTCATACCCCCACTATCCATGTTGGCATGGAGTTGATTTTAAATAGCGTGGCGAGCTTAGCGAGCCACCGAGCCCGCAGCGTGGGCGAGCGAAGCGAGCCTCGCAAGGGGACTCAGACGCACGGCGCCATACTGGCGCCGTGAAACTACACAAGTACCTACTCCTGTAATGTGAACAGGTATATCACAGTACACATAGTAACCCTGTACTGTACATCACACATATAGTACCCCTGTACTGTACTGTATATCACAGCACACACATAGTATCCCTGTACTGTACAGCTATATCACAGCACACATAGTACCGCTGTACTGTACAGCTACATCGCAACACACACAAAGTACCCCTGTACTGTACAGCTACATCACAGCGCACACATAGTACCCCTGTACTGTACATCACACACATAGTACCTCTGTACTGTACAGCTACATCACAGCACACACATAGTACCCCTGAACTGTACATCACAGCACACACATAGTACTCCTGTACAGCTCCATCACAGCACACACATAGTACCCCTGTACTGTTCATCACAGCATACACATAGTACCCCTGTACTGTACATCACAGCACACACATAGTACCCCTATTCTGTACAGATATATCACAGCACACACATAGTACCCCTGTACTGTACATCTATATCACAGCACACACATAGTACCCCTGTACTGTACATCTATATCACAGCACACACATAGTACCCCTGTACTGTACTGTACATCACAGCACACACATAGTACCCCTGTACTGTACAGCTATATCACAGCACACATAGTACCGCTGTACTGTACTGCTACATCGCAACACACACAAAGTACCCCTGTACTGTACAGCTACATCACAGCGCACACATAGTACCCCTGTACTGTACATCACACACATAGTACCCCTGTACTGTACAGCTACATCACAGCACACACATAGTACCCCTGTACTGTACATCACAGCACACACATAGTACTCCTGTACAGCTCCATCACAGCACACACATAGTACCCCTGTACTGTACATCACAGCATACGCATAGTACCCCCTGTACTGTACATCACAGCACACACATAGTACCCCTATTCTGTAGATATATCACAGCACACACATAATACCCCTGTACTGTACTGTATATCACAGCACACACATAGTACCCCTGTACTGTATATAACAGCACACACATAGTACCCTGTACTGTATATCACAGCACACACATAGTAACCCTGTACTGTATATCACAGCACACACACATAGTAGCCCTGTACTGTACAGCTATATCACAGCACACACATAGTACCCCTGTACTGCATATCACAGCACACATAGTATCCCTGTACATACTGTACATCACAGCACACATAGTACTCCTGGGTACTTGTGTAGTTTCACCGGCGCCAGCATGGCGCCGTGCTACTTCCGGGTGTACGCTCGCCACAAAATATGTCAAAAAAAGTAACTTAACTCCATGCCAACATGGATAGTTCATACCCCCACTATCCATGTTGGCATGGAGTTGATTTTAAATAGCGTGGCGAGCTTAGCGAGCCACCGAGCCCGCAGCGTGGGCGAGCGAAGCGAGCCTCGCAAGGGGACTCAGACGCACGGCGCCATACTGGCGCCGTGAAACTACACAAGTACCTACTCCTGTAATGTGAACAGGTATATCACAGTATACATAGTAACCCTGTACTGTACATCACACATATAGTACCCCTGTACTGTACTGTATATCACAGCACACACATAGTATCCCTGTACTGTACAGCTATATCACAGCACACATAGTACCGCTGTACTGTACAGCTACATCGCAACACACACAAAGTACCCCTGTACTGTACAGCTACATCACAGCGCACACATAGTACCCCTGTACTGTACATCACACACATAGTACCTCTGTACTGTACAGCTACATCACAGCACACACATAGTACCCCTGAACTGTACATCACAGGCACACACATAGTACTCCTGTACAGCTCCATCACAGCACACACATAGTACCCCTGTACTGTTCATCACAGCATACACATATGTACCCCTGTACTGTACATCACAGCACACACATAGTACCCCTATTCTGTACAGATATATCACAGCACACACATAGTACCCCTGTACTGTACATCTATATCACAGCACACACATAGTACCCCTGTACTGTACATCTATATCACAGCACACACATAGTACCCCTGTACTGTACTGTACATCACAGCACACACATAGTACCCCTGTACTGTACAGCTATATCACAGCACACATAGTACCGCTGTACTGTACTGCTACATCGCAACACACACAAAGTACCCCTGTACTGTACAGCTACATCACAGCGCACACATAGTACCCCTGTACTGTACATCACACACATAGTACCCCTGTACTGTACAGCTACATCACAGCACACACATAGTACCCCTGTACTGTACATCACAGCACACACATAGTACTCCTGTACAGCTCCATCACAGCACACACATAGTACCCCTGTACTGTACATCACAGCATACGCATAGTACCCCTGTACTGTACATCACAGCACACACATAGTACCCCTATTCTGTAGATATATCACAGCACACACATAATACCCCTGTACTGTACTGTATATCACAGCACACACATAGTACCCCTGTACTGTATATAACAGCACACACATAGTACCCTGTACTGTATATCACAGCACACACATAGTAACCCTGTACTGTATATCACAGCACACACACATATTAGCCCTGTACTGTACAGCTATATCACAGCACACACATAGTACCCCTGTACTGCATATCACAGCACACATAGTATCCCTGTACATACTGTATATCACAGCACACATAGTACCCCTGTACTGTACATCACAGCACACACATAGTACCCCTGTACTGTACTGTATATCACAGCACACATAGTACCCCTGTAATGTAGATCACAGCACACACATAGTACCCCTGTACTGTACAGATCACAGCACACACATAGTACCCCTGTACTGTACAGATCACAGCACACACATAGTACCCCTGTACTGTACTGTATATCACAGCACACATAGTACCCCTGTAATGTAGATCACAGCACACACATAGTACCCCTGTACTGTACAGATATATCACAGCACACACATAGTACCCCTGTACTGTATATCACAGCACACATAGTACCCCTGTACTGTACATCACAGCACACACATAGTACCCCTGTATTGTACAGATATATCACAGCACACACATAGTACCACTGTACTGTATATCACAGCACACACATAGTACCCCTGTACTGTATATCACAGCACACACATAGTACCCCTGTACTATATCACAGCACACGAATATCACAGCTGAGGAGTGAGCGGCATGCAGGCAGCGGTCACAGTACAGCAGCCAGTAGCTACAGGGAACAGGTCTCGTAGCCGAACGTGACGCCCCGGGTACCGCCCACTCTGTAGTAGAAGAGCAGCAGCCGGCGCTCAGTGTCCAGTAGTAGCAGCAGTCAGTCCGGCGGCGGAGAGCCAGGTGTGCGGGATGGCCACGGTGCGGGAGAAGGCGCTGGCTCTGAGCCTCTGCACGTCCTACAGCCCGGCGCACAGACCCCCAGGTACAGCCCGCCCCCGGAGCCAGTATATATATATATATATATATATATATATATATATATATATATATATATATATATATATATATATATATAGTGTGTGTGTGTGTTCCTTACCAGCTGTAATCTATCCGTCCCCGGGGCCGAGTGCCGTGATTGCCAGAAGCAGCAGCAGCTGTCCCTGCAGTCAGTGCCCTGCCTGGGTGTATAGGTGTCTCCTGTGTGTATATAATGACATATGGCAGCAGTGACCGGCTCCGGTATGTGCTGATGCCCCAGCTGGGGGAATGTCACTCAGCCAGTTAGGTTTTGAATTTTTTAAATTGTATTTGCTTATTTCCTCTGTGCTGCTTGCTGCGCCTCCTATACACTATTACATGCAGATGAGGAGATGGTCTCCCCTGATGGGGCACCTGGTGTGTGGAGCTGCAGGTGTGACCCACAGAGCTCTGGGTCAGGTAATGTGATGTGACTGCTGCTCCTCCTGCATTGTGATCTGGTGTCATTGTCTCTGGAGCTTCTACATTCCATCAGTCACAAGGCAACAACCTACAAGGGTCAGGTTTAGAAATCTCTGAATACTAGTGTGTGTGTGTGTGTGTGTGTGTGTGTGTGTGTGTGTGTGTGTGTGTGTGTGTGTATATATTCTATCTATCTATATCGCACCAGCTCCTGTTCCACATGGTCCTCTTGCCTTCCTAGAAACCTGTGACAGTGACACTTATGTTATGTCACTGATTCCTGACCACTGAGTCAGGTCACATTTTCTACCATGATGAGTCCTGGATGTGTTGTGTAGAGTCATGGAGAAATGCTTCACATACGTCGGAGCTGTATCAGGCAGGAGTATACGTGTATTCCCCTACAGCTACAGAGAGGGAGGGAAACCCACAGCAGCTAAACTCTGTCCTGGGTAAATGCCTGGAGTTTATATGTGCCAAATACAAATCTACCTATTACTGGGATCTGTGAAAAATGAGCCACACGTGTGATAGAGTACATAGATCAGTGGTTCTCAAACTCGGTCACCCGACAGGTGCACTCATTACTGACTGACCCATTTTAATAGATCCGCAGGTGGCGCTATGTATTTTACTTGATTCTATGAAACATGTACTGTGTGGACCGACGTTGAGAACCTCTGACATGGATGGTAAACTCCACTGGGGTGGTGGTGATTGATTTGGGGGGGGGGGAGAGAAGAAGTATCTTCCACAGATAACCAAACGCAGCCTATAATATGAGAGGCTGATACCTGCCAGGCTTGGATAACTGCCCCCAGATCTCAAAGGGTTTTGTGTTCCGTGATTTATTTGTTTGTTTGTTTCCCCCCCCCCCCCCCCCCCCTCCTTCTGCCCATACACTATTTTAGGTTACCCTTGAATAGCCGATTATGATGACCCGGTGTATATCTGGCAAGTGGCCCTCCAGCTGTTGTGACACTACACATCCCACAAACTATTTGCTATAATTATAGCAAAACTGTGGCAAGGCATGATGGGACTTGTAGTTTCACAACTGCGAGAGGGCTGTAGTTTGGACATGCTTGGTGTAAATGCAAGATCTGCAATCTGGACCTAGTGGTTCTTATCTGCCATCACATTCTATGTTTCTAAGTTGCTTGTGATCTTCTAGTCCCCTGTCATTACTTTTCCTCCTAAAAACTCCCATACGCAACATGGTGGAAGATCATATAAACTATAATGTATCACTTGTTACATTCAATGTGGTAAGAAAGTTTGCACATACAGGACAACGGTGGTTAAGACAGCAAATATTTAAAGTTTTGTTTCTCAGGTCCAGATGTATCAAGCTTGAAAAGTGATAAACCATCGGCCAATCAGCTCCAGACAGGGGGACAGATGTATTAAGCCTTAACAAGAGATAAATGCAAGGGTGATAAGGAGAAATAAACATCCAGCCAATCAGCTGCTAACTGCCATGTTACAGGCTGTTTTTGAAAAATGACAGGTAAGAGCTGATTGGTTGGTGGTTTATCACTTTAGTACATCTCGCCCTCAGTATCTGCACGTTAATCCCATAGTGCCATAACTGCAGTGTCCAGCCATGTACCTGTCTGCTCACTGGTTGGTAACAGTTCCCAAGTCCTGCAATCTAAGGAATGTATCAGGACCGTGTAATTGCTGTGGGACTCTGTAGGTTACAGCTGTGTTGGTAGATAAAGGGATGGATAGAGCAGAGGTATTTATTGCATGATCTGAATGTGACCTTGTTTGGCGTTGGGTCCAATGTTCAGTCCCGCCACCTCTTTTGTAATGATTTAGTAACTGCATAGAGAAATGTTAGCTGTTTCTGCTCTTGCCCTGGGCAGATATTCTGAGACTATATCCTCATTTACTTGGGAATCCCTACTTATTAATATTATATATTTTGAACCAAGCATAACAACCCTTTTTTTTTTTTTTTATAGTCCCACTTAAAGGGAAGTACTCCTGTTAAACACTCTTCCTTTTTTCATTATTTGTTTTTGAAAAAATGGCAATTGCAGCATTTCTCCTTGGCAGAACTGCTACACAACCAGTGGTAATGGCTCTGGTCTTGGATGGATGGATGGATATATATAATTCTAGTACAGATTTGGGGGCTGAATTTTTGGATCCTTACGCAGAGTAGGACTGAAGCCAGGTGCTCACTTCCACACTGCCCACCCAGAAATAAAGTTGTATACAGAGGGATTATTGCGCCTTCTTTTTTAGTCTGTGTCAAATTGAGCTTTATGTAGAAACTAAGGAGGGGGTTGTTCACTAACCGTGGGAGGGCGCATAATTTGTTGCATACACACTGGACAATATTCTGAACAAAATCGCTTGCAAGGGTTAAATTGAGCAATATTGTTCAATATATTGCCGTGTGTGTGTGTGTGCGCAATATCGCTATCGGCCATGCAGGAAAAATGAAATTGGTCAGTGACGTCACCGGGTCACGCTGAACATGCAGGTCGCTATATTGCCAAACTGACCTGCGTGTTAATCATCATTAACGACGTGTGGGAGTGCGCATCGTTAATATTGAGCGTAAACACTAGACGATCTTATGAACCATATCGCTCCGCCCCTTTCTGAGCGATATCATTCCCCATCTGGCCTAGTGTGTATGGGGCGTTAGTTTTATTTTACGATTGTAACTCGCTACTGAGAAATCTCACTCTGAGGATTAAACTCGAAGGAACGATCCAGTGTGACCCCCAACCTGCTTGTTGGATGTGTTCCGCTGCTTCGGACTATTTCACGGTGGTCTTAGCAATACATAGAGCAGGTCTCTCGCACCTAGTCAGGTTTTACTTCTCCTTTTTCTTGACTCCAGACCACAAAGCCAGTAACACTGGGGTAATCGCTGGGAGATTTACTGCTGTCTGTGAATTTGCTGCTGTTCTCCGAAGAACAGGGAACTTCAGTGTTTTATTTCGGCCAGTAAAAATGTCAACTGGGAAAATATACGCCACTGCGCCGTACAAAAATAATGGTGGTAATGTTTTATAGCTCGCAGGATTGTGGCTTCCAACATCACCAAACTACTACTCCTCGCGCTGTATATTCGTAGTCTAGAAATGTAGCCGTGTATACTCTTATAGTAAATTATATGTAATATAGGGCCTTATTCTAGTTCACTTTCTGACAAAATCCTTCTTAGATGGACAAAACTATGTGCACTGCAGGTGGGGCAGATGTTACTTGTGCAGAAAGAATTAGATTTGGGTGGGGTTTTACGTCAAAGTGAGAGCTATATTGCAGTGTAAAAATAAAGCAGTCAGTATTTTCCCTGCACAGAAACAAAATAACTCACCCAAATCTAATTCTCTCTGCACATGTTACATCTGCCCCCCTGCAGTGCACATGGTTTTGTCCATCTAAGGATTTTGTCAGAGTGAACTAGAATAAGGGCCATAGTCTGAGTGCGGTCAGTAGTTCTGGAATGCTGCGGATTTCTGCCCCGAGAATCCTGATCCACAGAAGCCACCACCTGTGCTGTTCTCCTGTCCTACCTGCTCTTCTGAATTTTTTTTTTTCTGGTTTTTACAGCCCCCAACTGACACTGCCCTAAAGGATTCTCTAACCGTTATGGGGAACAGTTCTCCTTCATATTTTAAATAGTATGTCTGCAGGGGGGTTGGAGTGTCTGTACTTGCGCAGGATAAAACAAGTTTACACTGCACTCTACTTAGTGCACCCTAGTAAACACAACTTGGTCTTGTTCAGACGATTGCTCGGCTGTACTGTGCATGGGTTATGTAGGGTACACACCAGAACGATCATGATTGTGAGACGATTGTACGATGGTCGCACTATCTGTATGGCGCGCACACAATCTGTACCCAGCAGATGGGATCTTTTACAAATCCTGACTTCAGCAGGTAGGATCTCCAAAACAACCGGCGGGGACGTGCAATTGAGGCCACTTCAGTCTGGTGTGTACCCAGGATTAGACTGCCCAATTTATACCCTATCCTATCACTAGTGGCATCATTGAGGTGGTAAATCCAAAATCTCACACACTTTGCTAACAGTTGCAGAGTGCCCAGAGTGTTTGTACATTGCCCCTACAGCTGCGGGTCTGACTGACTGTCTGCTGCATATATTATAATGGTACAAAGCTGTAAACCAGGATCTTACTATCCGACAAACAAGGCAGCTAAGCAAACAGTCACACGGTGTTAATTCCATTATGTAGATATACAATGTACGAATTCTGGGGTCTATAGCCTTGTAATGTGAGAATAGGATAACAGTGGGGTCAAGTGAGAAGCCTACAGTATTTGCCCCTTTAAAGTGAGTGTAAACACACACACGTTACAGTTTATGAAAAGTTCTATAAATGGTGTCTGTAAACTGTAGCAGAAAGCCATTGAGGACCTTCTGATGTCACACTGATGGTGAAAACTGTGAGCAGTCTACCTGAGCTCTTGGTGTGCACATGGAAATAACCCAGAATCTCCGTTTTTCAAATATACCGGGTAGGTAGCATTTTCACTATCCAGGTGCAATCCAGATCCAACCCTGATCATTACCTGGGTAGGATTTAGGGATGCCAATCCCGGGATTGGCATCCCTATAGGCATGTCCTATACACATCCCCACACCGGCCGACCCGCACATTTACTTACATTAGCGGCCGGGAGTGGGGTTGGAGGTGCACGGTGCCTCCCGGCAAGTAGAAGACAGCAGGCAGAGGAGGAGTGAAAGGGGGCGGGGACAGGAGCAGGATTGGGGAACAGCCAGGCAGCGTCTGAGCGGGTGCTCAAACGCTGCCCGGCATTAGACTGCGCATGCGCAGTCTAAACCCGGGATTGGATACTCCAGTCCTGGGATTGAAATCCCATACTTTTTGAGGCCAAATCCCAGGATCCCGCCGATCCCGGGATTGGCCACCCTAGTAGGATTGTCAGGGACTTTAAACCGGGTTATTTGACATGGGAGCATTTCCACTTGCAGAAAACCCAGGTAGTTGCACGTCACAGCAGAAATTACCGGGTTATTTCCGCTAGTGGAAAAGTATAACTGTACACGTCCATTGATTCCAGACCTGTAAATAATTTTTTTTTTTTTTCTAGGTCCAAACTTGAATAACAAGCCGTTCCGAGCCACGTACATCTGGAGCAGTATCATTCATGCCCTCCACACTCAGGTAGAGGTGAAGAAGAGGAGGCACCACCTAAAGTCTCACCCGGATTGTTTTATTGGCTCCGATGCCGTGGACATTGTATTTGCTCACTTGGTGCAACATAAGTATTTTGGCGATGCCGATATACCCCGCTCCAAAGTTGTGCGTGTGTGCCAGGCTCTCATGGACTGTAAAGTGTTTGAATCTGTGCTGACCACTTGCATGTTTGGTAAAGAGAAGAAGCGAGCCGTGTTTGAAGACAGCAGCTGCAGCCTCTATCGGTTCCTCAATGCACCCAGTCATCCTGCTGGACAGGTGGATAAAGGCCGGTGTACTCCGCAGCGATATACCGGGAGGTAAGAAAGGCCTTCTTGGTGAGGGTAAATAACTTCTACTCGAGTATATGGTGTACAGTTCCATCCTACTACGCTGCCTAATGGTTGCTTCTGCGTTTCCTGGCCTCAATTGCCCGTCCCTGGAGTTAAAGCAATGGCTATATTACAGCTGGCGCATAAGTGTAGTCCAGCGGTTCTCAAACTGTGGGTCCCGACCTTCTGAGCATGGGGTCGCGACTCCATGTTGCTGACCATCAGGCTGATGACTTTTTTAATCTCAGTCAGTAATACAAGGTGTCTAAACAATCTGTTGAATTGTCTGTTATGTTAGACTCATTCTATGCCTCCACCATGCTGCCATGTATGTGCTGTCTGCTGACTACACGTGTGATGTGATGGGTTATGGTATATCAGACTCCTCCCATCACTCTGTGCCTCCACAATGCTGCCATGTATGTGCTGTCTGCTGACTACACGTGTGATGTGATGGGTTATGGTATATCAGACTCCTCCCATCACTCTGTGCCTCCACCATGCTGCCATGTATGTGCTGTCTGCTGACTACACGTGTGATGTGATATGGTATATCAGACTCCTCCCATCACTCTGTGCCTCCACAATGCTGCCATGTATGTGCTGTCTGCTGACTACACGTGTGATGTGATATGGTATATCAGACTCCTCCCATCACTCTGTGCCTCCACAATGCTGCCATGTATGTGCTGACTACACGTGTGACATGATGGGTTATGGTATATCAGACTCCTCCCATCACTCTGTGCCCCCACAATGCTGCCATGTATGTGCTGACTACACGTATGATGTCATGGGTTATGGTATATCAGACTCCTCCCATCATGTTGTGCCTCCACAATGCTGCCATGTATGTGCTGTCTGCTGACTACACGTGTGATGTTATGGTATATCAGACTCCTCCCATCACTCTGTGCCCCCACAATGCTGCCATGTATGTGCTGTCTGCTTACTACACATGTGATGTGATGGGTTATGGTATTTCAGACTCCTCCCATCACTCTGTGCCCCCACAATGCTGCCATGTATGTGCTGTCTGCTGACTACACGTGTGATGTGATGGGTTATGGTATATTAGACTCCTCCCATCACTCTGTGACTCCACAATGCTGCCATGTATGTGCTGTCTGCTGACTACACATGTGATGGGTTATGGTATATCAGACTCCTCCCATCACTCTGTGCCTCCACAATGCTGCCATGTATGTGCTGTCTAACTACGCATGTGATGTGACTGCAGTAACTTGCTGGGGTCCTGTAATTAATTCTTATTGTCTAATGAGGTCCCAGATCAAAATAATTGGAGGGCCCCTGGTGTAGTCTACTGTGTATCTTATTATAAATCTGTGCACTGCCAGCTTGCAAATAACATGGTCTTGTAAGTTTTATTAACACTGGAGCGAGAGGAGCCAGTTCCTGTGCAGGTGGTGCCTGGACTGAAGGTCAGTCCCGGGCCCCAAGATTACTAGTGGCGGCCCTGCCGGGAATCGCCCAGTGTGTACCCAACATTAGACTTGTTTTAATGTGAAGATTGTGACACTACCCAACACACCAACTTCACTGCTGTGGTTCCGGTGCATTAAATTGTGCCAGACTTTGCTGTGTGTTTTTTATATTCAGGCAGTGACGTTATGTGGCTTAAGGGGTGTACACATGGGGAGATTTTGGCTAATGGACAGTTTTGACTAAGCAATTTTTAAAGATTTTTGGTTAGATGCACTGGAGATTTGACTAAGGGATTTTGTCTAAGCAATGATAGTCTATGATCTAGTCAAAATTGTCTTGGCTGCACAATCAATCTATGCTAGACTATATTGATTAAACAGAAACACTGGGAGATTTTGGCTATCTAGTCAAAATCTCACCATGTGTACTCCTTTAAAGAAGTTGGGCATTAAGTGAGTGCAGGATACAATACACAATCCTATAATATAATAATTGGGGAGTTCCTGGATTGGTATACGTCGTTCTCTTCTCCAACCCACCAGTATCTCTAATCTTGATCCTTTGAGTGTGCAGACATCCAGTTAAGGCAGTTCTGCAGGTAGTCTTGAAGCCTTCAGTATAATTAGTGCTAGTTTACAAACCAGATAATTCTAGGAACGTTTCATTTACGTTGCGACGTGTCTGTGATCTGGACAATAGCTCATTCTTGGGGCGGACAAACTATTTCTAAAGGCCCCCATACATTAGGCTGACAAGTCGGACCTAATCTACTGACAACTCCCCTGGGGGGGGGGGGGGGGGGTCACATACGATTTGGCACTTGATGTGCCAGGTTTTGCATGTGATAAATCACATGCGATTTATCACATGCAGTCCCCCCGGAGAGCTGCTGTCAGCCCCCCCCCCAGGATAGTGCGCCCACTGCCTCTCTAGCCCGGCCCCCTGCTTACAGTCGTTTAGTGTGCACTACTACTGACTTGTGAGGCCTAATTCAGACCTCAGGGCACATTTTTGTTTGCAAATAGTCAAAACCATGTGCACTGCAGGTGGGGCAGATGTAACCTGTGCAGAGTTCGATTTGAGTGAGGTTATTTATTGTTTCCGTGCCTGGTAAATACTGGCTGCTTTATTTTTACCCTGCAATTAGATTTGGGTGAGGTGCGTTCAAACATCTAAAGTCTCTGCACGGGTTACATCTGCCCCATCTGCAGTGCAGTATGGTTTTGTCCATTTGCGAACAAAATGTGCCCTGCAATCGGGTGAATTGGTAAGAAATGATGTAACTGAGCCCTTTTTTTTTTTTTTTTTTTTTTTTTTTTTATGAGGTTGGGGGTTCTACATTATTGTGTGGTGTAAACTTGCATTGGGCATGTGGGATAGGTTATTGGATTGTCCCTGCTGGGTTCTAGATTGTATGTATTTGTATGGCCCTCTAGTCGTACAGCTCTGCAGCCACAAACCACTGTTCTGTTGGCATTTGTGCCCTGTAAACCCTCTCCCTGATCTGGTTGTTCGGCATTTATGGTATGTGTACCAATTATTAGATCACTCGTAGAGCGGGAAAGGCTAATTGCCTGCTGCTTGGATTTCTGGTTTACACGCGTCCTGTATGTGTAAGTAGTGTGACCTTGCTGCATTGTTAGTGGAATGATCTGTAATCTGTCACCGGCAGGCACGAACAGGAAGGCTTCCAGTCCACGCCTGTCCAGACACAGACCCTGGAAGAACTCTGGGATAACCTCAGCTTGACGCCTGCTGACCCGACACAAATGAACCTACCAATAGACCTACCGGCCAATGGTAAGTGAGGACCGTACAGCCTAGACGCACCCATTCCCCGGCACAATGTGTAATGGTCTGTGGGGTGGTCAAGGAGACCAATCACAATCCATAATCGGATGACTGAGACTTCTGATTGGTTTATGTGAATGGAGAACCAATCAGGTCTTAGATGGTACATTCTGTTTGGTTGTAAATATGAAACCGTTGGCAGCCTAGGGGTTAATACTGTACCCATTTCATAATGCATTTTTAAAGATCTTTAAATATTTGCCCGGCGGCACATCAGCTGGTAACAAACACTTCTATTGAACGTGGGACAGTTTAAAGCATTGTTCAGTTCTTGTCACATTAATCTAAAAGTATAATGACAATCTCAGTAAGCCAATGAATGGGTTCGTTATATGCAACTTTAATTACTGATTGACAACACTTGGCTTTCACATTGTAATAGGAAATCTTTAACGCTCTCTCGTGTCTTACAATGACAGATTGTAGTGTGGAAACCGGGTGTAAATAGAAACTGAATCCCAATCTGTCTCTGGGGTGTTTGTCCAACTGTTAGATGACCAGCCTGGGTGTTGGGGGGGGTCAATGCTGCGGAGAGGAGTTGGGGTGTTTTGGTTTTCCGAAGACAGTATTGATTGTCTGATCCACGTGAGCATGCAGCCTGTGTAATGTATTACTGGGGACCGGAAACCTCCATCAGTCATTAAATACTCTGTATAGGAGGAGGGTGGGCGACCCGCACCATATGTTATTGAATATTATCAATGTGAATGGGAATATGCCTACCAATGGGAAATTTATTATATATAAACCTTTCCCACTTGGTTGAGGGTGCAGTCTTACTGATTGGATTTGTATATAGGAAGAAGAAAGAAATCATTTTTTTGTGACGCACTCCTTGTTCAGTGTCTAAAATAATTTTATTTTTAATATAATATCTTTAATACGTTTTTATATGTTTGTCCTTTAAATTCTGTATTTACTTACAGGCCATCATTGATTTTCATAACGTTTTTTAATTTTATTAATTATGATTGACCCGATCTGTTCCGCTGTTCCGCTGTATCAGGGATTGCAGTAGCGAAAATGTTAAAAAAAAAAGTTGATTGATATAGAGAAAAAGAAATTTCTTTTTCTCTATATCTATCAACTTTTTTTTTAACATTTTCGCTACTGCAATCCCTGATACAGTGGAACAGATCGGGTCAATCCTAATTAATAAAATTAAAAAACGTTATGAAAATCAATGATGGCCTGTAAGTAAATACAGAATTTAAAGGACAAACGTATTAAAGATATTATGTTAAAAATAAAATTTATTTTAGATACTGGACAAGGAGTGTGTCACAAAAAACTGATTTCTTTCTTCTTCCTATATACACACATACCCCTGCGGTTGTCAGATGGTGACCACAAATCCTGCATCTTGTAGCGCTAGACTAATCTCGCAGGCTGTGTACTGTATATTGTGAAAGTGTATAATTCCAGTAAACAACTCACAAAATTAAAACCTATACACTTGCCTTAGCACATTGGTATTCCCAAAAGCCTTTTCACTAATATATAACAACCCCCCCCCCCCCCCACCCCCGTCACTTCTCAGCTATGCCCATAATCTACGTCCCTCTCCCCCCTACTTGGCAGCAACTACACTGCCACTCGCACCAATTCGCATCTGCCTTTCAATATACCCCCTGACCATTGTCCACTCCTTTCTCCTGTTGTCTTCAAGATCTTTCTTAGACAATGACTCCACACTGCGTTTCTGTCCTACTCTTCCACTACAGCAATGGCACCAAGTAAGAACCAACATGGTGCCGAGGCATTGCACATTACTCCTTATCTACCCATGGCAGCCTGTACTGTCACCTTCTTAGCTGGGTACACACTAGTAGATCGATTTGATCTGCAAATATATCTACAGAGGGATCGGGCAGAGTGTTCTCCATATACACTTCCTGATCCGTCGTGATTGACATCACAACAGGGTAGGCACATTTGCATGTGCCCGCCCACTGAGCTGTCAATCACCGGCAGTGTCTGTGCGGGTGGTCGGTGGATCAGCCGTACACACAGAACGATGCGCCGTAATATCTGTGTTGCACAACTGATGCAATATATCCGAACGACAGTTTAGTTATATCGGCCAGTGTGCGCGCACCTTTTTAGATGTGGATATTCAAGTCCATCACCCCAAAAACTTTCTAAAATTCTTATATTTTTGGTCTGCAATAGATTGTGGTCCTCACTGCTTATCCCCTAGTACAGTTGGGTCAACGTTAAATCTGTGCCACCCAGAAACCAAGTAAATGCATCCTTCCACCTGTTCTACCAAGCACATGTCAGGCATGTGGGCTCCTACGGAAGCCATGTGTGCCAAGGAGAACTCTGCTAGCCAAGTCACTGTACAACTTTCCAGCTGGCATCCTTCACCCACTTCTCTTCCTCATTCCTGTTTAGTCCTCAGCGAAGTCTGGCAGGAGCAAACAATTCGTCGTCTTCTGCAGCTGGTGGAACTACCTGTTCTGGATTCTCTGCTGGAGAACACGCCTGTGGCACCTAAAGGGCAGAAGGCAAAGAGTGAGGAGCTGATCATGACCACCCACTACCTGGACCGAGAGATCCTCAAAGCATTTAGTGACTCCCAGTAAGTAGCCTGCTCGTCCAGTCTGTCTCCTGGAACATTAATACATCGCTGGAGAGATCGTAAAGCACTGGTGATAGGCCTGGCGGTTTATTTTCAACTTTTATCTATCGCACCTCAGAGCTATTTAATCATGCCCTAGACTGGATGGGAAGAGGTTGGTGAACACTATGACCAATCCTTGTCCTTTCTCTGAGCAGGTGCTCCTCACACTTCTCTTCTGATAGCATGCATTAGGCCAGTGGTTCTCGCCGTCCTCGGGATCCCCCACAGGTCACCCAGCAGGTGCGCTGTGTATCATGTTTTAATCCGCTGGCGACCTGGAAAGCATGGACTATGTGGGATCCTGAGGACCTGTGCATTGGGCTGACCAGATCAGAACAGTAGATACCACAGGATAGATTATGTACTTCTAGGAAAGAACCACTCACTGTTTTAAATGATGCCCTTCTAGCCAAACATGAGCAGCCCTAGGTTCCGCAAATTACACTCTTTACTGTATAACCATAATATGGGCTTTAACATTTTTATAGATTCTCTTAAACAATATCCTATTATGATTTTATAAATGAGTTTTTTTTGGCTAATGGACTCTGGTATAGGTTATTACCCTTCTGGGTGGTGGTAGAAGTATCTGAGATCCTTGTGGACAGCAGTAGCCGCCCCATCCTTACGTGTGCCTCTTCCTTTGTCCTCAGGGCGGATGAGTGGGTTTCTGCAGCTGTGGACTGTTTGGAATTCCTCCCTGACCAGGTTGTGGTAGATGTCAGCAGGAATCTCCCTGAACAGCAGGACAAGGACGACTCCTGGAAGCTCCTTCTGTTTGAGACGATCAGCAAACACTACAGCCAGAACCGGGTTCCCCTAGTTACCAATCCATTCTTTGACATCCATACCGGTATCGCTGAGCTTTTGGGTAAGTCTGGTTTATTTGGCTCCTCTGCTCTCCCCACTGCAGATGGTTTTACATTGAGACGACTATAAACAGTAAAAATATTTCACCTCAAGCGCTGCAACCACTCAATGCTGCACATAAGACAAAAAATAGAGGTCACCGGACCGCTGTATTCAATGACAAAGACAAAATGGAAAAGACTCACATGCGCTCAGAGTCCAAATAATGTTTCAAAATCTTCCCCGTCACGTAGGGCTCCAATTCCTTTCTCTCCCACGATTATGGGGGGTGGGGAAAAAAAAAACACAATAAAGGAAATCAATAACCGTAGATTTTCAATATGTAATTCTCCCTTTTGGGTGAAGGGAAATAATGGTTCCCAGAGATTCCAAACGATACCAGGGTTCCTTATGGGGTCACCTCACTGGTGCATATAGGTGAAAGGTGCTCACATGTATGCTTACATAGGGTAGATGTTTTGTACTCCCATAAAGGTATCTTTACATATATAGAACTCAGATTCTAAATACAAAGCAGAAATTCTTTATTCCAAATTTAAAAAGCCCAGTGGGGCAGAGATAAATACCAGACAGTCTCTATACCATTTAAATACTTTTTACATTTGGAATAAAGAATTTCTGCTTCGTATTTGGAATCTGGAGTGCTATATATGTAAAGATACCTTTATGGGAGTACAAAACATCTACCCTATGTAAGCATACATGTGAGCACCTTTCACCTATATGCACGAGTGAGGTGACCCCATAAGGAACCCTGGTATCGTTTGGAATCTCTGGGGAAACACCCTTTTCCATTATTTCCCTTCACCCAAAAGGGAGAATTACATATTGAAAATCTACGGTTATTGATTTCCTTTTGCTTTATTGTGTTTTTTTTCCCACCCCCATAATCGTGGGAGAGAAAGGAATTGGAGCCCTACGTGACGGGGGAAGATTTTGAAACATTATTTGGACTCTGAGCGCATGTGAGACTTTTCCATTTTGTCTTTGGTTTTACATTGAGAGTTTGAAGAGCATTTCTGCACCCTAAATTCACTATAACAAATGGGTTTCTCTGCTGCCTCCCGCAATTTCCCCTAAAATATGTACTAACACTGGAGAGAGATAAAGTAATCCGTCGGTTCCTGTATTTTCTCAAACACTGCTTGTGGTGATCGAAACAGATTGGTTGGTACTTTTCTTTCTAAGGTTTGATACGCTTCGCTTATGGTGGTCTCTCCGATAATCATGTGTTGGGATGACTGCCTTACAGGTCAGGTCTAAAAGTATCCTACAATATGTGTAGAATGACTTGGTGCTTGTACCAAGCTGTGGGACGAGACCAAGTGGCAACCAATTCGCTCCGGTCATGCTGCAAGCTGTTTTGAAAAATGAGTGGGTAGCTGGTTGGCTGGTACTATAGCCCTGCCCACTGTATCGCCCTCCAGAGTTGGTACATACACCGCTAAACAACCATTTTCCCATGTAAAGTAAATATGTTTGGGCGAGAGCTCCACCTACAATGCCTCCTAAGCCTATTACTTTTCAGCGCTGGTCCACCAACAATGTGCTTTAAGTTGGGTATTAGTTACCGACAGTCAGGACTCCAACGGTCGTTTCTCCAACATTGGAATCCCGGCTGTCAGGAGTCACAGGGAAGCGCCTATTTTATTCTCCGTCTATGGGTGTTGTGGACCCCCACGAGGGGTCCTGACAGGCGGGAATCTGATGTCTGAGAAATGACCGCCTGAATCCCAACTGTTGGTAAGTCACCCGGCACCCGTTTAAATTATTTATTTTTAAATAAAGGATGACTAATATACTAATCCAGAGGTTCTGAAGGTGCCCTAACAGTCCAGATTTTAAGTATACCCATGCTTGGCCACAGGACACTTGGGGCCAGATTCAGTAAAGCAATTAAACTTTGTCTACTTTTTATAAGGTTTCTGTGCAGGGTAAGTTCTGGCTGCTCTTGCATGTAGCCCACAGATGTTAGATTTCAGTTGGAACAAACCTCACCAAATCCATCTCTCTGCACATGTTCCATCTGCCTTGCTGGCAGTGCATCGCTTGTCTTGCCTATTTGTGTGCTAACAAATCCGAATTAGGCCCTTACTTAGTACCTTCGTCTATTTGATTTAGCAATCTCAGCTGAGCCATGAATATACTTTAAATCTGAACGGTTCAAGTGCCCTGAGGACGGTTTGGGAACCCTTGTACTAAAGGGAAAAAACAAAACTTGTTCTGGCTTCTTTACCACGCCCTAGTCATTACAATTCCCATTCCTCTTCCTGTGATCCCAGTCAGTCTGTCTGCGGGACCTATAATGCGGTGTGCGATGGTCTCTAGGTTATTCAGTTCTCCTTACTTGGGACCGCTTTAATGCCTGCAGTAAAATGGAAGAAAATATATCAATAATTTTTTTTTTTTTTTTTGAAAATATTGTCTTTTTGCTTTAAAAAAATAAAATTATTGAAAACTTGTCATTTTCACAAACTCCTACCCCATTACACTGCATTCTTGGTCGCTGTAGGGCAGGGATAGGCAATGTACGGCATTCCATTTGCTGTGGTACTATATATCCCAGCATGCCACCAGTGAAGCATGACCTAACAGCAGTTCTGTGTCGGAATGTGGTGTTCTATAACGGAGGGAGCGCTGCTTCCTCTGCTCTAGGACCTGTGCTTGGTTCGAGTATGCTTACAGTTTTTTTACCTGCAAAAATTCACAAGGAAACTTCTCAGTGCAGAGTACTAACGAATCAACTCCTAACTGTCAATTTTCAAAAACTGCCCTAAAATGGCTGCTACATGTTTATTAGTAAATTCTCTCTCTAATGCTTGAGACCTCTCAACACACAATGATCCAATGACTTTTAGGGAGCTGCATAGGAGACCAGAGACTGTTTTAAAAGACACTTTCCCATTGCTGACCTTTAAACCTTCCCATTGTGTGCGATCACTGTAGTGTGATCCATAAGTCATTTGAGTTTTCAGCTGCAGCAGATCCTACAAACCAACCGCTCTTCATAACTGTGAGAAGAATTTGCCTGGGCGACTGCTTTGATTTGAACATTTGAGAATACTTTGACAACGTGACACGACCTGTATCTTGTACCGAACGACACAAATTCATACAGGTGTTCTATCGGTCTCCTGTCAGCTCATGTCCAAGCCAGCTAGCAATCTGTACAACTGAAACCAGGGATGGGGAACCTTTGGCCCTCCTGCTGTAGTTGAACTATATATCCCAGCAGGCCCTGCTACAATTTTGCTGTTTGGTCATGCTAAAACTGTTGCAAGGCATGCTGGGATGTGTAGTTTAACAGCTGGAGGGCCAAAGGTTCCCCATCCCTGACTTAAACACTGAGCAGTCTAGCGGCTAACCTTCCATTTCTTCTCTTCTAGTAAACGGGAAAATGGAGCAAGCCCTGGAGGCCACACAGTTATGCCTGAAGCTCTTAGATTCCCAAAATCGAGAGGAGTTCAGAAGACTTCTGTATTTCATGGCTGTTGCAGCAGAACAGTCAGCGTTTAGACTACAGGAAGATGTAAGCATTGACCTGATGCTTGTGGAACACATTAAAATGGATAGCAAATAAATGATTATACTAACACATTGGTTCGCTATAAGAAATGTATCTTTGGTTTCCCCCCAACCCAAATGAAAACTGTGTGGGGTGGCAATGACCAGTATCCTAGACCTAACTGGATGCAGTTTCTCACCACTAGAATCTTAGAATCTCATTTTAAGATGGGCAATTTTTCTCTGTGTTCTAGAGCGACAACAGGATGACTGTGAAGAGAAAATTCTCCAGAGCCATAGTAAACCACAAGAATCTATCCAAAGGAAAGTCTGATCTCTTGGTGCTATTTCTATTGGACCATCACAAGGACGTATTTAAGGTAAACGGGCAAAGCGGCGTTTGTAGTGAAGCCAGGGATGAAAGATCTGCAGTTATTTATTAAGTATCTTATATAGCGCACACATATTCCACATCACAGTTGATCGTTCACATCAGTCCCTGCCCCAGTGGAGCTTACAATCTATATTCCCTACCACATGTACACGCACACACAGACATTCTAGGTTAATTTTGGAGGAGGAAACGGGAGAATATACAAACTCCTCAGTTAGAGCCATGGTGGGAATAGAACCCATGACCTCAGTGCTGTGAGGCAGTAATGCTATAACCATTACACCATCCGTACTGCCCCGTATATATAACACATGGTGGGGATAGAACCCATGACCTCAGTGCTGTGAGGTAGTAATGTAACCATTACACCATCCGTACTGCCCCGTATATATAACACATGGTGGGGATAGAACCCATGATCTCAGTGTTGTGAGGCAGTAATGCTAACCATTACACCATCCGTACTGCCCTGTATATATAACACATGGTGGGGATAGAACCCATGACCTCAGTGCTGTGAGGCAGTAATACTAACCATTACACCGTCCGTACTGCCCCGTATATATAACACATGGTGGGATAGAACCCATGACCTCAGTGCTGTGAGGCAGTAATGCCATAACCATTACACCGTCCATACTCTTGGGTTATCTTCAGGGCATGACGCAAACTTGCGTACTTTTAAAGGATGTCCTCTATATGTATTAGCAAAACTAGGGTGAAATGCTTGATGGTTTTTGGAATCCTTTAAAAGTATTCTCCTAAGTAATTCTGCATGCCCTCTTGACTACACCAAACAGTGTGATTTGATCATTGTAGAGCTGGGTGAAATGACTGATTCCAACTTGAAAGATATGTTGGCAATAAATGTTAAGGTTGGGCACCAAACTGTTGTGCCACCTGTGGATTTAGGGGCAATCCAATACATAGGATTACTTATCGGCGGCATCTAAAAATCGTATTGCCAGAATCTCTGCTGAATTGAATAGTTCTGGTTCTATCACCTATTTTTGATAACTTTTTTATTTAAAGATTCCTGGTACCTTGCACAAGATGGTCAGTGATAAGCTAGTGGCCATTCAACAAGGAAGAGACCCTGACAAGGACACAGGTAACAACATTTTTAAGTACTCCGCCATTTTTAACTTGGGGCCTTTTACAAGAGGAAACTCGGAGCCTGGGAAACTGGATCAATGATCAAATGGTTTGATTCCTAAACTTTGGCTTTTGTGTCTGATCCCAGGTTACGCGTTCTGCCAAAGAGTGGACAAAAGAGAATTTGATTCCACGGCGCAGAAGACCACACACAACGAACTGTGGACTTTGCTAAAAACTATTTATGAGAACACTAAACTTTCCCCAAAGGAGAAGAAACGGCTGCTGGGCCAGTTCTACAAAAGCCACCCCGAAATCTTCATCCAGTTCTTTGGTGACAGAGTGAGCACAGTGTACATGTAAAGAAGTTCTGTAAATGATCTAATATAATGTAAATTTAAAGTGTTAATATTGTATATTTTGTCTGTTTATTTTTGCATGTTAATAAAAAATAATTTTTTATTGTATTTGTGGTTCTAACATTCCTGTCAATTTAAGGTGTATTTATGTCTGTCGCTACAGGGTGACGCTGTAGGAACAAATCCTGCAGAATCACTTGTTCCTTTTTAGATGAGTCATTAAATAACTTTAGCTTTTGTCAACTAGGCCTTTTAATTAACATCCTATACAGTGATGACACGGGGCGGAATACCACTAGTTGTTAGATCTATCCTAACATACATAATCTGCAGACAGTGTGGGGTGGGTTTTTTTTTTTAATGCAAAATGTGTGTGGGTGGGGAGTTGTAATTCACCACTTTGTTCACCCTGTCATAAGAAACCATTAATGCCAAAAAGGATTTGCACTGTCCCTGGAGGAGGTATTGGTGAAGTCTCTCCTCCCTCACAATCCTGAGGCTGTGTATGCAATAAATCAGTCCTCCAGATCTACCTACGGTCCACGTTTTCCACATCACCTAGCTGGTGCACAGCTGTAGTCATTACTAACTGTCACATATCCCAGATCGCCTAGCTGGTGCACAGCTGTGGTCATTACTAATGGTCACATATCCCAGATCACCTAGCTGGTGCACAGCTGTGGTCATTACTAACGGTCACATTTCCCAGATCACCTAGCTGGTGCACAGCTGTGGTCATTACTAACGGTCACATTTCCCAGATCACTAAGTAATGACTACAGCTGTGCACCAGCTAGGTGATCTGGGGAATGTGACCGTTAGCTGGTGCACAGCTGTAGTCGTTACTGTCACATTTTCACACATGCTGCATTCATTCCTACTATAGATCCACAGGTGGCCTGATAGACATGAACTGTTGGTAGAGCTTGAGGACAGGTATGGCCACTCCAGCACTAAATGATCTAAAATATATATATATATATATATATATATATATGTGTGTGTGAGCACTGTCTACTTGGAGAACAGTAGGTTTGGTACGGTTCAGCTAGCTTAATTTAAAGGCCTGATTCAGCAAAGCTCGCTGCTTAGCGAGCCCATAAATGCGGCCTGGAGATGTATTTACAACCATGGCCATTGTTTTGGTCCTGGCTGTGTTTAATAATGCGCTTAATTTCAAAACTTGGTGCAGTAGAACATTATCTTAATTTTTTTTTTTTTTTTTTTTTCTTGTGCACAATGAAACCAGGCTTGCCACCAACGTGAAGTCTACATTTTTTTTTTTTTTTTTTTTTTACGTGACAAATTGGGTGAGAGGGATAAAGTGTAAAGTTGCCAGAAGCATCCAATCTACTTCTGTAATTTTAAAATAAATACTTGGAGAAGTACTAACCAATCCGCTTCTGCGATGTAATGCTGTGTACACACAGGGGAGATATATTGCTCAGTTTCTACTTTACATCAGCGACCAGAGATGGTCGCTGATGAAAAAGAAACTGCCGGGGGGAACCCGGCAGTGGTAATCAGCTGGTCGCAGGAGCATGTTCCTGCGACCAGCGATCACCACAGGGGCAAAAACGGGAGCGCGCACCCGGCGATATATCGCCGGTGCACACTCCCATTGCGGGCAATATGGTCGCTCAGCGACCATATTTCCCGCGATTTTGGACAAAATCGCCCCCGTGTGTACGCACCCTTACAGACTTTACAGAACAAATAAAACGCTAGGAGCTGGTTGGTACTTGTTGTTCAGGATTTGATAAATCCCCCTCCTCCCTGGACCAGGTGTTTGTTCTGCATATTTATTTATGAACAGTTTCTTATATAGCGCACACATATTCCGCATATTTACAGAGAATATTTGTACAATCACATCAGTCTCTGACCCAGTGGAGCTTACAATCTATATTCCCTACCCCATGTACACGCGCACACACAGACATTCTAGGGTTAATTTGTTGAGAGCCAATTAGCCTATCAGTATATTTTTGGATTGTGGGAGGGAACTGGAGTACCCGGAGGAAACACACGTAAGCACAGGGAGAATATACAAACTCCGCACAGTTAGCGCCATGGTGGGAATCGCACTCCTGACCTCAGTGCTGTGAGGCAGTAACACGAACTATTGCGCCATCCCTATATGACCCCCTTCCTTCTGGAAGACCAGGGGGTAAAATTGGAGGGAACCGGATGGAATGGAGTTCAACCTCCTCCGTGGCCTTGCACAGTAATTCTAAAAGAAAAGCATTACAGATTGAAGGGGGTGGGAAAGACACCGGGTCTGCAAAATGGGGGAGGGGGAAACCTTTGCTTTTGAAGAGATTCTGGCCTAAATTGCCATTACCTCACTGTATGTGGTCTGAGAGTTAGTTTGTATATCTAGTATGAAAAAGTGGGTACCGTTACGGAGATTAACTCTTAAACCAATCTAGCAGGATAAAAGCACTTTGAAAATCTGAAAATACAGCGTGTAATGGCGGCCTGTGCAGTGTAATGATTGCCTGTGCAGTGGCAGCGCAGTCTAATGTAATGGCAGCCTGTGCAGTGGCAGCGCAGTCTAATGACGGTCTGTGCAGTGGCAGCACAGTCTAATGAAATGTTGGCCTGTACAGTGGTAGCGCAGTCTATTGTAATGGCGGCCTGTGCAGTGGCAGCGCAGTCTAATGGTGGCCTGTGCAGTGGCAGCACAGTCTAATGATGGCCTGTGCAGTGGCAACGCAGTCTAATGTAATGGCGGCCTGTGCAGTGGCAGCGCAGTCTAATGGCGGCCTGTGCAGTGGCAGCGCAGTCTAATGTAATGGCGGCCTGTGCAGTGGCAGCGCAGTCTAATGTAATGGCGGCCTGTGCAGTGGCAGCGCAGTCTGATGGCCTGTGCAGTGGCAGCGCAGTCTAATGTAATGGCAGCCTGTGCAGTGGCAGCGCAGTCTAATGACGGCCTGTGCAGTGTAATAACGGCCTGTGCAGTGGTAGCACCGTCTAATGTAATGGCGGCCTGTGCAGTGCAGTGTAATGACTGCCTGTGCAGTGGCAGCGTAGTCTAATGACAGCCTGTGCAGTGGCAGTGCAGTCTAATGATGGCCTGTGCAGTGGCAGCGTAGTCTAATGACAGCCTGTGCAGTGGCAGTGCAGTCTAATGATGGCCTGTGCAGTGGCAGTGCAGTCTAATGATGGCCTGTGCAGTGGCAGCGTAGTGTAATGACGGCCTGTGCAGTGGCAGCGCAGTGTAATGACGGCCTGTGCAGTGGCAGCGCAGTGTAATGACGGCCTGTGCAGTGGCAGCGCAGTGTAATGACGGCCTGTGCAGTGGCAGCGCAGTGTAATGACGGCCTGTGCAGTGGCAGCGCAGTGTAATGACGGCCTGTGCAGTGGCAGCGCAGTCTAATGACGGCCTGTGCAGTGGCAGCGCAGTCTAATGACGGCCTGTGCAGTGGCAGCGCAGTCTAATGACGGCCTGTGCAGTGGCAGCGCAGTCTAATGACGGCCTGTGCAGTGGCAGCGCAGTCTAATGACGGCCTGTGCAGTGGCAGCGCAGTCTAATGACGGCCTGTGCAGTGGCAGCGCAGTCTAATGACGGCCTGTGCAGTGGCAGCGCAGTCTAATGACGGCCTGTGCAGTGGCAGCGCAGTCTAATGACGGCCTGTGCAGTGGCAGCGCAGTCTAATGACGGCCTGTGCAGTGGCAGCGCAGTCTAATGACGGCCTGTGCAGTGGCAGCGCAGTCTAATGACGGCCTGTGCAGCGGCAGCGCAGTGTAATGACGGCCTGTGCAGTGGCAGCGCAGTCTAATGACGGCCTGTGCAGTGGCAGCGCAGTGTAATGTAATGACGGCCTGTGCAGCGGCAGCGCAGTGTAATGACGGCCTGTGCAGCGGCAGCGCAGTGTAATCACGGCCTGTGCAGTGGCAGCGCAGTGTAATCACGGCCTGTGCAGTGGTAGGAATGCTGTCATACAACACAATGACCTTTCATCTTCCGGAGTAAACACACTGGAGGAATGTGGCGTGCATACAGTAAGTCACATTTGTGGTTTCCTTGTGTGCTGAAGGTGGAGCCCTGCATCTCATAATCGTGTTTGGAAAGGTAATTGTGATATAAGACTTAAGTACACTGTGGTTATTGGAGAAAGTGATGATTAGGGGATGGATTCGTACGCCGCACATGCTCTGCAGTAACCAGAACTAGGATGGAAGTGCTTCTATGTAAAACATCTCCACTCTGCGGCGGTTGCTGCATGCATTGGGGTATATTCAATGCCGTCGGTGAGGGGGTGTTGTACAGTGAGAATGGCATTTTTTTTTATTTTAATTTTTTTGGGGTGAGTAAAAGTCATCCTTGCTGTCATGACAACATGGGGCATTTCCATAGAAAAGCCATCTAGGAAGTAGAGTATGGGTCATACGGTTGACATACATTAAGTTGACATGGCTTAGGCCGTCCGTGGGAAGGTTAAGAAGCATTCGATTGACAATGGGAAGATTGACAGTCAAATGGTTGACATGACTCTCTCACTTTTTTTTTTTTACCCGAATTTCAAGGTAGGTCGACATAGACACTATATCAGTGTACTGTGTCCCCTCGCTTGGCACGCTGCGCTTGCTTTGGGCACAGTGCTCGCTGCGTTCAGCACACTTATGTTCTGCCGCCACGCCCTAGTGTATGGTAAGGTACTGCCCGGTGGTACAAGACGGCTGGAAAAAAACCATGGGAAACTCATGTCAACCTTTTTGACTGTCGACCGTCCCATTGTTGACCTAATGCTTGTGATGACCTGCCGACCTTAGCCATGTCTACCTTTTTCATGTGTCCACTTATGCCATGTTGTCTGGCATTACACTGTGCATGAGCAGTCTAAATCCCCAAATCCAGGGATTCAAATCCCAGCAATTTTAGGGCCAAATCCCACCGTTCCTGATCCCGTGATTGGCCACGGTACTTGCAAGTAGGGTGGCCAATCCCGGGATTTGGCCCCTAATTCCGTCTTGCTGGAACAGTCTCAGGTGGGAGGTACGGTGTCCTGCTGTATTGCTGTTCTGACCCCCAAACCCTGCCCCCCCCCCTCCCTATTATCTCATTCACCCCCCATTTCATAGCTGCAGCTAGAATATAATACAGCTGCTCGGGCCTCAGTGTTCTAATCACTAAACCAATTGTACCCTATTGGATCCAGACTGCTGGGCCAAGCATGGCATTGCTGTTCTCACCCCACCCCTGTATTTGGGGGCTGATGAAAGCTGACGCAGACCTTGCTGCGGATAGATCGGGTCCTCTTTCTTAACAAGAGCAGTAAGCTATAGCCCAGATCAGCCAATCAGATATTATTGTTATGATTACTTATTTATATGGCGCAACAAGGGTTCTGCAGCGCCTGACAATACATAAATGAGCAAAAAAACAAGAAAATAAGGAATAATGGGGCAGATGTATTAAGCCTTAACAAGAGATAAATGCAAGTGTGATAAGGAGAGATAAACGTCCAGCCAATCAACTATTAACTGCCATGTTACAGGCTGTGTTTGAAAAAAGTCAGTAAGGGGCTGATTGGCTGGATGTTTATCTCTCCTTATCACACATGAATTTATCTCTTGTTAAGGCTTAATACATCTGCCCCTATGGTACAAGACAGTTTAGGACAAGTACATGGTAAATATAGTTCCATCAGGGGACAGGACACTGACGCAACTATTAAGATGGCGAAGATCACATTATATCAACCTGTATTGCTGATCATCTGGATTACAGCAAACGTATTGTTTCATTAGTGACTATGATACAGCACAGTGCAGAATAATAATATCCCGTACTTTTACCTCCATTGCATTTACTTATTACCAGTTATTTAAATAACCGCAGCGCTGTACAGAGAATATTTGAACATTCACATCAGTCCCTGCCCCAGTGGAGCTTACAATCTATATTCCCTACCACATGTACACGCACACACAGACATTCTAGGGTTAATTTTGTTGGGAGCCAATTAACCTACCAGTATTTTTGGGATTGTGGGAGGAAACCGGAGTACCAGGAGGAAACCCACGCAAGCACGGGGAAAATATACAAACTCCACACAGTTGGGCCATGGTGGGAATCCAACCCATGACCTCAGTGCCGTAAGCCGGTAATGTACCCATTTTAAGTGTTGCCTTCCAGATGCCTTGTAAATGGCACAACACAGTCTCTAGTCCTGTCCCCGCACCGCCTACGGTTATGTCCCCAAACTTTTTCCGGTGATGTCCCCACACTGCCGTCAGTCACGTCCCACTCACCTTTCTCAGCTGATGTTGGTGAGAAACGATGCCAGTGAAGGGTTTTATTGCAATGTTTGTGGAACTTTGACAAGCCATAAAACAATCTTCTACCGAAACATATTTTTGGAACGACGGTATCTTTATTTATTACAAGCTCATTGTCAATTAAAAATGTTTAATGTTCACTGTTGCACATCTTATCTTACCCAGGAGAATGGGGACATAGCGGCTTGTCCTGTGTTCTGGTCTAATAATAGCCCTTATGGATTTGTGAAACAAACAACATGAAGTAAGGATCCAGTTTCTAATTTGGCAGATTACTCTGCCCCCTAGTGTTAGCTCTTAGACATGAATAAAAAGAAAAGGTGATTGGCGCGCTACTATCTGCAGCTGGTACTTGGGGTTGTCAGTCCCCAAAAAAACATACAAGAGGATTAAAAAGTATACCAGCGCTGGCTGCTACATAATAAAAATAGAGAATGCAACATGAACGGTATTTTAACAATAAACAGTTAATAACAAAAAATGGTACTTGTTTCCTAGCACGGCGCCCGTCGGGTCCCAACGCATACCTTAACTTATGGTATGCGATGGGACCCGACTGAGCCGATTTCGGGCTTTTTAACAGCTTTCACGACAATGTAAAAATCGGGTCCATCGCATGCCATTATAATGGCATGCGATGCGACCAATGCGATGGACCTGATTTTACATAGGAACCACTGTTAAATGGCCCCCCATACCCGATTTTTCATTGTATAGCCACCCAGATGGGTAATTTGTATGTCAAATGCCCCCCCCCCCTCATTGTTAACGCCACCCCACGATGAACGCCAACCCGAAGCGTGGCGAGTGGCGGCGGTACGCTTCCTACGACCTTTTTCATACCCCCACTATCCACGTCGGCGTGGAGTCGATTTTATATAGTGTGGCGAGCTCAGCGAGGCGAGCGCACGCGTAATACATCTGAAGTAATGCGCGTCCGCTCGCCACGCTTCGGGCTCGCTGCACTCGCCACACTATATAAAATCAACTCCACGCCAACGTGGATAGTGGGGGTATGAAAAGGTCGTAGGAAGCGTACCGCCTGAAGAGAATCGATCATACGCCGATGTATCGATTGTCTGATCTATTAATTACCTTATTTGACCTCAGTGTGAAGACCCCTTAGAGCTCCGTGAGAGTGTAACCTCATATGATATGACCAGTAACGATGACCACAGATACAAGGTTGAACTCTGATTTAATGATGACGAAAACAACATATTTATACACAACAAACGACGCTGGTTCAATTACATGATTGGTTAATATTTGGTGCAGAGGTAGGGAAATAGCAGTGTCTTTGTGGGGTGGCTTATACATCGCCTTGTGTAGTATTCGTTAGTTATGAGAAAGCACAGAATGTACAGTGTCTAAGGAAAGTAACAAAGTTTATGATAGCAGCGAGTACTGGAAAAGAGCCAGGATATAACCACCTTGAAATCAGCAGGGACAGACATAGAGAAACAAGATGGCTGATTAACCCTTCAATGAAAACAAGATGGCTGATTAACCCTTCAATCCCCTCTTAGAATCAATGTCCTTTTTAGACAATTTGATTCTTGTAGATGGCATCTTGTTTGGTACGATGGATTTTAACATATTCACTATAATCTTCTGGTGAGGGAAGGCTTTTGGCGAGATCAGTGTACATAGCAGGTGTTACATTATCCAGGTACTTGGAACCAATCTTCTTACATATGGGAAAGACACAATATCCTACTATCATAAGTACAATAATTATAATGAGAATAAACATGCCTATTTGTGTTAGTGCGTGTTTCCAATCGTTTAGCCATCCAAACCAGCTACTCCAGGGGTCCGTGACACCTGAGTTCTTCTTGAGTTCGATGGATAAATCTTCTAGATGTTTAATAGCTAGGGTAGTTTTCCCATTAGGACCTGTGTTGTCTGGGATATAAGTACAGCATCCATCAATCTTACCTATGTACACACAGGTTCCTCCTTTCTCGGCAAGCATCATATCTAAGGCCATACGATTCTGAAAAGTCATTTGAGAAGTGGCTTCTAACTGTTCAGCTATACCTTTTAAAGCATCTCTAGTATCATTCACAAAACGTTGCTGGTTATAATATATGTAATTTATCCAATTCACATTCTTATTGATTGTCACCTGGGGAAGCAGAGACTCAAAGCCAGCAGCGACTTCATCTCGAGCCTTGAATTCATCTGGAACTCCCCGGGGGACACCAATAGTATCGATATACACATGTGGATCGAAACTTTCCTTGGGGGCATCTCTCCTAGCTCTAGAGTGTGTGTTTGTGTTACCTGTGGGAGGAGGCCGAGGAAGGTTGGCTGGGAGGATGTGAATGGGCATGATAATCTTTGCCAGGGCACATTCTCCTTTCCAAGGGTTGTCTAGTTTTGTCCTCAGCCTCATATCTCCACAGATAAAATAGATATCTCCCAAAGATTTCTTCATGGTGGGTATGGTGATATGTCTTCTTTCAGCACAATACCCATCAGGAAATAATTTCAATTGTACAACATTTTGATCAGTACTATTAGAGAAATAACAAGTGTAATTACCGGGGTAAATAGTTATAGTACTACCAGGGTTGGTATTCTTTGTCATAATGGGGTATTCCTTTTTCCATTGTTCACATTTGGCTTCTTCTATTACAGTGTCAGTGTATAAACTAAAAAAGCATTTATCCTGTTCAGGTGGTATGTGTATGGGTACAGTACCTAAATGGGGTCTGGACTTTCCACACACATAGCAATCAGTTTGATTAACCTTGCGGGCATTATACTTCATCCATTCTAACCAATAGTTTACATCAGAGAAACCTGTTTCCATAGACATGGTATCTTCATACGTGGGATTATCAATGGCTAACATATCATTAAAAGTAGTGACATGTGGTTTAAGGAATGATGGTGGTGTTTTAGGTTTTACAGTGGCTTTGAGGGCGGTGTATTCTGGGTTATCGTACATGTCCTTTAAATGGAATTTTCCTCTTGGGCCCCCGTTTTCCCCTGATTGATATTTACCCAAGACATATAGTCCGGCATCACCGGGGGCCGGGTTTTCTAAGTTAATGATAAATTGGCCATTGCAAGTGCCCTTTTTTCGTAGGGACATACGGGTTAGTAAGGATCGACCATTGGACCATTTATGGATGCCAACATCGGGGTAATATCCCCAGTCTTGGCTGATATCAAAGGCAGTGGTATCTGCTCTAGTGTTCCACCCAACAGCCCCCCATGAGTTGCAAGAATCTCCCCAGTAAGTACTAGTGACACAGATATATACGTGACTTACAGCGTGTGGTGTGTGTTGGATGTTACACAGCCAGGGCAGCGGTGGTTCTTCTCGATTCCCGCCTTGATTGTTTGAACAAGATACAATATCACAATAAGAAAATATGAAAGTAGCAACAGTTGTACTAGAAGAATTGTACCAGAAGGTAAAACGTCCATCATTCTGAGTAATATCAACTTCAGCAAAACAGTTATAAAGAACAAGCCCGAATAAAATCACTAGGGCTAAGGTGGGGGGAGTCATATCCTGTAGCGTCGTCCTCGGCTTCAGAATGTTGTACCCCTGATTCCTCATCACCTCCAGCCGGCAGGTCTTCTCCAAGTTGGAGGTCAGAGCCACTGGCTCCCGTTATTACCTCTCTCGTCCCGTCTGTGTCAGTCTCGGGATCGGTGTCGACCTCTGTGTTGACGTGTGGTGGAGGTGGAATTTTCTTTACTCTGGATGCATGGATCCACGTTGGTCCTTCGTCGGTGAGGACAGCCGTCCTGGTAACCGCGACCACTTCTGTTTCTGGACCGTAGGTGAAATCTCCGGGGTGCTTGTTTCTCGGCAACACTTTCACTACGACCTTGTCTCCAACCCTGAATGGGTGAGTGGGTATCTGTGGATGAGAAGGATTCTTAAAGATAACATTTTGTTCTAACTCATTAAGTTTCTCTATTAGGGATCTAATGTACTCTTCTCTTATTACGTCTAGATCTCCCTCAGTTGTAACTAGTGGTTTCTTTGCCCAGGGCGTGGGAAAAGGTCTGCCCATTAGTATTTCAAAGGGGGAGTAACCTAGAGTCTTTTGTGGTGTCATTCTAATTTCAGCCAATACGATAGGAAGGACTTGTTTCCATTTTGCAAATGTACCTCCTGTCGCTTTACGTAGTTTATCTTTAAGAGTACGGTTCATGCGTTCCACGATACCGGAACTCTGTGGATGATATGGAATGTGAAACTTCCATTCTATTTGCAGTGCTTTGACTAGTTCTGCTGTGACCTTGGCTGTGAAGGCTGAACCTTTATCACTATTAATTTGAAGCGGGCATCCCCAGCGCGGAATGATTTCTCGCGTGAGTATGCGGGCTACTGTTTTTGCATCTTCTGATTTAGTGGCATATGCTTCTGGCCACCGAGAAAACATGTCGACAATGACCAGGGCATATTCCTGTCTTCCTGCATTATTGATATGTGTAAAATCGATTTGCAGGTGAGTGAATGGAGTGGTTGGGTATTCTAGGTGCTGGTGTCTTGCTTTGTCTGGGTTATTTGGGTTGTTTCTGAGACATATTATACATCTACTGATGTACTGTTTTACAAGTTCTTTGGCATTAGTAATGTAGAAATCATTGGAGAGGAGTAAAGTAGTTGTTACTATACTATGGTGTCCTACTCCGTGGTAGTGTGCTATGAACAATGATGCACTGGTTTGGGGTATACATGGTTTCCCCTCTTTGCAGATTAATCCAGTCCGTGGATTCTTCTGCAGTATTGGATATGTCCAATCTGATAGATCTGAATTAGAGGCAGCAGCCTGTAATTCTGTCAGTAGGTATGTATCATCTAACGAAGGAGGCGAGATGACAGCAAGAGTGAGGTTATATGTTGCTATAGTGGCAGCACGTTTAGCAGCGGTATCAGCAAGAGCGTTGCCTTTGCTGATATCATCCTTTCCTCCAGTGTGTGCTTTACAATGAAGGATGGCAATTTGAGATGGTAATGTAATTGCGTGTAAGAGATCTGTGATGAGTTGCGCATGTGATATGCCTTTCCCATCAGCGCCAGTGAAACCTCGGCGTTGCCAGATCATACCATGATCATGAACAACTCCGTAAGCGTATTTGGAGTCTGTGTAAATTGTGACAGGTTTGTCTTTGTAAATGTGACAAGCTCGAGTGAGTGCAATGAGTTCTGCAGCTTGTGCTGACTGTAAGGGGACTGTCTTTGCTTCAAGGGTGGTGTTTGGAAGTTTAACCACTGCATATCCTGCCTGGTACGTGTTGTCATTGGGACGGCTGCAGGAGCCGTCAACAAATATTATGTCGGCATCGGGGATAGGCACAGTCGACATGTCTTGTCTGGGTGAAGTTTCTGAGTCAATTGTCAGAGTACAGTCATGTTGAGGCGGCGCCTCGTCGTCAGGTCCTTTAAGACCTAAAAGTGCGTTTAGTACAGGGACAGGTCCTTCTGTGTTTGTTGCGTATTTTACAGTGAGAGAAGGGTTCCCTAGTAGGAGTACTTCATAGCCGCTGAGTCTTTGGGCAGACATGTGTTGTGTGTGTAGACCTTTGAGGATGGAGAGGACATTATGTGTGGTATGTAACACAGTAGGATGTCCTAATGTAAGTGATGTGGACATCTCAACAACCATTGCACAGGCAGCCAGCGCTCGAAGACAAGCAGGCATTCCTTGCACAGTGACAGGCATTACCTTTGAGAAGAATGCGACTGGGCGCATTTTGCCTCCATGAAGTTGGGTCAGTACACCCGCCATAGTTGTACATGTGTCCCTTGCAAACAAGTGAAATGATAACATATAGTCCGGGAGACCAAGCGCGGGACTCTGTACTAACATTTCTTTCAATTTTTTAAATGCAGAATACATTTCATCTGACCATTGTATAACCTTGGGTTTGTCTTTGAGTGTGCATTGTCTCAAGATATTATCATAGTAGGAACAATCAGAGATCCACTGTCTGCAGTAACTTACCATACCCAAGAAAGACAACATATCCTTCTGGGTAGTTGGGGTGACCAGGCCCAATACAGACTGTATGCGTTGTGGACTGATTTTTCTTTCTCCCTCAGAGAGTACAAAACCCAGGTAATTGACATGCGTTTTACACCATTGCAATTTTTCTCTTGACACTTTGTGTCCACATTCTGCTAACCAGTTTAACAATGAGATTCCATCTAACCGGCTGGTCTCCTCGGTGACACTACAGAGAAGCAGATCATCTGCATACTGTAGCAGGACAGAACTATGGGGGGGGTGCCATGGAGCCAATGTGGCTTGGAGGATTATGCTATAGACCACTGGAGAGTCAATATAGCCTTGGGGTAAACGACACCAGGTTAATTGTTTACCTTCAAATGAAAAAGCAAAGAGTAATTGGGTCTCTGTGTCTATAGGAATGCTAAAAAACGCGTTTTTCAAATCTATGACATTAAAGTGGGTTGCGTTTGCAGGGATTGCTGAGATGAGTGAATTGATGTCAGGTACTATGGGTGCAATAGGAACAATGAGATCATTTACTTTTCTCAAGTCTTGTACGAATCTAACAGAGCCATCGGCCTTAGCAACAGGGTTGATAGGTGTCGAGTAAGGTGAGACAATGTACCTGAGTATGCCTTGTTCGAGGAAGTCATGTATCATAGGTCTAAGACCTTCAATCTTTTCTGGTGAGAGTGGATATTGTCTGCAAAACACGGGTTGTGTATTTGGTTTGAGCTTGGCTTTGTATGGTGTACAGGGTATGAAGCCAGTGTCATAAGGGCCAATGGCCCAAATTCTATCATCAATTTGATCAAGTGAGTTGTCCAGAGTATTTTGTAGTGACACAAAGTGTGGGGAGGTGACTTGGAGCTCACTCCCTTGTGGAGAGGGTGAGATGGAGATGTGGAATTTACTAAACAAGTCACGGCCCAGTAAGTTAACAGGACATTCTGGGATGATCCTGAATTGGTGTATCCCTAAGTGTTTTCCCTTGTCAGAGCGTATGATAACTGGGTCAGTCAGGTATGTGTCAGTGGGTATCCCGTTGATTCCCATTGAAGGAGTAGTCTTTTGCAGTTCACCATCATAGTTAAGAGAACACAAAACACTGGTTGTTGCCCCACTGTCTACTAGAAAGGACAGTTTTTTATCATCAACATATAATGTGATGAGGGGTGAATCTTCCCAATGAGTAGTGAACTGTGCAAAAGATGGGATACCCTCCTCCGGGCCCCGTCAATGTGCAGGGTCAGACCAGTCCACTCTGAAACGTACATGGTCTTGAACTGATGTTGAGTGTGGTCTGTATGGTCCCTGTTGGGGTCTGGGAGTGTAAGGTTGTTGTGGTTTCTGGGGAGGGAGTGGACAGTCCCTAGCCCAGTGTGTATTCCGGCCACAGTTGAAACAAGTTGTTTGTCTTGGTACTGCACCAGTATTGTTGTAATCTCTGTTGTATGGAGGCTCACGGGGTGTTGGACCCTGAGGGGGTCTATATGGTCTTTTCTGGTTATTTTGTGGGATCCCCCTATTTGGTCTATTTGGTGGGCCTCTGTTATTATTTTGGAAGTTGTGAGTAGAAGTGACGACAGTCTTCTTCATATCAAAACATCCAGCAGATTCTTTTTCATATAAGTGCTCACTAAATTCAGTGAGTTTGTCAGATGTCCAGGTAGAGACATTCTGTTTGACTGGCGTGGAAATGGAGGGGTGTAGGTTATTGGTAAAGGTGGAAATGAGTAAAGGGAATATTTCAAGAAATAGTCCCGTTTCCTCAGTCCAGCATCTTTTAAATCTCTTCCAAAATTCAGTGACTGTAGGTTTCTATTTACATGAAACTGCAATAGGCAGCGATGTTCAGTGTTAGGGAGAGAGAGACCAATACTGCAGCTTCCCCCTCAGACCCCCCTCTTCCAGCAAAGACACAGAAGCCTAGCAGGAATCCGCCGTACACCCTGAGAGCTCAATAGAAAATAGATCTTTCAAAGCTGAACTGGTGTACGGTGATTTCATTCCACATGTCAGTTATCTCCTGTGCTTTGTTAAGGGGATAATCTGCAGCTGTTTACTATATTGCAGGGATCGGGGTATTAATACTGGGGACTTGATTCCAGTCCCATCTATTATATTGTCCACCTCATGGATTAACAAGGTAATAATTTGTGGGCAACATACTCCTTACATATTTCACTAGGTAATGGGGGTGGATAGACTGTTTTATTCTTACTATTATTTCCACCCATGTCGGGGTATGATTGTGTATCAATATTTCTGACTATGAATGGGAGCGTGGAAAGTTCTTAATACTCAGACCAGGGGCACCGTCTTCAGTCAGGCAGGTCGGGACCTGTGGCAGCAGACTGTGAGGGTTGGTCTTTATCTGAATATTATATGAACTATATTTCCTCTAGATACATCCCATTAAATATAAAAGTACAAAATGTTAGTGGAAACCACAGACTGTCTACGTGACAGTGGATAGAGTCCAGTGGTTTTGTTGCTGAGAACTGTATGTGAAGCCTCACATTGCGTTACTCCGAGAAGGAGAGCATAAAGTCCGCAAGTCTGTTGGCATACAGTAGTCAGATTAGACAAATGGTGAAGTTATTGTGCGTGAACTTACCAGCCGCACGGTTTACAAGGAAATACAGATATCACGAGTGTGTATACTCACCAATCACACAGGGATATTGAATGAAAGAAAAACTTATACTTTAAGACAATACAATAAAGACAATTGGCCAATAAAGAATGGGCGTTCAAAGTGAGGTACTATTTAGACTAAAGACCCCAGGTCTCCTTCGTACTCCAAGTACGGCATCTGATCCTAGATCAGGTTATGTGCACAAAAATAGAAGACTTTAACTTCTATGATAGAAGACTCTAACTTCTATATAAGACATTCAACATACCCCAGGCATGGTGTCACAGGTTCGAAGACTTTAACTTCTATGATAGAAGACTCTAACTTCTATATAAGACATTCAACATACCCCAGGCATGGTGTCACAGGTTCAGGATCGAGTATGTCCGTAACCTCACAACAGATTCAGGCAGACTGTAAAATCTTTATGACATCTGTGTAGGAATGGACCTCGCATCCCGGTGGCCGAGCCCCCACTTGAAGAGAATCGATCATACGCCGATGTATCGATTGTCTGATCTATTAATTACCTTATTTGACCTCAGTGTGAAGACCCCTTAGAGCTCCGTGAGAGTGTAACCTCATATGATATGACCAGTAACGATGACCACAGATACAAGGTTGAACTCTGATTTAATGATGACGAAAACAACATATTTATACACAACAAACGACGCTGGTTCAATTACATGATTGGTTAATATTTGGTGCAGAGGTAGGGAAATAGCAGTGTCTTTGTGGGGTGGCTTATACATCGCCTTGTGTAGTATTCGTTAGTTATGAGAAAGCACAGAATGTACAGTGTCTAAGGAAAGTAACAAAGTTTATGATAGCAGCGAGTACTGGAAAAGAGCCAGGATATAACCACCTTGAAATCAGCAGGGACAGACATAGAGAAACAAGATGGCTGATTAACCCTTCAATGAAAACAAGATGGCTGATTAACCCTTCAGAAGCGTACCGCCGCCGCTCGCCACGCTTCAGGTTTACGTTGATCGTGGCGTTAACAATGGGGGTCATACAATGAAAAATGGGGTCTGGGGGGCATTTAACATTGGGGCCAATGTAAAATCGGGTCTCAGGGACCATTTAACATTGGTTCCAATGTAAAAAAACGGGTCGGTCGGGTCAATCGCATCGCATGCCCGATTTTTGCAACCCGATTGCATACAATCAAAATCAGTGGCGCCGTGCTAGGAAACAAGTACCAAAATAATATATATGGAATTCCATATTAATAAAATGAGTACAAATGCACTTGAAATACATAAATGATAACAAGCATACTACCATACGGATATGTTGGTCTGGACTGTGGTATCTCCAATAGCAACCAGGTACCCAATTAGTCCCAAAAAGCAGAGTTTGAATATGAAGAATGGAGTTCTGCCAATTCCCCCTGAATGGGTGCAGGTAAACCTGGATGACGGGACAAGTCTGTCGCCGCTTCTGGATGTGAAGGATGGAAATGCTTTTGTTTAGGACAATTTGATGTCCATACTCCGTATATTGACCTTCTATGGTAGAAGAATTTCCTGCAATGGTGTAAATTCATCCCAATGCCCGGAGGGAAGGTAAGGCGGTGGTGGCCATGACACCTTGATGATACTTGGGTCTTATATGCAATGTATGGCTTATTGACTTAATATATCAGCACTCTGATTTGTTCATCCTAAGCGACACGTGATATTACCTTTTGGCAGCAGGACACCGGTCCTTGATCCATATCGTCCAGATTGCCAAGTTACTTCCATTTTTATATATATATATATATATATAATGTATTAACAGTTTCTTATAGAGCGCACACATATTCTGATGTACTGTGCAGAGAATATTTGAACATTCACATCAGTCCCTGCCCCAGTGGAGTTTATTATCTATGCGGATACGGTCGTATTGTCGACCCGACTTAGGTTAACAGTCATTAGGTCAACACTGTTGGGTCGACATGCAACAAGGTCGACGGGGTTCTAGGTCGACATGGATGAAGGTCGACAGGTGTCTAGGTCAACATGGGACAATGTCGACATGGTTTTAGGTCAACAAATGCCTTCGGTCAACAGGCCGACATGGGTTTTTTATTTCATGCCCTACCATCCACTAGGGAGTGGTGGGAGAATAAAATAGTGTGCCGAGTGCAGCGAGGCATGCGAGGGGCTGCGGTTGACTTCCAACAGCGGCACTCCGAGATACGGTCATTGTGTCACCAGCATGATGTTCGACATGACTTAAGGTCAACATGCAGGAAGATTGACATGACTTAAGGTGGACAGGGTCATTAAGTCGACATGGGTAAGGTTGACAGGGTCATTAGTATCGGGCACCTTCTGTCCCTTCCTCAGGCAGGAAGGAAGGGACAGAAGGCACCCGATACGCATCGCAGGACTGGAGTGTGTTATCTGTGAAGGGACAACCCCATTGCTGTTTGTTTGCAGTCTAATGGTGTTTTTTTCGGAGGAGCAGAAACACCTTAAAGAAAAAAAGATCTTTCTACAGGTGCTTTTACTCACCAGCATTTGGAAAACCTCCATTTATAGTATATTCAGGAGTTTTTGATTGACCCTTTTACCACCATTTATTTATTGATGTTTTATTGTATTTTATCATTGTATGAATACATTTGTAATCGTTACAATATTATACTATTTTGATCATTCAATCTTTCATATGGCTCCATCATATATGTTTCCAACGGAGAGCCTCAAGTAGGCGAAGATACGTGAGATAAGGAGAGTTGTGTTGGTATTTTATGTATATTCACTCTCATCCAACACATATTAATTAAGAGGGTGCTATACCGGTATATACCCACTGGGAAGGTGTCAGCGCACAAAGTCACTCACTTTCCATTATACAAATGTCTTTAGGGGTGCCAATCGGGATCCCAACAGTCAGGGACCAGTGGAACCAGCAGCAGCCCGGGACAAGCTGGACCAGTGGAACCAGCAGCAGCCCGGGACAAGCTGGACCAGTGGAACCAGCAGCAGCCCGGGACAAGCTGGACCAGTGGAACCAGCAGCAGCCCGGGACAAGCTGGACCAGTGGAACCAGCAGCAGCCCGGGACAAGCTGGACCAGTGGAACCAGCAGCAGCCCGGGACAAGCTGGACGAGTGGAACCAGCAGCAGCCCGGGACAAGCTGGACCAGTGGAACCAGCAGCAGCCCGGGACAAGCTGGACTAGTGGAACCAGCAGCCCGGGACAAGCTGGACCAGAGGAACCAGCAACCCGGGACAAGCTGGACCAGTGGAACCAGCAGCCCGGTACAAGCTGGACCAGTGGAACCAGCAGTCCATGACAAGCAGGACCAGTGAAACCAGCAGCCCAGGACAAGCTGGACCAGTGGAACCAGCAGCAGCCCGGGACAAGTTGGACCAGAGGAACCAGCAGCCCGGGACAAGCTGGACCAGAGAAACCAGCAACCCGGGACAAGCTGGACCAGTGGAACCAGCAGTCCATGACAAGCAGGACCAGCGAAACCAGCAGTCCATGAGAAGCAGGACCAGTGGAACCAGCAGCCTTGTACAAGCTGGACCAGTGGAACAGGCAGTCCAGGAGAATCAGGACCAGTGTAACCAGCAGCAGACCGGAACAAGCTGGACAAGAGGAACCAGCAGCCCGGAACCAGCAGCATCCCAGTAAGTACAAGCTGGACCAGTGTAACCAGCAGCAGCCCGGGACAAGCTGGACCAGAGGAACCAGCAGCAGCCCGGGACAAGCTGGACCAGAGGAACCAGCAGCATCCCAGTACAAGCTGGAAGCGGAAATAGGAGCCCAGGACCAGGAGGAGGCTTGGAAGTTGCATCTGACAGGACAGCCATGCCTCAGCCCCAGTCCTGGGAAAACACTGTGTCATGTTTACTTGCAGAACAGCCCACACACATTATGTGCCAATAAACTACATTTCCCAGCAGCCCTCATCCCAGCAGCTTCCGTATTACATGCTCAGCCTGCAGCAGTCAGTGTATGGGCTGCTCCCTGTAACGGCTCAGTCCCCCGTGTAACCCGAGAGCCCCGGCTCCGAGCCCGGGAACCAGGAGTCAGACAGCTCCCGGGGAGCTGCTGCAGTTAGAGCCCGGCAGGGGCCTGCTCACCTCCGCAGTATTCCCCGTACACCCCGGTGAGTCATGTCTTCCAGCCCTTTCTCTCTCATTCATAGTATATTCCGCCTCCATGGCTGCCTTGTGTGTGTCATAGCATCTTATTCTATATAGAATTATCTGTATCCAGGCAGGAGAAGTCCTATGTGGGTGCTGTCCCAGGTGTTAGTCCAGGGAAATGTTTTCCCTAGGCATGTCCCTCTTCTCCGGTATTGGCCAATAAAAAATGTCTGTTTTGTTTTGACTACTGAATGTATACTTGTCTTATAACTTACCATAGGCTGGATGTTGAAAAGACTTCTAAAACTCATTCATTGGTTTGGCCGAGTGGGTAGGTGCCTGCAGGGGTTGTCCGTGTGGGTAGGTGCCTGCAGGGGTTGCCCGAGTGGAAAGGTGCCTGCAGGGGTTGCCCGAGTGGAAAGGTGCCTGCAGGGGTTGTCCGTGTGGGTAGGTGCCTGCAGGGGTTGCCCGAGTGGAAAGGTGCCTGCAGGGGTTGCCCGAGTGGAAAGGTGCCTGCAGGGGTTGCCCGAGTGGAAAGGTGCCTGCAGGGGTTGCCCGAGTGGAAAGGTGCCTGCAGGGGTTGCCCGAGTGGATAGGTGCCTGCAGGGGTTGCCCGAGTGGATAGGTGCCTGCAGGGGTTGCCCCAGTGGGTAGGTGCCTGCAGGGGTTGCCCCAGTGGGTAGGTGCCTGCAGGGGTTGCCCCAGTGGGTAGGTGCCTGCAGGGGTTGCCCCAGTGGGCAGGTGCCTGCAGGGGTTGCCCCAGTGGATAGGTGCCTGCAGGGGTTGCCCGAGTGGAAAGGTGCCTGCAGGGGTTGCCCCAGTGGATAGGTGCCTGCAGGGGTTGCCCCAGTGGATAGGTGCCTGCAGGGGTTTCCCAAATGGGTAGGTGCCTGCAGTGGTGGCCCTAGTGGGCAGTTGCTGCAGGGGTTGCCCCAGTGGGCAGGTGCCTGCAGGGGTTGCCCCAGTGGATAGGTGCCTGCAGGGGTTGCCCCAGTGGATAGGTGCCTGCAGGGGTTGCCCCAGTGGATAGGTGCCTGCAGGGGTTTCCCAAATGGGTAGGTGCCTGCAGTGGTGGCCCTAGTGGGCAGTTGCTGCAGGGGTTGTCCGTGCGGGTAGGTGGCGCATCCCCGCGCATAACTGAGCTGCAAGGCGGAGGGAATCCTACTGCGAGTCTATCCAAACCTTTGGTGCAGAGGACCCACCATCCTAACCCTTCCGGGGGGGGGGGGGGGGTTCCATAAGTACGTACTGCCCCCTATGCACGATTTATGTCACTGCACTGGGTGTTGGGAGCACACCTAAGGCTCCCTGAGTTTCTTTAAAAAAATAAAAATCCCCGCACATAACCAGGATTTTTTTCTTGCATCCTTAAATCCACTGCCAGTGCACCCCTTGGGTCTAATGTGTGTGGGAACCCCGTATGCTCCAGCATTAAATGCAGAATCTTTGGGTCACCTGCGGGAAAATGCAAATGCTAATGGCATGTGCCGCTTAAGGTAACATGATATGGAATCTAGTGCTCCAGGGTCTGCTGAACCAATATTCTGCGTAACCTGTGCGGGCGACTGCAAAATGGTTACTTGGTAGCTAGCTGCCAAGTTAGTACTAAAATCTGACTTCCAGACACTGAGTTCTGCCCCAATAAATCACGGGCCCGTCACATCCTGTAAGGCGATATTGTGTCCAGGGCCATAGTGAGGGTGGGCCCAAGGATGTGACACAGTTGCTGCACTAGTTGCCCCATTATCTGTATTGTAGGTTCCCTGGAGCAGTCACCTGCAGTCTGGAGTGCTGCTTTGCGGTGCCCAGCTATCTGGCGACGGCCTGGCTCAGCTCCCACTCCCTGGCACTACCTGTACTGGAAGCAGGGTGCGGTGTCGGCTCACACAAGGCACAGACGTACCCAGGAACAGCCCTGTTTGTGTCAGTCAGATATTTAAAATAAGCAAGTAAAGTTTAAATAGACGCAGATACAGAGCAGAGGGGTCTCCTTCTGCAGGACGGTGCCAACCAGGAGTGTCCAGGGGATATCGCAGCCGCCACGTTTCTTCGCTTTAGTTGTATACCTGCCAAAAGTAGGAGTCTGAGCTCTGTCACTACCACGTGGGACACAGACAATCGCGTAAGAAGTGAGTTGAATGTCTGAAGATTCATAGATCTGTTTAAAGGAACATGGCTCGAGGCAATGTGGCTGGAAGTTGACTGACAGGAAGCCGCTGTTTGGGGGTGTCCCAATAAAAAATACAGACGTACCCAAACATTTTAAGGGAGGGTCTGTGACGTCAGCTCTGGCCCTGATCAGCCGGTCTGTGTCGCAGATGACTGGTAAGGTCAGACTTATGCTGTGTACACAGGGGTACAATCCAGCGTGAGATTTTGACTATATAGTCAAAATCGCAAGCAGATCGCACAGGTTTTTTTTAAAAAAAATTCTTCTGTTCCAGCAGCCAGTAAGTCTGTATAATGGCGGATAACATCGATATGCATTGCGCATGTAGGAAGAACATTCTTTCAGGTGTTCCATGCATTTGTTCTCCTGCAAACTACTGATTGCTCTAAAAGGACATTCCTGCATTCAATGGGGTCGATCCTATTAAATGCGATGGGTGCGAGGTGCCATTCCAATGATGTTGAAGAGGCGACAATGGCACCCAATCTCACCCCATTCGCAGTCTGGGGCAGCCTACGCTTTTCGGTGAAATTCGGGCACCACGATAATTCGCACCCATAATTTAATTCCGGCTAATGGGTTCAACCCCAAAAAGTTTTAGCTCTAGTGTTCACTCTAGGATTTTTTTAGGGCAGGGCGCGGACCACCTAGCAGGCACTTTTTTTTCAATCAGGCGGGCGCATTTTATGTTGAAAAAAATAAAATAAAAATAACGTATATAAAAAAATTGCAGCTTGCACTAGGATTACACCCATATCATACTCTATGTAAATGACATATTTTGTCATAATGACAGTTACACATTGTGGCACAGACTGTAATGCCTCTTACACATTATACCACACACCATAATGCCCATTACAGATGATGGCATACACCTTAATACCAGTTGCACGTGATGGCACACACCGAAAGTTCTCAGCGGCATGGATTGTGAATGCGTTGGGGTACAGAGTAAGGGTGCTCAGTGCCACACACAAAAAGGGCAGGGTGCATTTTGAGGTTTAAAAAAATGGGCAGGGTGCGGCACCTTGCAAAAGAAGTTAGAGGGAACACTAGGCTCTATACCTACCCCCAGGTGGGTGTTACTCTGCTGTGAGGATACAGCACCCATGTTATAACCGAGGACTCGCTTTCCTTTCCTACAGTGTCCTGAGCTCGACTGCAATTTATTCATTTGTCTTATATTTCTTTGCTTTCCTCTTGCTTCATGTAGTAATTATTATGGGGGAGAAATATCAAACACTGAATAGAGACAAAGGAGAGAAGTTGCCGGTAGCAACCAGTCCGCTTCTAGTTGTCATTTTATAGACTATGCTAGATACAAGACGAAAGCTGATTGGTTGCTGAGGGCAATGTCTCTACTTTGATTTGTGTTGGAGGATTGCTGCATCTCCCAGCATGCAACACTGTAATAACAGAGAAGTGACACTGTCTGTGTACGGCGGCATCACACATCGGCTGTGTCAACACCGTGCTGCGTGTGTCATGAGAAGTTAATAACTAAATCATTGTTAGGAATGCCATGTGTATCCTGTGTTACACTATAGTATTATTATTATTGTGTTGAGACAAATAAGCTGTCATTTTGTTTGTGTGTAAATCTATTAAGTCATGGTTCTATCCTTATGCATGACCGTATTTAGCATGTCCTGGCCAATGACTGTGTCTCCGATGTGTCCTAATACCCTAGAACAGTCATCGAGAACCTTGGCGCTCCAGCTGTTGTTAAACTACACATCCCAGCATGCCCTGCTACAGTTTTAGCATGGACAAATAACAAAATTGTTGCAAGGCATGCTGGGATGTGTAGTTCAACAACAGCTGGAGGGCCAAGGTTCTCTATCGCTGTCCTAGTACCATTGAGGATGGGAACTGTCATTTTGTTTGTGTGTAAATCTATTAAGTCATGGTTCTATCCTTATGTATGACCGTATTTAGCATGTCCTGGCCAATGACTGTGTCTCCGATGTGTCCTAATACCCTAGAACAGTCATCGAGAACCTTGGCGCTCCAGCTGTTGTTAAACTACACATCCCAGCATGCCCTGCTACAGTTTTAGCATGGACAAATAACAAAATTGTTGCAAGGCATGCTGGGATGTGTAGTTCAACAACAGCTGGAGGGCCAAGGTTCTCTATCGCTGTCCTAGTACCATTGAGGATGGGAACTATCACAGCCAGATGCGAAGAACTCGGTTGTAAGAGCAGCGGTCACACTTGTTTACTGTTGTGAACCACACAGGTGCTGCTGTGCATGCAGGTTCCCCTTCTCTGCTTGGAGCCCGGATGCAGGCATCACCATTGCCTCTGGAGATTACGCCGCCCCCTGGTGCCCCCTCAATCAGGAGTCCTTGTCGGCTGCCTTAGCAGCCCTAACGCTGTGAACAATACAAGCGTGCATTGTTGTCTGAGAGTTGCTGTGATGCTTTCGCACAGCTATTGAACCGGTCCTGATGTATTATTGACGACCTGCTAGATGGATGTACGGTGCGTCAGAGCACAGACATCGTAGACTCCGCATTAAGCTATTAATATATTTCTGCACTGGCGGAATGAGACGCGGGGTGATTCAGACTGTCTGGAGCCTGAAGTGAACCAGGCCTTATGGAAGGATATTCCGGATTCGGTATGAAATCCCGACGGTCAAAATCCCGACGGTCATAATACCGACAGCAATTGACAGAAAGTCAAAATCCCGACATGGTCAAAATCCCGACATTTAAAATCCCGACATGGTCAAAATACCGACAAGGTCAAAATACCGACATTTAAAATCCCGACAAGTTCAAAATACCGACACATAGAATGTAGACAGGTGAAAAAGTCAACATGACTTTCGGGCGACAGCTCGCGAGGTCGATATGGGCTTTTCACAGTTTTTTTACCTGAATGTCGACACAGTCGACATGGACACAGTTGGAAGTCAACCGCAGCCCCTCGCATAGCTCGCTGCGCTCGCAATGCTTCGGGCACGGTGCCTCGCTACGCTCGGCACACTATTTTATTCTCCCACCACGCCCTAGTGGATGGTAGGGCATGAAATACCGCCTGTCGGCACATGTCGGGTCAAGAAACAGTGAAAAACCCATGTCGACCTCGCGACCTGTCGCCCGAAAGTCATGTTGACTTTTTCACCTGTCTACATTCTATGTGTCGGTATTTTGAACTTGTCGGGATTTTAAATGTCGGTATTTTGACCTTGTCGGTATTTTGACCATGTCGGGATTTTAAATGTCGGGATTTTGACCATGTCGGGATTTTGACTTTCTGTCAATTGCTGTCGGTATTTTGACCGTCGGGATTTTGACCGTCGGGATTTTGACTGCATCCCGATTATCCTATGCTGCCATGTCTCCTCTAGACATTAATAATCATTTGGGTTTCTATATGATTAATACGGAACTCTGCATCCCATGAATGGCCGGTAGCCATGACAACACACTGCCCAAACTAAGTGGCTGTTGGAAATGTTTAACCATTCTGAAAGCAGCTCTGTTCCCTAACATTGCAATGATAAACATTGGTTTAGCTGGAAGCTTTTATTTCTACTCTCCTTCAATATATGATTCTTCCCCAAATGTTATTTATAGATGAGACCTCCCATGTCCTGATTCTACTGCTAATGGACGTTTCTCCAGGGCATATAACCTGATATTTGAGCAAACCTGATAACAGGGTGAGTGTTTCGGGAACTGCAAAGACCTGTTGGGGTTGATGGTTAAAGAAAAACCTAATGGAATGTTCCGGGACCTAAGTGATGTACAGGTTTTGTATCGCTACCCCTTATACGACCAATTATTTCCGTTCTTCTCATAAGAAGACACAATCTGTGATTGCACTTTCTGATTGGTCCTTGCACACCTTCCCCTTCTGTCTCCACACTTTACACCGCTCTGATTGAGGGGGCACCACTTAACCAGTGTGACTGTGAAATGATGAATGGATGGAAAATGTGACATTTTAGATTTTTAAAAATGCTACACAACTGTTTATCTGACTTGGCCTGGGAACTGCCAGTGCTGCGTTCCCAAATGAGTTGGACTGTGTCGTACATAGTGAGAGCAAAGAACACTGGTGATGGCGTTCATTCCAGCAGCCTGCGTCTTCCAAACCCTCTGTAGTTTATTTTACCTGCCTGGGGTGTTGCTCTCTGCTGTGTTGCTTCTAGCACAGTGTGGTCTGTATTTCAGCGTGAATATGCAGATCAGAACTGTGAGAAGCAGCACAGTAGAGAGTGACACCTCAGGCAGGGAGGGGGAACTGCACGAGTTTTGAAAGATTCTAGAATGGGGATCGTCATTAGGTCGGCACCTGAAATAGTTTGACATGGTTAAAGGTGAACAGTGTTGGAATGTTGACACAAGCATTCGGTCGACAATGGCAAGGTCAAACATCAAAATTTCGGTGTGAGTTTTTCACATATTTTCTTAACAGACATGCCGACGTGGAGGGAGAATAGAAAAGTGTGCCCGAATCATGGCGAGGGGACGTGGTACACTTGTACGATGTCCACGTTGACTATGTCGACATTCAGCACAATTTATAAAAAAACAACCTCATGTTGACTTTGCCATTGTCGAACTAAAGCTTGTGTTCACCTTCCAACCCTGTCGACATCAGCTACATCAAATTAGTTCAGGTGTCGACCTTCAGTGGTCAATCCAATGTCGACTCCATGGCCCATACATGATACAATATGTAACTAAATCAAATGAAAAATTGTAGCATTGTCTCTAAAAGAGCAGTTTGTTTATTGCTACAATCCAGTTACTTGAGTTGGGGGATGATCTTTTACAGACACATGGCAGTGTGCACTGTGCAACGATTAAGTAAACTGTCCTGGAATGCACTCCTTCACCTTAGCTATATGGCCAAAATACAAGTCTTGTCATTTTGATTGTCTCTGTTATAACGCAACAACATTACAGTAATCTCTGAGAGCACAAGGGAGCCCAGAGCCCGCAAGTCTAAATAATTGAGACAATATAGTTCCCAGCCTTGGAGTCAGCGATATACTGGTTCGTAAATAGTATTTAATTCCAGGATAAACTCTCCCCCACCCCACCCAGAAGGCGTGTCTAATTAAGAAAAGTCGTTTTAAGTGGAGCACCCATTTATTTAATGTGAAAATCTACAAATGTTAAAAGAGGTTAGATGCTGAACATATTGTACAATACTTTTTGTACAGTAGCCTTCTCAATGTAGGTGGAGACTGTTCTTTTGTCCCCAGTGAGTCACGTGTAATACCGGGGTTCTCCTCAATTGGCAGCAAATCGGGAGCTCAACTACTGCCAAAGCAAAAGCAAATTTTCTTGGCGGTACAGTATCTTATGGATTTAACCCCGTATAGTCTCTAGTACTACAGATCCCCCTTTTTTCCAAAATAAATAACTCTTACCCACAAAATAAAAAATAATTGTCTCACAGCACTATAGTCAATGTATCATTTGTGGGGAAATTGTTCAATAATTCAAACAAAATTGTTTGTTTTGAAATATCATCCCCCAAGATGTCTCAAGCTCTCTGTGGGGTCTTATCGGGGATTATTATTGGTGATAATGACTGATACCCTATGGAGGGAGGGTCCCCTATGCCTCACAGCACTGAGGTCATGGGTTCTATCCCCACCATGTGTTATATATACGGGCAGTACGGACGGTGTAATGGTTACATTACTGCCTCACAGCACTGAGGTCATGGGTTCTATCCCCACCATGTATTATATATACGGGGCAGTACGGACGGTGTAATGGTTAGCATTACTGCCTCACAGCGCTGAGGTCATGGGTTCTATTCCCACCATGTGTTATATATACTGGGCAGTACGGATGGTGTAATGGTTAGTATTACTGCCTCACAGCACTGAGGCCATGGGTTCTATTCCCACCCTGTGTTATATATACGGGGCAGTACGGATGGTGTAATGGTTACATTACTGCCTCACAGCACTGAGGTCATGGGTTCTATCCCCACCATGTGTTATATATACGGGGCAGTACGGACGGTGTAATGGTTAGCATTACTGCCTCACAGCACTGAGGTCATGGGTTCTATCCCCACCATGTGTTATATATACGGGGCAGTACGGACGGTGTAATGGTAACATTACTGCCTCACAGCGCTGAGGTCATGGGCTCTATCCCCACCATGTGTTATATATACGGGGCAGTACGGATGGTGTAATGGTTATAGCATTACTGCCTCACAGCACTGAGGTCATGGGTTCTATCCCCACCATGTGTTATATATACGGGGCAGTACGGATGATGTAATGGTTACATTACTGCCTCACAGCACTGAGGTCATGGGTTCTATTCCCACCATGTGTTATATATATATACGGGGCAGTACGGATGGTGTAATGGTTACATTACTGCCTCACAGCACTGAGGTCATGGGTTCTATCCCCACCATGTGTTATATATATGGGGCAGTACGGACGGTGTAATGGTTAGCATTACTGCCTCACAGCACTGAGGTCATGGGTTCTATCCCCACCATGTGTTATATATACGGGCAGTACGGACGGTGTAATGGTTATAGCATTACTGCCTCACAGCACTGAGGTCATGGGTTCTATCCCCACCATGTGTTATATATATACGGGACAGTACCGATGGTGTAATGGTTACATTACTGCCTCACAGCGCTGAGGTCATGGGCTCTATCCCCACCATGTGTTATATATACGGGGCAGTACGGATGGTGTAATGGTTATAGCATTACTGCCTCACAGCACTGAGGTCATGGGTTCTATACCCACCATGTGTTATATATACGGGACAGTACGGATGGTGTAATGGTTACATTACTGCCTCACAGCGCTGAGGTCATGGGCTCTATCCCCACCATGTGTTATATATACGGGGCAGTACGGATGGTGTAATGGTTATAGCATTACTGCCTCACAGCACTGAGGTCATGGGTTCTATCCCCACCATGTGTTATATATACGGGGCAGTACGGATGGTGTAATGGTTACATTACTGCCTCACAGCACTGAGGTCATGGGTTCTATTCCCACCATGTGTTATATATATATATATATATATATATATATATATATATATATATATATACGGGGCAGTACGGATGGTGTAATGGTTACATTACTGCCTCACAGCACTGAGGTCATGGGTTCTATCCCCACCATGTGTTATATATACGGGGCAGTACGGACGGTGTAATGGTTAGCATTACTGCCTCACAGCACTGAGGTCATGGGTTCTATCCCCACCATGTGTTATATATACGGGGCAGTACGGATGGTGTAATGGTTATAGCATTACTGCCTCACAGCACTGAGGTCATGGGTTCTATCCCCACCATGTGTTATATATACGGGGCAGTACGGATGGTGTAATGGTTACATTACTGCCTCACAGCACTGAGGTCATGGGTTCTATTCCCACCATGTGTTATATATATACGGGGCAGTACGGATGGTGTAATGGTTACATTACTGCCTCACAGCATTGAGGTCATGGGTTCTATCCCCACCATGTGTTATATATACGGGGCAGTACGGACGGTGTAATGGTTAGCATTACTGCCTCACAGCACTGAGGTCATGGGTTCTATCCCCACCATGTGTTATATATACGGGCAGTACGGACGGTGTAATGGTTATAGCATTACTGCCTCACAGCACTGAGGTCATGGGTTCTATCCCCACCATGTGTTATATATACGGGGCAGTACGGACGGTGTAATGGTTAGCATTACTGCCTCACAGCACTGGGGTCATGGGTTCTATCCCCACCATGTGTTATATATACGGGGCAGTACGGACGGTGTAATGGTTAGCATTACTGCCTCACAGTGCTGAGGTCATGGGTTCTATCCCCACCATGTGTTATATATACGGGGCAGTACGGACGGTGTAATGGTTATAGCATTACTGCCTCACAGCACTGAGGTCATGGGTTCTATCCCCACCATGTGTTATATATTCGGGGCAGTACAGATGGTGTAATGGTTATAGCATTACTGCCTCACAGCACTGAGGTCATGGGTTCTATCTAGGGATGCCAATCCCGGGGCATTTTTTCAATCCCGGGATTCGGGATTGAAAAATGCTCAATCCCGGGATTCCCGGGATCCCGGGATTGGCTTCCCTAAAAAAAACACCCTGGCCGCCCAAGCGCTGGGCGGGTGGGTGGCAGGGACCGCTGGGTGGGAGGGTGGCAGGGACCGCTGGGTGGGTGGCACGGTGCGCTTGGTGGGAGGGCTGGTGTGTGGCAGGGACTGCTAGGTGGGCGGGTGGGTGGCAGGTACCGCTGGGTGGGCGGGTGGGTGGCAGGGACAGGGACCGCTGCCGCTGGGTCCCCGTGAGCGCTGGGTGGGTGAGCGGGCGGGTGGCCGGCCGTGAGTGCTGCCGGCCGTCAGCGCTGGCTGGGTGGGTGGGCGGGCAGGTGGCCGGGAGCGCTGGGCGGGCGGGCAGCCGTGGACGTGCGGCTGTGCCCTGCGCAGCGTGACCTCGCAGCGTGACCTCGTCACGCTGCGCACTGCGGGGATTCGGAGAAGCCGGGCAGCGTCTGAGTGCTCAGACGCTGCCCGGCATTAAACTGCGCATGCGCAGTTTAATCCCGAAATCCCGGGATTGGAAATTCCAATCCCGGGATTGAAATCCCGGCGTTTTGGGGGCCAAATCCCGGGATCCCGCCGATCCCGATCCCGGGATTGGCCACCCTAGTTCTATCCCCACCATGTGTTATATATACGGGGCAGTACGGATGGTGTAATGGTTACATTACTGCCTCACAGCACTGAGGTCATGGGTTCTATTCCCACCATGTGTTATATATATACGGGGCAGTACGGATGGTGTAATGGTTACATTACTGCCTCACAGCATTGAGGTCATGGGTTCTATCCCCACCATGTGTTATATATACGGGGCAGTACGGACGGTGTAATGGTTAGCATTACTGCCTCACAGCACTGAGGTCATGGGTTCTATCCCCACCATGTGTTATATATACGGGCAGTACGGACGGTGTAATGGTTATAGCATTACTGCCTCACAGCACTGAGGTCATGGGTTCTATCCCCACCATGTGTTATATATACGGGGCAGTACGGACGGTGTAATGGTTAGCATTACTGCCTCACAGCACTGGGGTCATGGGTTCTATCCCCACCATGTGTTATATATACGGGGCAGTACGGACGGTGTAATGGTTAGCATTACTGCCTCACAGTGCTGAGGTCATGGGTTCTATCCCCACCATGTGTTATATATACGGGGCAGTACGGACGGTGTAATGGTTATAGCATTACTGCCTCACAGCACTGAGGTCATGGGTTCTATCCCCACCATGTGTTATATATTCGGGGCAGTACAGATGGTGTAATGGTTATAGCATTACTGCCTCACAGCACTGAGGTCATGGGTTCTATCCCCACCATGTGTTATATATACGGGGCAGTACGGATGGTGTAATGGTTAGCATTACTGCCTCACAGCACTGAGGTCATGGGTTCTATTCCCACCATGTGTTATATATACGGGGCAGTACGGATGGTGTAATGGTTAGCATTACTGCCTCACAGCACTGAGGTCATGGGTTCTATTCCCACCATGTGTTATATATACGGGGCAGTACGGATGGTGTAATGGTTCGCATTACTGCCTCACAGCGTTGAGGTCATGGGTTCTATCCCCACCATGTGTTATATATACGGGGCAGTACGGATGGTGTAATGGTTATAGCATTACTGCCTCACAGCGTTGAGGTCATGGGTTAACACCAAACACCAATAACACCATGTGTTATATATACGGGGCAGTACGGATGGTGTAATGGTTATAGCATTACTGCCTCACAGTGCTGAGGTCATGGGTTCTATCCCCACCATGGCCCTAACTGTGCGGAGTTTGTATATTCTCCCCGTACTTGCGTGGGTTTCCTCTGGGTACTCCGTTTTCCTCCCACAATTCAAAAATATACTGGTAGGTTAATTGGCTCCTAACAAAATTAACCCCAGAATGTCTGTGTGTACATGTGGCAGGGAACATAGAGTGTAAGCTCCACTGGGGCAGGGACTGATGTCGTCAGGTTTGGCCACCCTGTGGTCATATTGGATAATGGTCTTGTTGTTTGCAGCGGTACTTGTTTCCTAGCACGGCCACACCGATCAGAATCGCAGTAATCGGGGGTAAAATCGGGGCCATCGCGGCCGCTAAAAAAATCGGGTGCGATGGCCAGACGCGATGCCCGCGATTTCCCCATAGAGAACAATGTTAAATGCCTCAATTTACCCGCGATGACCACGATTTCCCATAGGAAACAATGTGAAATGGCTCAATTTAGCCAAATTATCATAGGGAACAATGGTAAATGGGCCAAAAACACCCCTGAACATTGAAATGTCCCCCCAAAAGTTATTGACGCCACCCCGCCATCAACGTGAACCCGAAGCGTGGCGAGCGCAGCGAGCCCGTGAGGGGCGGCGGTACGCGTCCTCCGACCTTTTCATGCCCTACTATCCACTAGGGCGTGGAGTGAGAATAGAATAGTGTGGCGAGCGGACGCGGATACCTTCACAGTTATACGCGTCCCCTCGCGGGCTTCCCAGGTGTCCATGGCGACACCTGGGAAGCCCGCGAAGGGACGCGTTTACCTGTGAAGGTATCCGCGTCCCCTAGCTGGGCTCGGTGGCTCGCTGCGCTCGCCACACTATTCTATTCTCACTCCACGCCCTAGTGGATAGTAGGGCATGAAAAGGTCGGAGGGTGCGTACCGCCGCCCCTCGCGGGCTCGCTGCGCTCGCCACGCTTCGGGTTCACGTTGATGGCGGGGTGGCGTCAACTACTTTTGGGGGGACATTTCAATGTTCAGGGGTGTTTTTGGCCCATTTACTATTGTTCCTATGCTGATTTGGGTAAATTGATCCATTTAACATTGTTTCCTATGGGAAATCGTGGTCATCGCGGGTAAATTGAGGCATTTAACATTGTTCCCTATGGGGAAATCGGGGGCATCGCGTCTGGACCATTTAAGCCTTTTTAGGTGCACACGACGCGACCGACCCGATTTTTCACTGTTTTCAATGCATTTCAATGGAAAAATCGGGGGCATCGCGTCGGTCGCGTCGCAGGCCACTCAAATTACCCCCGATGGCCAAGATTTGTGGCCGTGCTGGGAAACAAGTACCTTTGCAGCTAGTAGAAGGAATGGTCAATCATGGAAAATGCGTAATAAATCCCCCAAATTTTTCTCTATGGCCTTTTAGAAGTGTTAGGATTGTATATGTTATATTATGTGTTAAAGCTCTTAACTCTCCATTTCCGTTTTGCCTGTAGCAAGCTAAGCATTATTTTCCATTTTAGTCATCTGATGTAAATAGTAAGATATTATGATTATTAATGCTTATGGATGCAGGGCCAGTGCTATTACGCTGCCTGTACAGCGATCGTGTCACCTGATCTATCCCCACTGATATGTGGATAGCCCTGGTCACCCGCCGGAGGGCAGGGTCATCCTAAATTGGCAACATTGTGTGAAAGGTATTGGCTATTAACATATACCGGGTCTTGTATTGGATTTATACTGTCTTCATTCTCACATCTTCCAAATCCCCTGCTGCGGTGTTGCTTTTGAATGTGGTGCTTCTAGCACAGTGTGGTCTGTATTTCAGCACAGATATGCAGACCAGACTGTGCTATAAGCCCCATAGGCCAAAAGTTTCTTATTGAGAGATGTGGGGGGGGGATGAAGTCAATTTGTGTTTATATGTTGTCCTTCGGTTCCGTTAACTTCACAGAAAGGGTAGTGGATAAGTGGAATAGCCTCCCATCAGAGGTGGTAGAGGCTAAGACAGTAGAACAATTTAAACATGCTTGGGATAGGAATATGAATATCCTTACAAAGAAATAAGGATTAAAAAGGGTTGAGTTTACCTAAAGGGTAAAAAAAGGGGCAGACTAGATGGGCCAAATGGTTCTTATCTGCCGTCCAAATTCTATGTTTCTATGAGGGACAAGATTTGCTTCTGTTAGTACACAAATGTTATGATTGGCTGTCCCCAGCCCCGGATATAAATATTACATTGACCATAAATAATTTGAATTGGTCCTGGACCACCAACCCGGGACACCCCTGCAAGTGCCCCAAGGAACCCCAGGGTGCAAGGACACAAAGTTACGGAACCACCGGTCTAATCTATTCCTAAAGCCTTTCCCCATTCTATACCTTTTGACATGGGAGCATATGTTTTAAGGCAAGAAACCAGTAAACCTGTAGAGCAGTGGTTCCCAAACACGGTTCACAAGGCACCCTTGTGTACTCACTATATCGCTAGCGATGTGCGCTCCCGCGGAATCTCTATCAACGGATGTGGCTAGCAATGCTATGTACCCAGCACCACACCATCTAGCTTATATTTATACAGTGACCATTATTAACACAACCCGGCCTCCAACCGGCAGAGGAGCTGCTATGAAAGCAAAAAATTGATTTACCTCTACAATATATGGCGGCATCGACCCCCCCCCCCCCCCTGCCCCCCTAGTGTGCTGTCAAGCCTTTTTTCATAGGTTTGTACATGCTGCACTGCAGGTGGGGCAGATGGAACATGTAGAGAGAGTTAGGTTATTTATAACCTGTTACATTTGCCCCACCTGCAGTGCACATTGCTTTGCCCATTTCAGAAAAAGGTTGCATTTGCGATCAACTCTGAATCAGGCCCATAGACAGTAAGTGCTGTGAGTATGTCAAAGGACTAATCTGATTTTCCTTAACATTGAATAACAGGACCATGCCTCTTGAACCAGATAAGTCACAGTCCGGAGAAGAATCGTCTGCTGATGCTGAACGAAGCAGCCGTGGCAACCGACCAGATGCCTCCGAGAGACCAGTCTGTGATCGACTCCGGCAAAACACCCCAAGTCCCCACAGAGGAAACACACCCCAGGGTGAGAATGGCGTAAGCTGTGAATGGTACAGCAGCGTTCCTTCTAGCACCCTGCATTTTTTAAACCATGCAGTTCCTCTTCTCTGCCAGGAGTGTCCCTCTTTACAGTGGTGTCAGTGCTGAAATACAGACCACACTGTGCTAGAAGCAACACAGCAGATAGCGACAGGCAAGGAAGAGGAAATGCACAGGTATGCAGGGTGCTAGAAAGATCACCAAAGGCTTCAGACCAAGAATCTGTCATTACATGCTTTTGCTACACAACTTTGATTCACTGTCCTAGATAGCTGGTGCTATCACTGCATATTTATTTGAATAAATCCCTCATGGAACATGAAAAGAACATATAAATGTCACATACATAAGACCGTGGCTAGATTTACACCCATGGCCCTAGCGCTGTGACGCAGCAATGCTAACCACTGTGCCGCCTGGACTTGGAAAGACGCAGTAGCTGTTTCCTGGGAGATAGATCTGCTTGTAGTCAAGACTGAGTTAGGGATTTCTCTGATAATCCAGACCAGAAGCTACAAATAAAGTATTGGTTTTCTAACTGCAGTGTACTACATTCAAATAGCCTGCGGGTGTCACTGTTGGTTTTGTATTTCTATAGAACCTTATACCCCTTTCACACCAGAAAATGCAGAGACCCACCCGGGAATTCAGCCCAGGGATCATGCTGGGGCATTCTCGGGTTGGCCTCTTTCACATCAGAAAAGTCCCTGTTTTTTCTGGTGTAGGGAGCAGGCCAGGGGCTGGGATGGCGGCAGAGGCGGTGGACAATACTCACCCTGGGTTGCTGGTCCTTGGTGCTGGCCGGTGATCCACACGGGCGGCGGGCACAGATGACAGGTCAGACGGTGGGTGCAGATGACGCAGCTCTCCAGCGGCAGTGAATTCCCATGCGTTCTAATGCCTTGGTGCTTGTACCTATACCAGTGATGGCTAACAATGACACTCCAACTGTTGTTGAACTACACATCCCAGCATGCCCTGCCAGAGTTTTACTATTTGGCCATGCTAAAACTGATGCAGGGCATGATGGGATGTGTAGTTCAGCAACAGCTGGAGTGTCAAGGTTAGCCATCACTGACCTATACTGTTCCCCAATCTCTGATGGTTTGGTCCTAGGTAAAATTGTGGGGCCCTATGTCAGGAATCCTATTATCCACTGCCGGCTTCTCTGATCCACATCCTGTGTCCGGAAACACAGCATCGGGACCATCGGTTGTAGCATTGGACGTCTGAATAACCACAAGGTTATTCAGGATGTCCGGCAAGAGCCATGTTGTCAGGGCCAGTGTAACTGCAACCAAGCAAGCAGCCACTGACCAGCATGTCCAGAAACGGGGCAGACACCCCCATTTTCTGAAACGCTCCCCATCGTTGCCATGAATCTCCTGCAGACTGTTAATGAGCTAACCTAGAACAGTTGTGTCATTACCTGTCCATCCTGTAACAAAGCAACACAGTATCTGCGTATTGTATGAGGCTGTATTGACTACACTGTTTGTGTTTCAGCCAACCCCCCTCAGGTTATGTCCGTGGAGGAACTCGTGGATGCCGCTAAAGGGGTAAACAACATGGCGCTAGCTCATGAGATTGTGGTCAATAAAGGATTTCAGATCAAACCCATGGAGTTCCAGCAGGGCAGGTAAGATGTGGTAATCCCAAACCTGGTCAGCAGACTTTCCATTCAGAACGTCAAAGATAAATGGGGGCAGTTTAGCCAACCATACAATGATCCCCTGAAGACACAATGGGGCAGATGTATTAAGCTTTAACAAGAGATAAATGCAAGGGTGATAAAGAGAGATAAACGTCCAGCCAATCACCTGCTAACTGCCATGTTACAGGCTGTGTTTGAAAAAAGACAGTAAGGAGCTGATTGGCTGGACGTTTATCTCTCCTTATCACCCTTGCATTTATCTCTTGTTAAAGCTTAATACATCTGCCCCAATGCTACTTATATGACAAACAGTCACTTTTGTTTGTAACTGAAGTGATAAACAGCCAGCCAATCAGCTCCAGGCTGGGTTTGGAATATTGTCAGGCAGGAGCTGATTGGCTGGCTGTTTATCACTTCAATTACAAACAAAAGTGACTGTTTGTCATATAAGTAGCATTGGGGCAGATGTATAATGACATACAGACAGAGGAGGAGGAGGGCCCTGCCCGTAAAGTTGACTTGCTTATATATTGTTACCTCTGTTAAGCAAATTCAATATCCCTTGGCTATTAAAAAAAGTTTATGGAGTATGTGGTCTATTAACAATAGTTGTACTTGGCACCTCATTGCTTGAATTGATTTGAAAGTATTTTCCTATTTATAATCCTTCATTGACAGGGGGGTTATTCAATTCGCCATAGCAATTGTCCCCAGGACTGCTCGGCTTAGACGGAAGCCGGCAGATGTGAGCAGCCCAATGAATGCGCTCTGCGGTGGTGATTCTAGCACAGGCTGGTCTGTATCTCTATGCTCAGATACAGACCAGCCTGTGCTATAAAACCCAAAGCAGAGTGCGACACCCCAATGTAGGATAGAGGAAGTACTCAGGTTTCGAAAGGTGCAGGGTTCTAGAATAAACACTATATATACAGAACATCGGTAGTCCATATTACTATAAATTATTAGGGGCCGTGAGACAAGAGGATCTTTTCTTTAGATGTGAATCGATGTGTGAGTGTTCTAATCACCTAATACTTAATATAAAGAGACTTCTATAGAAGCCATAAAATAAATATATATATGTAAACGAGTCCGGCTGTACATTTCCTTATTAAAGCGTACTACTGAAATTCCCAACTGCTTCTTGGCAATAGTCTCTTATTAAAATGATATTCGCTGGAAGGGAAGTTTAGATCCTCAGGCAGAAGGCTGAGATCAGATCAGATCTGTGCCAGCAGTGACGTCGCCTTACTCACACACAGCCACATTCTTGTGTAAACTCAGGAGCCTCTTTGTGCTGCCGAGGCATAAGAGGTGGATCCAGGTCTTGGCTTAGGAAAACCACTGTCCTGGGAACATTTACCTGCACATCACGGCCTTCCTCGTGTGATCGTAGTGCCAGCCATGAGGCTACATCACAGTACAGAACATGTTATTGTCCTCACATAATCTAGATCTGGTACTCTTTACCTAGATGGGCGCCAGCGATTGGAATCGCGGGCGTCGGGGGTAAAAATCGCGGGCATCGCGGGTAAATCGCGGGTACATAAAAATCTGCTACCCGCGATGACCGCGATTTTCCCATAGGGAACAATGTTAAAACGGCTGATTGAGTGCGATTTTCATGTAAAATGCCTCAATGCCCGCGATTTGGCCATAGGAATCAATGTTAAATGGGCTACAGAGCCCAAATAGGCACAATTAACCCTTAAATGTCCCCCCAAATTTTTAACGCCACCCCACGATCCACGCCAACCCGAAGCGTGGCGAGCGCAGCGAGCCCGCGAGGGGCGGCGGTACGCGTCCTCCGACCGTTTCATGCCCTACTATCCACTAGGGCGTGTAGTGAGAATAGAATAGTGTGGCGAGCGCAGCGAGCCACCGAGCCCGAAGCGTGGCGAGCGCACGCGGATACCTTCACAGGTAAACGCGTCCCCTCGCGGGCTTCACAGGTGTCCGCGTCGCCACGGACACCTGTGAAGCCCGCGAGGGGACGCGTATAACTGTGAAGGTATCCGCGTCCCCTCGCGGGGCTCGCTGCGCTCGCCACACTATTCTATTCTCACTCCACGCCCTAGTGGATAGTAGGGCATGAAAAGGTCGGAGGACGCGTACCGCCGCCCCTCGCGGGCTCGCTGCGCTCGCCAAGCTTCGGGTTGGCGTGGATCGTGGGGTGGCGTTAAAAATTTGGGGGGACATATAAGGGTTAATTGTGCCTATTTGGGCTCTGTAGCCCATTTAACATTGATTCCTATGGCCAAATCGGGTACATTGAGGCATTTAACAGTAAAATCGCGCCGGTCGGGCCATTTAACATTGATTCCTATGGGAAATCGGGTGCATCGCGTCGCGGGCATCGCGGGTACATTTATGGACGGCCGCGACGCGACCGACGCGATTTCCATGTTTAACATGGGTTTCAATGGGAAATCGCGGGCATCGCGTCGGTCGCGTCGCGGCCAGACATAAATGTACCCGCGATCACCACGACGGGCGCCCATCTAGGTAAAGAGTACCCTAGATCTTTGCTTGGGTGGCAGGCCCGCCGTTGTGTCTTCTGTCATTGTGCTTTATATTTCTAAAGCTCAACAGTCAAAAGTTGACATGTATTAGGTAGACAAAAGGTCAGCACAAGCAATAGGTTGCCATAGAAAAGGCTGACATGAGTATTCCTTTCTTGGTGTCTGTCGAGGTGTAGCGCGTGCCTCGCTATTACACTATTATATTCTCCCTCGGTGAGGTATGACAGGTCGACAGTCAGTATACTGACATCGGAATCCCGACTGCTGGTACTCCGACAGGGGGCTAGTGCTAAAAAGCCCCCTGTGGGCGCGGTGGCTCGCCATAGGTTCTGTTCTCCTCTCCATCATGGAGGTCGTGGAACCCCAGGATTGAGAATAGACCATCGGTTGGGTTCCCGACTGTCGAGCATTTGAACAGTCGGATTCCGATGTCGGTATACTGACCGTTGGAATCCGACTGTCGGCCCGTCATCCAGCACCCTCTCCCTCTATGTCCACGTGGATAGTTAGAAAGGAAATAAAAAATCTTTTTTTTTTAAATGTGAAAATCTCATGTCAACATTTGTATTGAACTTTTGACTATGTCAACTTAATGCATGTTGACCTTTTGACTGTCTACCTTATTAATGTCGACCACATCCCCATGTTGCCATAAAGACCATGGATCTGCAGCCACTGCTGCTGATACAGATGTGTCCTCATACATCCGGCCTCTGATGTGGGTGAGCAGCCAGATTCCGCCATCTCCGCTAATGCCGGGCATTGCCGAACATGCGTCTATCGCACCGCAATGGGATTACCATGCCGATTACTGTGATCTGACACTTGTGTCCAGTGTGCGACTGAGTCATGCCGTACATTGCCGAACATACGTCTATCGCACCGCAATGGGATTACCGTGCCGATTACTGTGATCTGATACTTGTGTCCAGTGTGCGACTGAGTCATGCCGTACATTGCCGAACATGCGTCTATCGCACCGCAATGGGATTACCGTGCCGATTACTGTGATCTGATACTTGTGTCCAGTGTGCGACTGAGTCATGCCGTACATTGCCGAACATGCGTCTTTATCGCACCGCAATGGGATTACCGTGCCGATTACTGTGATCTGACACTTGTGTCCAGTGTGCGACTGAGTCATGCCGTACATTGCCGAACATGCGTCTTTATCGCACCGCAATGGGATTACCGTGCCGATTACTGTGATCTGATACTTGTGTCCAGTGTGCGACTGAGTCATGCCGTACACAACTTGTATTGGAAAAAGCTGCAGCTTTGTGCGTTCTATTGGAGATGAGATGTTGCCCATCGCAACCAATCAGATTCTACTTCTTATTAATTTTGTACCTTCTAGAAGATAACAGGTAGAATCTGATTGGTTGCTTTGGGCACCATCCTATCTTCAGTAGAACTCCCATCTGAGTACATTTACACCAGAGACTCCGCCGCACGCATATCCATTAATCTGCGTAGTCTCCTTGTGCGTCCTAATCACATTATGTTGTGATTAAGATGCATTTTCGGCCAAAACAAGATGCCTGACTCTAGAAGGTTCTCACGTGACCCGGCGTGCCATGAGGGCCTGTTTGGCGTCACTGCAGCAAACCTGGATGAGGACCACTGTGTCCCACATCACCTGACGTGTGGCTATCCAGGGGCACTAGTAACACACTCAGATTACTTGTACTTAGTCATGGGATACTAAACAGGTATGTAATAATACCACTAGAGTAATAACCAGGTGCTGTTTAGGGCTTAATTCAAATCTAGCAGCAGTTTTGGTAAAGGGGTAGTCAGCCCCTGGGATGCAAAACAAGAAAAAAGACATTTAAAACTGCGCTTTTTGAGGAAGGGAATCACACCATAATTACAACCAATTTGATAAAAATAAATTAAAATGTATTAAAAAACACATTTGAATGAATAAATGTATCACATGATACACCTCAGTTGTTCTTTGATTGGCATATAATTGGTGCAAGCCTTGAAAATTATCCCCTTAGATGGAATGGGGGTATTATGGGAAAGCACCCCACTAGTCCTTCATATACAGATCCTGTTCCTATTGGACACCAAATGGGGAAAAAGTTATTTAGAGAGGACGTTAATGAACTCACATATCTGGGATAGCTGCCACTGCTCTGTTTTGATGTTTGGAAGTGAGAGAGATACACTGTCCTTACTTGTATTATTGTAAATCCCCGATTGGTGGCAAAGTCCACTTTTTGGGTCCTGGTTCAGGTATCCATGTGGAAAGTGTTGCAATGTTCCACGGCCACACTGGGGATCTGGGGGATACCCAGCGAAACGCGTCAGGCTACAGCACCCCTACCTTCTCCTTCCCAGTGTGGCCCTGGAACAAAGCCAAACTTTTCACACGGATACCTGAACCAGGACCCAAAAAGTGGACTTTGCCACCAATCGGGGATTTACAATAATACAAGTAAGGACAGTGTCTATCTCTCACGGGGACCACTTCCGAACACAGAACACAGCAGCGGCAACTATCCCGGATTTGCGAGTTCAATAACTGTCCCCCCTAAATAATGTTTGCCCATTTGGAGTCCAATAGGAACAGGGGCCCTTAATCAGATCTGATCGCAGTACAAATTCGTTCTCAAAATGGGCAAAACCATGTGCACTGCAGGGGGGGGGGGGGGGGGGGCAGATTTAACATGTGCAGAGAGAGTTAGATTTGTGTGAGTTATTTTGTTTCTGTGCAGGGTGAATACTGGCTGCATTATTTTTACACTGCAATTTAGATTTCAGTTTCAAAACACCCCACCCAAATGTAACGGTCTCCACATGTTACATCTGCCCCACCTGCAGTGCACATGGTTTTTCCCATTTTGAGAACAAATTTGTACTGCAATCAGATCTGAATAAGGGCCAGGATCCGTATATGAAGGACTAGTGGGGTGCTTTCCCATAATACCCCCATTCAATCTAAGGGGATAATTTTCAAGGCTTGCACCATTTATGTGCCAATCAAAGCACAACTGAGGTGTATAATGTAATACATTTATTCATTCAAATGTGTTTTTTAATGTATTTTAATGTATTTTTAATAAATTGGTTGCAATTATTGTGTGATTTCCTTCCTCAAAAAGCGCAGTTTCAAATGTCTTTTTTCTAGTCATGGGATACTGTTTGTATTGGTACGGCTTTCCTCCCACGGCGACCGCAGATGCTCAGTAATCCGGGTTCCCTTCTCTCATCTCCCTGCAGCCTGGAAAAAACCGTTCGGGACATTGTGCATAAAGCATTCTGGGACTGCTTAGAAGCTCAGTACAGTGAAGATCCTCCAGTGTATGACCATATGATTATTTTACTTGGAGAAGTTAAAGAGGTAATCCTAATCTCCCCATTCCCTCCAAGCATTTATATGTGCCACCTACATCATTTTGGGATTGTGAATCACATCAATGAAATCTGTCGGCACTGACTGATACAAAGACTCCAGGGTCTTCTGCTGGTCAGTCACCCCAACTCTGGGGCAGATGCAGTTTTTCCGGTACTTGTTTCCTATCTGGGCGCCCGCTACGTTAATTGCGCACCATGCTATTCTCCGTATAAAAATCGCATCGCATCGGATACCACAAATGCACATACACGATATTGAACGATGCGATGCGATCCGATTTTGTTCCCGCTTTTATAGGACGTTATTGTAGAAGAAAATAGTGTGTGCAGTTCAACTTCAACTGTCTCCATGTTGACTGTGTCAACATTTGCCCCAAAAAACAGTGAAAAACTCCTGTCGACCTAATGCCTGTTGACCTAAACCACCACCACTATCCACGTGATCCCGAAGCGTGGCGAGCGCAGCGGTACGCGTTCCCCGACTTTTTCATACCCCCACTATCCACGTCGGCGTGGAGTTGAGAATAGAATAGTGTGGCGAGCCACCGAGCCCGAAGCGTGGCGAGCGGACACGGATACCTGTGAAGCCCGCGAGGGGACACGGATACCTGTGAAGGTATCCGTGTCCCCTCGCAGGCTTCACAGGTATCCGCGTCCCCTCGCTGCGCTCGCCACGCTTCGTGCTCGGTGGCTCGCTGCGCTCGCCACACTATTCTTTTCTCAACTCCACGCCGACGTGGATAGTGGGGGTATGAAAAAGTCGGAGGACGCGTACCGCCGCCCCTCGCGGGGCTCGCTGCGCTCGCCACGCTTCGGGATCACGTGGATAGTGGTGGTGACCAGGGCCTGAAATGGTTATTTAAAAAAAAAAAAATTTTTTTATTCAAATAAAATATTTGAATGAAATAAATGTGATCCGATACAAAATGTAGTCGGATCGGATCGGACGCCATCGTACAGCATTGTGCACCGCATGCGATGCGATCCGATTTAAAATGAAATCGGATCGGATAGCATCGTATGCCACCGTACATCATCGAGTACCGAATCCGATGCGATGCGATCCGATCCGATTTCATTACGGTGCCCTACGTAGAAAACCTGGGCGCCCAGATAGGAAACAAGTACCGTTTTTCCATCTGTGTATGGCCTCCGATGTCTAGCATATTCATACACCGTCACGGTCATGTCCGCAACCTCCCCAAAACACACCCATAAGATAGACTGGGCGTCACCTAACACCCCTCCATGTCAATGTGACTACTTGGTAAGCTAACTCCATACAACGGACCTCTATCCCCTATAAAGAGAACAATCTATATTGGTAGAAGGAAGCGGGAATATGTAATACTGTGGGCAGAGGGTAATACGAGTGCCTTGAATAAGACAATCGGCTTTGGCATTGCCAGTCTGTGCCCATGTACGGCCAGCATTGACAAACTGTAGAGGGCACGGAGAATGTAACGATGTACTTTCCCCCCCCCCCCCCCCCCAAAAGTCCCTTTTCTCTTTCCTGTTACCTGGTCACACGCGACTGAGGAATCAGATCGGTGAGGTCCTAGACCTGGAACTCATCAAGCAACAAGTGGAGAATGGGATCCTGGACATCCCAAGGCTAGCCGACTTTACCATAGGGATAATGGGAACTCTCTGTGCGCCCGCTCGAGACGAGGAAGTCAAGAAGCTGCGGGACATTAAGGAGCCAGTGCCCTTATTCCGGTCAGTGACTAATAGAAGCATTGGTTCTGTATAAAACAAATCCAGAAAACGATAAAATGTTGTTGCGTTACACAATATGTGAATAGCGAGTTCTAAGCATACCGACACCAATATAGTCATGTTCACTGTAGCCACAGTACCAACCGTTCCACTCTGCCAACTACGGCCTAGACATGCCCGTTAACAAACCAGCTGTAGAAAGGACACACATGGCAGGACCTGAAAGAAATTGGCCAGTATCTCTAACACCATGATCCCACTGTGCTCCACTGACAAACGTCTCTCTCCACCCAGTGAAAGCAGGGCCTTAAGTTATAACTCATCGTATTCCTTTGCATGTTCATTTGGGGGGAAAAAAGCAATAATAAAACAAGACTGGGTGATAACAGACAGACAAAGCGGTAAGAGGGCCCTGCTCTAATAAAGGATCATTCTATACCCCATTTTTGGAGAACTTAATTGCCGTGAGAGACCCTAAATAAGCGCCTCGTTCTTAGTTCCTCCAGTAAACCATAGTAAGGCAGTCTCTAGGCTTGGGCAGAACTTTGGCCTGTTTAGGGGAACGCGTTGCAGCTAGTAAGATCAGGCCTGTCCTGCCAAAATGTAATCCAAGATGATGTGTATTTAATAACATAAATCAAACGACTCTACAAAAATGAACCAAGTTTTAGACACATTCATTGTTCAGCAAACAGGCCAAGTAGTACGTATCCTCCACGCCACGCATTGCAGCTGGAACCGGTAAATGATAAATGACCAGCTTATTTCTGGACGGGCATCAGAGATTTCTAACTTGGCATCGCTGCTTGTAACCTCCACCCCACCCTTCCCCCTCCCCTATTACTGACACTGGTCTGCAGTAGTTTTCAGAGCCTCACTGTACGCACTGTGATGTTCTGTCTTACAGTTGGTTGTTATTACTTTTTTTTTTTTTTACAACTTTTTTATTGAGTCAAAGCATCATTTCAAAACATATTACATTGCTGTTCAGTCGGGTATGTGAGTCATATGTCAGACAATCATATACATGAGGTAGGAATATTTAGCAAACATGGGTTTCCTTATTGTTATAACATGTGTACAGAATATAAATTTTTGGCAAAAGAGGTGAACATGTTATTCCAGGACTAGTGGAGGATCATTCAGTAACATTTGTTCTTCGTACCAGCGGGTATTTTGGAAACACTGATGGAGAGTTTGTTTCGTTGACATGGGTAGTGTTTCCATGTAGCTATTCCAGGTTGCAAAGAACTGTTTGGTACGGGAGTCCTTTTGGAGGGAGGCCTCCAACCAGTCCATGTGGAAAATGAAAAACAGTTTGTCTTTGAACATCGCCAGGGCTGGAGGAGGGGATTGGATCCATACTTGGAGGATCGTTTTGCGAGCGGCAGAGGAGATCGCCAACATTAATTTCCTGATGGGTTTGGGGGCCCTGGTTTCTTCCGGGAGGATACCAAATATGGCCCACTCCGGGGTGAACGGAGTGTAGTTTACCAAATGTTCATTGGCGAAGTCACGAACGTCTGCCCAGAATCTCTGAACTTGTGGGCAGGCCCAGAAACAATGATATAGGTCTGCTTGGGGGTTGTTGCATCTAATGCAGCCTGGGGAATCCATAATTTGCATCTGGAATCCTCGTGAGGGAGAGATGTATGACCGGTGGAAAATATTTAGGTACATTTCTGAAAATTTGGCCATGGGAAATGTTGTTATGGAGGTCTGTAGGGTTTTTAACAGAATGTCTGTTGTTAGGGATGGGAAATGTTCCAGCCATTGGTTAAGACCTGTGCGTTGTGATGAGTAGTCAATAGTCTTGTGGAGAAATTCATAATAAGTAGAGATCGCTTTTTTAGGTAGGGGGGGAGCCAAAAGTACATTGTCAAGGTCATTATTCCAATCCCTTTCCGGAATAAGTTTAGAAACTCTGTCAGTGTACGATTGGGCTTGGATAAAATTCAGGTTTAGGGCAGTTATTATTGGATAGTTTTTAGAGGCTTCTAAGAAAGTGAGTGGTTTGTGGGTCTGTGTGTCCATCAGCTGTCCAACTCTATTTAATCCCGCCCTACTCCAACTTGTAAAGAGGGGCGGAGCGTTTCCATCCTGGAATTGGGGGTTTCGTAAGAAGGGGAGGTGCACAGTATGATTTGGGTTCAGGTGGAAAGAATGACGTAAAGTTAGCCATAGTTTGCGGGTAGACATTAGAAGGGGGTTGAGGTGTATTTCCGGAGGGATATCCTTATCGGCTAGGTGTAAGAAGGCTGTTAGGGAGGTGTGGGGTAGAAAGTTTTGTTCTAGTGCAGTGTTAGCATACGTATGATTTGTGAGTAACCAGTCCTTAAGATATCTGAATATCGCCGCTTGGTTATATATCTTTATATCCGGGAAATTTATGCCGCCGTTCCATTTGGGCTGAGTTAATTTTATCATCCCAATTCTTGCTCTTCCCTTGTTCCAGATGAAAGTACGGAACAGTTTCGTTATAGCAAGGATATCTAGTTTGGTGAGTAGGAGGGGTAAGACCTGGAGTTGGTATAAGAGTTTGGGGAAGTATATCATTCGCAGGAGATTTGCTCTACCCAAGTAAGACAGTTGGAGATGGCCCATCCTGTTCAAGTCCCTGGTGAGATTTTTAATAGTTTTGCTTAAGTTATAGGCATACAGATTTTGGGCAAGGTTATGCCTAAATAGTTCAGGCGACCCTTAGCCCATTTTATGGGTAGTTGTGAAGCCCACTTGGGGCGAGTAAATCCCTGTTTCAAATACAAGATTTCGGATTTTTCCAAGTTTATTTGGAATCCGGATAGCCGGCCCGTGCTATTTAGAAGTTCTAAAAGAGGGCGTAAAGAGGTTTTGGGGTTTGCCATATATATCAGGACATCGTCGGCGAATGCGGTCGTTTTAATTTCCATATTGCCTACGCGTATTCCCTGAAGGGTGGGCCATGATTCGATTAGTCTGAGTATGGGGTCTAGGGAAAGGTTGAACAGGATCGGGGAGAGGGGGCACCCTTGTCTAGTCCCTCTGTGCATTCGGATGGGTATACTCTTAGTCCCGTTAATAAGTAAAGCAGTGTTTGGGGTGTTATAAAAGAATTTTACCAAATTGATGAAATGAGGTCCAAAAGAGTAGGCTGATAGTGTTGAGAATAAGAAGGGCCAAGAGACTGTATCAAATGCTTTATGGGCATCCAGACTCAGCAACATGTGTGGGGCATTGGGGTGTAGGTTGGATGCTATTACCGAGGCAATTGCGGTGCGGATACCCTTAACGGACTGTCGCCCCGCTACAAACCCCATTTGAGTAGGTGAGATGATTTCCGAAAAGAAAGATTGTATTCTAGTAGCCATTATTTTAGAGAGGAGTTTGAAATCTACATTTAAGAGGGTTATGGGGCGATAAGAGTCACGTCCAGGTTTTAGAATTAAGGTTGTGTATGCCTCATTAAATGTGGGATAGGAGGGTTGGGACTTATGGATAGTTTGATATAGTTCTAGTAATGTTGGGATAATGTCTGGCTGTAGTATTTTATAATATTCCCCAGAAAATCCGTCCGGTCCCGGGGATTTATTTGTTTGAAGAGATGAGATGGCTTGGATCACCTCCTCAGCCGTGATGTCTTTGTCTAACAATTCTACTTGGGCCTGGGAGAGGGAGGGCAGTCTAGAGTCCCTAAGTAGTTGGTCCATTTGCTCATGGTCTGGAGGGTCAGCTGAATATAGTGTGGAATAAAAGGTTTGGAATGCATCTACTATGTCATGCGTCTTTGTCAGGAGTGGGGAGTCATTAGTTTGTTTTATAGATGTAATGTGGCTTCTGCGATGGAAGGGTTTTGTTAGATTTGCTAGTAAGCGCCCAGTGCGGTTGCCCCATCTATAATACCTATTTTTCGTGAAATCAAGATGTCTTTGAGCTTGCGAGAGCAAGAAGTCCTCGAGAAGGTGTTTTGCCTGTTGGTAAGCTGTGTGATTGTCCTCATTGGGATTGGAGATGTAAGAGTGGAGGCAAGAGTTCATGTTAGTGTGGAGGGATTCGTATTGTGCTTTGGAGGCTTTGTTTCGTTTGGCTACATATGCAATTATGTGTCCTCTCATTACTGTTTTTGCAGTTTCCCAAAATAGCACCGGTGTGTCCCAATGTTCTATGTTTGTGTCCATATAATCTAACCAGTGGTGCTTAAGGTATTGGCGGAAGTTTTCTGAGTGGAAGAGGTAGGAGGGAAATCTCCAGGATCTGTGTAGTGGGTTTGTGGAGGATATGTTAAGGGATATGTGTATGGGAGCATGATCAGAGATCAGGATGTCTCCTATGTTAGCTGAAGTGACAGAAGAGATCAGGTGGTCTGCTACTAGGATATAGTCTATCCGCGAGAATGAGTGGTGGACTCCCGAGTGAAATGTGTATGACTTATCAGTGGGGTGAAATAATCGCCAAGCGTCAGTCACGTGTGTTTGAGTTAGGAACGTGTTGAATGTCGTCCATATGTTGGAGGAGGTAGTCCGTGGGGGGGGTAATTTGTCCAATATGGGGTCCTTAACTATATTGAAGTCTCCTCCTATGATTAGCGAGGAATGTGCGCGTTGTGCTAGTAATTGAGAGATCTGGTGTAGAAAGTCTGGGGTTTGGGCATTGGGGGCATATATATTAAGGATGGTGTAGGCAGTGTCTCTTATCCGAATGTCTATTAGCAAGAATCTACCCTCATGGTCTAGAACCGAATCTGTAACAGAATAGACCAGTTTTTTAGAAAGGAGTATGGCTACGCCTCGTGATTTGGTGACGTAAGGGGCAGATATGCACTCTGCTATCCATGGTGCCCTAAGTGTTGAATCCTCACCGGTCTTCCAGTGAGTCTCCTGTAATAGTACGATATCTGGGTCATGGTGTTTTATGTGAGTTATTATTCTCCTCCTTTTGATTGGGGAGTTTAGGCCGCACACGTTCCAAGATAATATATTAATGGATTGTGGAGGGGGAGAATACTGTAAGGTCGTTGGGGTGTGTGGTGTCATCCTACTCCAGCCTTGGCAAAGACATTAGAACAGAGATTAAATGTACAAGATGGTCCTCCATCCCAGCGAGTGGAAGGCCATGTCTTGGTAAATAGTAGGCTCCATATCTGGTAAATTATACAAGCCTGCAATATATTCCGAACAGCAATAACATAAAGACTATATAACATCAATAACATGTGAAGCTTTGACAACATTTTCCTTATTTTCCAAACCAAATTTTTTCGGTGTGTTCTGATTGGGGTATCAGAACCGACCTGATTTAAACTATACAACAGTAACAATATACCTAACAGTAACAGACTTGACATTAAGTAAAGTCTAGCATAGCATAGGGGGAAACAGTTGGTATTAGTATAATTGTGAAGCGATTCAAGTGGTTACTGGTGAGCTAGGAGGACCAATTGATGGCATTAGGTGCGCTCTTGCGGCTTCAGGGTCATCAAACAATAGGGTACGTCCATTGTCTGTCACCCGTAGTTTAGCCAGGTATAGTAATGCGAATCTCCTATGGGAGTCCACCAAGTATTTGCATATTGGCGAAAATGCCTTGCGTTTCTGGGCTACTGCCACAGAGAAATCTTGGAAAATGAGTACACGTGTGCCATCAATTGTGAGCTGGTCCATTTTCCTGTAAGCCCGCAGTATTAGTTCTTTGGTTCTAAAGTCAAGATATCGTGCAATCACTGGTCTGGGGCGCGAATTGGGATCAGATTTTTCTTGTCCAATTCTGTGTACTCGTTCTATTTGTGGAAAATCAACTGTGTCCGATATATCTAGGACTAGTAGTAGTTTGGAAGTAAGATAGTCTGACAGCATATGTGGCTTAATACTTTCAGGGACGCCTATGAATCGGAGGTTATTTCTCCGATTTCTATTTTCTAAATCCTCAATTTTATCCTGGAGCTCCTGTATCATCATTGTTGAGGCATTGGAGGAAGATTGTACATTGTTAATAGAATCCTCCACGTCACTCACTCTTTGTTCAAGATCAGCAATACGAGAGGTGTTAGATGCGACTTCCCTGACTGTAGTCTGGAAAGAGGTTTTGAATTCGTCCAGTTTTTTGTCAATATGTGGCATCAGGACTGACAGTATTTCCTGTGCTGTAGAGGAGAAGCCAGTCTGACTGTCTGAGGGGAGGACATCGTCGGGTGGGCGGCTCACATCCATACTTTTATTTTATTTTATCGTATGCAGTTTATCGAATGCATGGTCATTGTTATTGAACGCAGTTGAGAGATCTCTTGTAATTACAGTATGTGTGTATGTAAAATCTACATACATGTATCTGCATTTATTTAGTTTCTTATATAGCGCTGCAAATTCCATTGCACTTTTATTGCTATTTATAGACAGTAAAAAGAGTAGGAGGGCCCTGCTTGCAAGATAATCTAAAGGGAAACAGGCATTAATACACAAGGATAGGTGTTCTCTATTTCATAAAGTCCACCAGAATGCAAAGGTTCTTGGTGGGCTGTATGATGCGGTACCATTTTGGCCAGGGATCAGGAGGATGAAAAGTGTGAAGGTTTATAAAGGTTATGTGGCTGGTTCGGAAATTTGATAGGCTACCCTGAATAGGCGAGTTTTCAGGGAACGCTTGAAATCCCAATGCCTTGTATTGTACACCTTTTGTTTTGTGTGGTACACATATTTGTCAACGCTTGAAGGATTGGAGACCGGAGGCGTGGGAGAGCATTCCACAGAGTGGGTGCAGCGCAAAGAAAGTCCTGCAATCGGGAATGGGAGGTAGATCTTGTGAGGAGCGAAGTATAAACTGAGCTATGTACTAAAGAGAGTTCTCGTTATGGGCGTTCGTGCTAATAAGAGCAGGTTTTCCGGAAAGACCTGGTAATATTATTTCCTTTGTATGTATTCAACAATATTTTACTCTTCGGACAAATCCCTCATAAATCACTGTAGGCTAAACACGTTTTACTGTTTAATGTCAACTCGTTGGCGTTGACCCTGGCAACAGCCTGAATTAAAGACCATTATTAATTTACAGTCCGGGCCAGAGAGGGAATAGAAGGCACATCGTCTTTCTATCATTTACATGCTTGCTTAGAAGATTAGGAAAGTTGGGAGAAGTTTGGTATTTGGAGCCTTGTTTTAATTAAAAATAGAAAAAAGCTAAACAAAGATTTGCTGTTCCCCAATGTAACATTCACATAAGCCGGCAAAAGCGAGACCACACAATGCTCGTCTCCAGGAAGGACTTTGATTACTGGCAAGACTTGAAGCCGGACCTCTGTGTTTCTGGAACATTCAATGTCATGTTTTTATGTTCAACTATTACTTCACCCCCTGAAGAAGTCTTAATAAAACGAAACGCGGTGGGTGAAGAGGCCGGTTTCTCCGACACTGTTACCTTTTGTCAAGGACACGCACTTTGCCAAGAGCCGGAGTGATGCGCCTTACTCTAGGTTTTAACAAAGTTTTTATTAATAAAAAAATAAAAAATAAATCATCATATTGTGGGGAACGAGTGTCTGCTTGTTGGATCCCCAATAAAATCACCTCTATTAGGAGAATTCAAGAGCCTGAATCCAGTACATGTATAAATGAACTCCAGTAAAGGAACCTTTTTTTTCCTGTGGGGACATACACCATCCCTGCAGTCCAGGAAAATTGATCTGGTTTAAAGAGATTCGTTTAAGGGGCCTACACATGGGGAGATTACTGAGCGTTCTGTGCATAGCGAAATCACTCAGAACGCCCAGCACACAGCGATGTGAGAACACTGGCGGCGACTGATGATTAACTAGATTTATCCAGCATGCTGGATTTTAATTGCCGGGAGTTAGTGGCACTGGGGACGTGCATCGCTATGACCCCTACACACAGAGCGATATAGGGGCATCACTAGATTGCTTAGAAAATGACCGAAATCGCCCCATTAGAATTAATTAGAACCTATCTAAGTGCCCTCTTATCACCTTTTGTCTATTTATAAGAGAGAATTAAAGATTGTTGACTTATGCAGCCCACAGACGCACCGATTCCAGCGTGCGTTGTGGGCTTAACTAGCACACACAGCATCGCATCGTATGCCTTGTGCATACGATGTGCATGCGATGCTGTGCTAGAAAAAGCTAGTACAAAAAGTATGTGCAGCACATACTTTTTGTACTGTACGATGAGGTGCCGCGGGAGCGCGCACCCCATCGTACAGCATCGCTCCGCCGGCATCGGCACGTGTGTGGGCTGCATTATACAATGTGGAAATAGACCAAGTGTTTAGAGGTTCCCTGAGGTCATGATCAGGGAACCGCACTTAGCTGAGCCGCTGTCCCACACAGGAACCACCGTGATGCCGTCACCAGGGTCTCCCTGGAATTACTGCTGTGTGCGGCTAGAGTTATATAACACATAGGCAGCCAAATATTATCCGGCCACCTTTGTATAGGACGGTAATAGTGTCTGATCTGTATGTCTAACAGGGCAATCTTCGCAGTCCTAGACCTGATGAAACTGGACATGGCCAACTTTGCGATCAGCACCATCCGGCCTCATCTGATGCAGCAGTCTGTGGAGTACGAAAGAAAGAAGTTCCAGGACTACTTTGAAAAGCAGCCAAGTACGGAAATCCCAATGCCTTGTATTGTACACCTTTTGTTTTGTGTGGTACACATATTTGTCGAGCATAGATACACATTACGTAGCACAACAGGTGTAAAAATTAAACAATGTACTGAACCATGAGGAAGCGGTCTGAAATTGTAGATTAAATCTTATACTGTGTATGGTGGATAAAACCGTCTGCTGTAAATTCTATTCCTTAAAACAACAACCCAATTAGATGTGAGGTGCAGTTTGCGCTGTGTAAGAAACCGTAAATAAAAATAATTACTTTTGACACCATTTAAAAAACTCCAGAACTTGCCGTATTCTCACCAACAGCCTTCTGTATTGTTTTGCAAACAAAATTGGCATTTTTTTGTGGGTCCAGGAAAGTGTCGCCACTTTTTCATGCACTTCTCTCACATCGCCATTGGCAGACAGTTCGCAAAACCCTTGCAGCCAGTACCACAGATAGACACCTTTATTGGATTGGAGAAATCTTGAGCGTGTATTTGTCAGTGAATTTCATGAAAAACTCACACCTAACTGGAATGACCCCGATGTATTGGAAGAGTTAAGTTATTTCTTACAGATTTAGGGGCAGATTTATTAAGCTTGGAGAAGAGATAAACTGGAGATAAAGCGGAGAAAAGGTAAAAGGAGATAAAGCACCAGCCAATCAACTCCCAACTGTCTTTTTCAAACACAGCTGATTGGCTGGTGCTTTATCTCCTTTTACCTTTTCTCCGCTTTATCTCCAGTTTATCTCTTCTCCAAGCTTAATAAATCTGCCCCTTAGAATCATCTACATATATGTCTAGTGTCCGTGAGTCTCCGAAAAACTGCCAACTGCTGAAAGGGAATGAAACTACATCTCTTTCTCACACATGCACAAACACAGAAGGTAGCAGACTAGCTTTCGAAGCTTTTGCTTTGAGCGGGCTTAGCTAGTGTTTAATATGTTGCATTACAAAGACACAACACAAACCTCTACAATGCTTGTTCTATTCTCTGGTGTAGGGAGATTTGACCAGCTTTCTTTACCCATTAGAGATGTATCCAACCTTCAAAAGAGTCCACAGAAGTCCACGCCGATACGTCCGTAGCTAAATCTTTTGGTGCCGCCGTGTCTTTATCCAAATATACTAAGGCGCCCAATCGCAGTGGTCCTTTACACGCTCCATTGAAATGTGCTGGCGTAATCTCTCCGACTGAAGGCCCCCATACACTATGCGATTTTGGGACGATTTCATCTGATTTCGGCACTTTGAGCCGATAATCGGGTGAAATCGGCCCAAAATCGCAGGTGTGTGATATCCGATCCGATGCGCGGTCCCGTGCGCATCGGACCGGATCAGGGAGGTTGGACGGTCAGTACATACGATCACGTCCGACCTCCCTGTATGCATATGCCTGCCCACCTGACAGGCATATGCATGCAGACAACCGGGGGAGCAGTGGGGCGGGCAGCGGGTCCCTGAGTGCTAAGCTGGCGGCGCCGGGGAGTGCTGACCTGGCCGGGCGGTGATGATCATAGATATCAGCACAGCAGCGCTGCGGGACAGGACGCGCAATGGCGGGTATTACATTTTAAAATTCCTGTCAAATGACTAGCTGTTCTCTGATTGGCTGAGCTCTCAGCCAGCCAATCAGAGAACGGCCAGTCATTTGACAGGTATTTTAAAATCTAATACCCGCCACTGCACTGCCCGTCCCGCAGCGCTGCTGTGCCGATCATCACCGCCCGGCCAGGTCAGCACTCAGGGACCCGCTGCCCGCCCCACTGCTCCCCCTGATAAGAGCACCGCCGCCCCCTGACCCTCACCGCCCGCCCCCTGCGCCCCGACATGTGATAAATCGCAAGCGATTTATCACATGTCAAATTTGGCTCATCAAGTGCCAAATTGTGTGTGAGCCTCCCGGGGAGCTCCCGAGCGGCTCACAGGAGAATTGGGTCCGACTTGTCCTAAGGACAAGTCGGCCTAATGTATGGGGGCCTTGAGGGTGGCATCCTGTGTGAGTAGGGGTTTGTCTTTAGACCCAACCGCTATCAGTGACTCGACCAGATCCATCTAGTCACCCCCCTGTTACTTCCCAGGAACACCACCTAAAAACCACACTCCCTGCATCGAAATTCATTCTGCGTCTCAGAGCAGGGTGACTCAGGCGCATGCACAGTACTTACGGCATCCGCCAACTGCATGAATATCGAAATAATGTGCATCTCAGTCAGGCACATCTCGCCTGATTCAGACTTGATTGCAGGACAAATTACTTCTCAAAGCGACAAAACCATGCTGGGTTGCAGGTGGGGCAGATGTAACATGTTCATAGAGAGTTGGAGTTGGGTGGGGTGTGTTCAAACTGAAATCTAAATTGCAGTGTTTACCAGTATTTACTCTGCACAGAAACAAAATAACTCCCCCAAATCTAACTCTCTCTCTCTCTCTGCGAGTGTTATTTCTGCCCCACCTGCAGTGCAGCATGTTTTTGTCCATTTGAGAGCAAATTTGCGCTGTCATCAGGTCTGAATCGGGCCCATAGCGCAGAAAGTATGACACCACCCACTTTGCATATACAAAGTTATGTAGAGTAATGGGGGATTGGTATACTGAAAGTGGTCATGTGATGGTGTGGCTATAACGACAGCACAAATCAGAATGAACAATTGTGCATTGTGTACCCCCAATTGTGCACTCCCGTAGGTTGACGATATCTTTTTGGTTGGCCTACTGCATGGTCATTCAGAAGATATAGTTAACAATGCCATGCTGGCAAATGCAGCATAACCTGGCACATCGATCCGTTGTACCACCGCATCATATCGGGAACATCAGCCGGCATACTGTCAGGGAACACATCCCTCGGTACTTGTGTATTATCAGGGCGCCCGCGAAATTGGCTGAAAATCGCATGCAAAAATCGGATGCGATTTTTGCGGCCGATTTTTCAAGTTTTTCGGCCGATTTGCATGCTGTTCCATCATTGCACACCCCCGATTTCCATCGTAGTGCATCGCATCGCATGCAATGCGATTCGATTTTTAATTGTACAAGCACCCTGATGGGTGCTTACAATGTTAAATGCACCCCCACTATCAACGCCAACCCGAAGTGTGGCGAGCGCAGCGAGCCTGCGAGGGACGGTGGTACGCGTCCTCTGACCTTTTCATACCCCCACTATCCACGTTGGCGTGGAGTTTATTATAGATATTGTGGCGAGCCCGAAGCGTGGCGAGCAGACGCGGAATACATGTAAAGTAATCTGCGTCCGCTCGCCACGCTTCGGGCTCGGTGGCTCGCCACACTATCTAAAATCAACTCCACGCCAATGTGGATAGTGGGGGTATGAAAAGGTCGGAGGACGCGTACCGCCGCCACTCGCCACGCTTTGGGTTGGCGTTGATAGTGGGGGTGTCATTGACAATGGGGATGCATTTAACATTGCAAATCGCATCGCATGCTACTTGCTGGCATGCAATGCTATGCGATATTTAATTGTACAATCAGGGGCATTTTCCCAAAAATCGCATCGCATAGTACCTGGGGGTGTGCAAGGATGGAATAGCATGCAAATTGGCAGGAAATGGCCGAAAATCGGACGCAAATCGGCCGCTAAATTGCATCGCAGATCGAATCGGCCGATAAATCGGATGCGATATCGTAAACGATTTACATTACATCGGGCGCCCTGATAATACACAAGTACCCATCCCTCTGATCTGTATCTGGTTTTTATATTTGTTTAACTTTTTTTAAAGATATTTTAGGCAATATTGCTATATCCCGAACAAGACAATGGGACACCTGATGACGCGTTATTGGGTGTTCTCATCCACAGTGGTTGTAATGGAGCGTGCTGGCTGATATGTGGATTCTGTAGGGACACAACAGATCGTTATGTTCTGTTTTCTTTCATTTAAAATTTTAATCACACAGTAATTACAGAACAATCATTGACTCAGTCTTATCCAGAATTGCTGTGGAACAGAAATACTTTCTTTGGAGAGAAGCCATTGTGTTTCAGGATCTCAGTTGTGCCTAATGTAGCAATATAAAGCGGAAAAAGGGGTCATTCAGACCTGATCACAAAGCTGCTTTTTTTTTCTCAAATGGACAAAACCATGCTGCACTGCTGTTGGGGCAGATGTAACATGTACAGAGAGAGTTAGATTTGGTTGGGATGTGTTGTAACTGAAATCTAAATTGCAATGTAAGACTAAAGCAGACAGTATTTACACTGCGCAGAAACAACATGACTTACCCAAATTTAACTCTCTGCACGTGTTACATCTGCCACACCTGCAGTGCAGCATGTGACATTCGCGGACATGACCCGAGAAGAGTCCAGCAGCAAACCACAGACTGTGCGTTCATTAATGGAAAGCAAGGTTGTCAATAACAGAGAGGTGCAGCGGTAAATGTATTAAAGGTTCTAAAAATGAAAAGCGGTCGTGTTGCCAATAGCAACCAATCAGATTCTATCTTTGATTTTCTAGGATATAATTGGGAAATAATAGACAGAATCTGACTTCTTTACATTTTTAGAACCTTTATTAAATGTACCCGGCAGTGTCTGGCTTCTGACATAGTGCTGCAGGACAATAAGGCTGCGAAACACGTGTCTACATGATGTACATTTCTGTTGTTCTTCCCTTGAAACTGTTTGAAATTCATTATTTTGACCTTTCTCTGTGTTGGTAGAGTTCTTGGAATATGCCACTAATTGGCTTCAGGAAGCAGCTGATGATCTGAGTGCCAAGGGCTCTGTATCGGAGGGGGCAGCTGATGGGTCGCTGTGTCCCATCTCCGTATTAAATCACGCCTACATCAGACTGCTCACTTGGGACCATGACGACAGGCCATTCCCAGAGGTATGACCAATGACCTAACTACTCCTTACCGCTAAGAGGTGAAGTACCACCACTGACAACTAGAGGCCACTGGACAGACCAAATTACTCCTTTTGGGTGCTAAAAGATGTCCTAACAGAAGGTGAAAGCAATTTTTGCAGGGACACTGATCTGTTTCAAACTTTCTGGGTATGGAGAGAAGGAGCTGCGAAAACAGATTGGGGGTAGGAGCAAATAGGGGGTGGGGTGAAGTTTGGGCTAAAAACTGCCACAGCTCAAAGTGAAAGTACATTGCAGAAGATGTCATTTTGACAGACTTTTAACTAGTCTTTTATATATGCCTTTTGAAGATGAACTAGTACTACCAGCATTAACCAGTAACTAGAAGATGGGACGAGTGCATGAAAGTAAAACTTTTGTTGTACCCTCCTGTTTATCACTCTCTGCAGACCAGTGGGGTACACTGGGACAATCACTTTCTGGGTTGTACTGAAAAGGTAACTTCCAAATTCGATTCCTCGAAATATTAGGTAAAAAAGACTTTTATGTATACCACAGCCCAGTATAAAACCATGCGGAAGAGGGCTGTAATAATCCAGGCAACATTGTACAGCTCATCCCCTGTTTCTCCCCGGCTCATGTTCCATCCCCCATGGGAATGCAGGAGTGTCTCCTCCTGCCTACAGGTGGCTCCCAGAATATCCAAGGAAGCCGTCACTACTGTGGTGCTCATTGGGACTAAGATATTAGTCTCAGCATGCTGTTACCTCGTTCAGGGTTTGGGGGGCAGATGCAAAGTCCAAGGGATCCCCAAAATATGTTGGTTTTATTTGGTCCGGAACTGAATTAGATAATTTTCCTGACCTGGAAAACATGAGTTGTGTGGGGTCCTGAAGACAGAGTATGATCTGACACTGGTATAGGTGAATGCAGAAGCTTAGTTTTAAAAATTTTGTTTAAGTTTATTTTTAACAACCTTTTTTAAACCTCCGCTGTGTCCTGCTCCTCCAGACGGTGGTCATGGACCAGATCAGGTTCCAGGAGATGAAGTTGGAGCTGACACAGCTCACCCTACAGGGAACACTGCTCCTGATCATACACAATGCTGCAGGTCCTGCCGTCTCCGGCCTTCCTGGCTTTGTGGACAGAATGAAGAGTCTCATCAGGCTGTTACTGAAGGGAGTGGGGACACCGTGAGTAGACTGGTGACACCAATGCTTGGCCATGATGCGTAGACATTGCTGTCGCTTCAGTGGTTGCACTAGACCCTTTCTGGTGGAGTGTTAGCCGCTGACGTCATCTGTGAGGCTGGTAATACACAATGGACCTTTTCCTTGGTGTAATGTAACTGGTGTCCCACGAGCAGATTTCACATTAATATCACTTTGGCTCCAACCTTTTTTTTCCAAAAAGGCTTCTATGTGTAACCAGGCAAAGATGGTTTCCATATCCAAACTATGACCCTCCAGCTGTTGTGAAACTACAAGTCCCAGCATGCCTTGCCACAGTTTTGCTATTAGGGAATGCTAAAACTGTGCAAGGCATGCTGGGATGTGTAGCGGGGGAAATCATTAAATGTTCGCTGACCATCGATTCATCTCTCCTGCCTCCGCACATAGAAGTCTGTGAAAACAGACATTTATTTACCAGCGCAACGAGGACATCCCATGACGTCAGCCGCCCCTCCACAGGCAGCCATTGGCAAGCCCACAACCCCTATAGGAACGCCGGCCGTTCCCATGGTCCAGTGATGTCACCACCCCTGGCCGGTCCTTCCCTACAATGAACAGCTCGGTTGTTGCCGGGGTCTGCACATGCGCAAATACACGCTTGCGCAGACCCCCAACATCGGAACTGGGGTTGAATTTGCCCCGTTCCGAGTGATGTTGCATCAGGATCCTAATGTTTTTGTTGCTCGGTCTCATCCAGCCTACTAACACTTGCCCTCTCTCTCCTGCTCTCTGTATAGCTGTGTGAATACAGCGGAGTCCCTGGCCACGCTGGGGGAGAAGATATGTGTGGAGGTGAACAGCTGCCTCAGCCACCATGGCTACACGCCCTTCTCCACAGAGAAAGAGGAAAGCCTTAAAGGACAAATACTGAGCTCCTCATCTCCGTCCAACCAGATACACCGATTAATAGGTAACGTCTATTTCTGTTTGGGCCTCTGACACTTGGATGTCCCGCGTGCGGCATGTCCTCGGATGTTCCATCCAGAACTGTGTGTTCAGTTGTGGAACAAGGGGAGTGTGTATCATTAGGTCGATTTAATTGGTCAACATTGACAAAGGTTTGACACAAGCAAAAGGTCGAAATGGGTTCTTTACCTTTTGGGATGTCTGATGACATCTCTCTTGTAAGGCAGGATATGTGGAGGTGTTACTCATAGTAACCAATGAGTTTCTAGGTCATTCACAGAAATTTTCTATAACATATTAGAATTTGAAAGGTTGCTATGGGCAACGTGTCACAGATGCATCTGTTTTAAAAAATGTTCCCAACGTTATTTGTTATTCTGGGGTCCATTTCGGGGCTAAGCCTTAGAGGGAGAGATCAAGTGGGTGGAGATAAAGTACCAGCCAATCAGCTTCTGTAATTTTTTTTTAACACATCCTGTAAAATGGCAGTTAGGAGTTGATTGGCCGGTAGGACAATGGTAGTGGCTTTGCTTAGCCGGAGTCGATGATTTTGATAATAGAGTATGCTTTCAAGGAACTGCTACTTGTAACTCCATCCATAGGCCTGGAGAGTGCAGGACATGGAGCACAGTAGCAGGCACTCAGCGGGTGAATGCTGGCTACTTGTAACTCCGTCCATAGGCCTGGAGAGTGCTGGACATGGAGCACAGTAGCAGGCACTCTGCGGGTGAATGCTGGCTACTTGTAACTCCGTCCATAGGCCTGGAGAGTGCTGGACATGGAGCACAGTAGCAGGCACTCTGCGGGTGAATGCTGGCTACTTGTAACTCCGTCCATAGGCCTGGATAGTGCTGGACATGGAGCACAGTAGCAGGCACTCTGCGGTTGAATGCTGGGTACTTGTCTCTCTGTCCATAGGCCTGGATAGTGCTGGACATGGAGTACAGGAGCAGGCACTCTGTGACAGAATGCTGGCTACTTGTAACTCCGTCCATAGGCCTGGATAGTGCAGGACATGGAGCACAGTAGCAGGCACTCTGCGGTTGAATGCTGGGTACTTGTCTCTCTGTCCATAGGCCTGGATAGTGCTGGACATGGAGTACAGTAGCAGGCACTCTGCGGGTGAATGCTGGCTACTTGTAACTCCGTCCATAGGCCTGGATAGTGCTGGACATGGAGCACAGTAGCAGGCACTCTGCGGTTGAATGCTGGGTACTTGTCTCTCTGTCCATAGGCCTGGATAGTGCTGGACATGGAGTACAGTAGCAGGCACTCTGCGGGTGAATGCTGGCTACTTGTAACTCCGTCCATAGGCCTGGATAGTGCTGGACATGGAGCACAGTAGCAGGCACTCTGCGGGTGAATGCTGGGTACTTGTCTCTCCGTCCATAGGCCTGGATAGTGCAGGACATGGAGCACAGGAGCAGGCACTCAGCGGGTGAATGCTGGCTACTTGTCTCTCTGTCCATAGGCCTGGATAGTGCAGGACATGGAGCACAGGAGCAGGCACTCTGTGACAGAATGCTGGCTACTTGTAGCTCCGTCCATAGGCCTGGATAGTGCTGGACATGGAGCACAGGAGCAGGCACTCTGTGACAGAATGCTGGCTACTTGTAACTCCGTCCATAGGCCTGGATAGTGCTGGACATGGAGCACAGTAGCAGGCACTCTGCGGGTGAATGCTGGCTACTGGTATCTCTGTCCATAGGCCTGGATAGTGCAGGACATGGAGCACAGTAGCAGGCACTCTGCGGGTGAATGCTGGCTACTTGTAGCTCCGTCCATAGGCCTGGATAGTGCTGGACATGGAGCACAGTAGCAGGCACTCTGCGGGTGAATGCTGGCTACTTGTAACTCTGTCCATAGGCCTGGATAGTGCTGGACATGGAGCACAGTAGCAGGCACTCTGCGGGTGAATGCTGGCTACTTGTAACTCCGTCCATAGGCCTGGATAGTGCTGGACATGGAGCACAGTAGCAGGCACTCTGCGGGTGAATGCTGGCTACTTGTAACTCCGTCCATAGGCCTGGATAGTGCTGGACATGGAGCACAGTAGCAGGCACTCTGCGGGTGAATGCTGGGTACTTGTAGCTCCGTCCATAGGCCTGGATAGTGCTGGACATGGAGCACAGTAGCAGGCACTCTGCGGGTGAATGCTGGCTACTTGTAGCTCCGTCCATAGGCCTGGATAGTGCAGGACATGGAGCACAGTAGCAGGCACTCAGTGGGTGAATGCTGGCTACTTGTAACTCCGTCCATAGACCTGGATAGTGCTGGACATGGAGCACAGTAGCAGGCACTCTGCGGGTGAATGCTGGCTACTTGTAACTCCGTCCATAGGCCTGGATAGTGCAGGACATGGAGCACAGTAGCAGGCACTCAGCGGATGAATGCTGGCTACTTGTAACTCTGTCCATAGGCCTGGAGAGTGCTGGGCATGGAGCACAGTAGCAGGCACTCTGCGGGTGAATGCTGGGTACTTGTAACTCTGTCCATAGGCCTGGATAGTGCAGGACATGGGAGCACAGTAGCAGGCACTCAGTGGGTGAATGCTGGCTACTTGTAACTCTGTCCATAGGCCTGGATAGTGCTGGACATGGAGTACAGTAGCAGGCACTCTGCGGTTGAATGCTGGGTACTTGTAGCTCCGTCCATAGGCCTGGATAGTGCTGGGCATGGAGCACAGGAGCAGGCACTCTGCAGGCGAATGCTGGGTACTTGTAGCTCCGTCCATAGGCCTGGATAGTGCTGGACATGGAGCACAGTAGCAGGCACTCTCCGGTTGTATGCTGGTTGTTGCTATGGTATAGGCTTTAGAACATTGGGGCTCGCATTGGGAAATAGACTGGGAGGGATGATTAGGTTGACAGTAGCAAAGCCCCAGAGCAACCAGACCCAGGGGTAACCCTACCCAGTGACTCTGACCATGCAGGCATCTGTTACATCAGCTTTCCAATTGTATTTAAGTGAATGTTCACAATACAAAATAGCTGCATATAGGGAATATCAGAACTACTCCAATAGTCTAGGAGGCTGTTTGCACAGAGCCCAGTTCTGATCGGTTACAGTAATATGATTACTTGGCTTTTTGCAGATTCCAGGATACAGACGTTTTTGCTGAGCTACCTGTCCGCCACCAACCAGAAATCTGTTCCTGTGTTACCTGGAGGACTCGGACCCATCCAAAAAGAACTGGAGGAGATGGCCTTGAAGTTTCTGCGTCTTGTCAATTATAACAAAATGGTGTTTAGTCCCTACTATGACTCAATCCTGGGCGACATACTGAACAAACATAAGCCCCAGCCTTTAGCCTGAAATCAATGCACGAACGGAGATGAGATGCCAGGAAGTACTGTCATCACCGCTCTACATTAAATAGCTTTGTGTTCAGGACACAGTGTTCTTCCACCGACCTGTATCACATTAATCCCACAGAGCAGACCTCGGGATTCCTACATAAAAGGAAAGAGAAAAGCGTCTCACCGTCGCAGCTTAGATATTGTATTTCCCGCAGAGACAAAAACGGTTTTGCGGGTATTTTGGAAACGGACTCTGCATCTCTCTTGGGTTTTTTTTTCTTGACATTGCTCTTAGTACATATAGGAATGTATATCTGTGCTGCAGAGGGACTGGAAGATGGACACTGGCTTATTAAAATTTTATAGAGACCTGTTCTCTCGTGTGGTGTAATGAAGTCATTTTTCAGAGTGAAACAATCCTAAAAATGACCCATTTACTTGCCTACCTGACCCTCTCCTTCAGGGATACAATGCTCTATTCCTGGGCTTCCCTGGTAATGAAGGATTGTCATCACCTGTGGTGACACCTTTCTTGTCAATTACCTAGCTCCCACAGGTGCTGGCAATCATACATTACCAGGAACATGGAGAGGGTCAGGTAGGCAACCATGCATCAAGTGACTGTTCCTGTACCAGTGTCTGTTCTACCAAGACAATTTGCTCTTTTCCACTCTTGGCGGTAATCACAGAACCACAAAAAGTGATAGCTTGTTGCCTAAATCCTAAATGAGCATCTCTGTCGTCCCCAGGTAACTGCACCCTGAGGAATTGTAACAGATTACAGGGACTCTGCATGAAAATAAGTCTCAATAAGTTTTTTGTGGATTTCCATTCATGGTGTGAAAAGGGCACTGGTCAGGCAAGCAGACTCCTCATTCACTAGGGACTCCCGATGTAACTGAAGCACCTTGGGGCTGATCACTCTGGTTAGAGACCTTGGCTTTTGGAACCCTGTAAGCCATCAAACCTTCTTCTCCCAAGTCAATGAGCATATACATTATTTCCAAATACAGAACCGTAAAGAATGCCATAACTCTTACATATATACCATAGAAAGCTTTGCTATTACCCAACGCAACCCAAAGCCGTCTCTTCCTCAAATCTTTATGCAACTTTCACATATTGTATTTGTGTCAAAACCATTAAATGTGGGGAATTTGTGCTTTTCTTTACACATTAATTGTACGCTTGTATTTTTCCATTGTTTATCTTTTATATCCTGCAGATTTGAACCCAAAGAGACATTGAAGCCTGTGTATAGATTATATTGTAATATATGAGCATAGACCGGTGATCTAATATTGGCAGAGTTTTTCCTCTCTACGGCACGGGGGTGTTAAATATTTGAGTTCATCAGATCAGTCGGATTCTCCGGCTGGTATAATATTCATGTTTATTGCTGCAGAGTCAGATGAGACTTGCTGAAAAGTAAAGGCCCCCATACACTAGGGCGACTTGTCCTTAGGACAAGTCGCCCCCGACTTCCCCCTGAGCTTCCCCGGCTGCTCCCGGGGGAGCTTGATTAGATTGGCACTTGATGTGCCATTTTTTACATGTGATAAATCGTCTCGATTTATCACATGTGAAAAACCCGGGGAGCAGGGGGGGGCTACAGAGGTGGGAGCAGGGGGGCTGGGGACGCTGCGGGGGACACGTCTGTGCGGCGAGGCGGTAGAGGGAGCAGGGGGGGCTGGGGACACTGCGGGGGACACAGGCTGCATAGAGCCGGGCAGAGGGAGCCGGCGGGAGCTGTCAGTGCTAGAAAAAAAAGCCTATACAATGAATGGGCAGCCTGTGATTGGTTGAGCGCTCTCTCAGCCAATTGCTGACTGGCTGAGAGAGCGCTCAGCCAATCACAGGCCGCCCATGCATTGTATGGGCTTTTTTTTTTTTTATTCAATACTGACCGCTCCCGCCGGCTCTATGCCGCCTGTGTCCCCCGCAGCGTCCCCAGCCCCGCCTGCTCCCTCCACCGCCGCCTGCTCCCTCCACCGCCGCGCCGCCCCACTAGGTCCCAAGTCGGGTGGTCGGACGTGCAGCAGGTCCGACCACCCGACGCAGATCCTATGCGCACGGGACCGCGCATCGGATCTGAGGGGACATCAAAACTAGCCGATTTTGGTCCGATTTCGGCCAGATCCGACTGATCTGGCTGAAATCTGACCAAAATCGGCTAGTGTATGGGGGGGCCTTAACAGTCAGGAGGTGATTGGCCGGTGATAAAGTACCAGGCACTATATCACTTCTCCTCCCTTATCACTGCTTCATACATCTTAATCCGGGCATATTATTAACGAGTCCCCAACAATAATATGGGAATAAGAAGATGATTAAAGGCCAGTCCATCATACAGAAGCAGCGTTGTTACTTTATAAATCACCAGTAAATAATACTGTTATAATGAAGCAGGAGTTACTGGTATCCACTATACCTGGACTACACGAATATTACAATTGCTGTATTCTAGCATACTACTGTTTCCATGTAGTCCCATACTGTTCTGTGTTACTTCTCTCCAACATACTTTACGTAACTAGATATACATTACATTCAGCCCTTCTAATGGGGCAGAATGATCAGTCACCAAACCTTAATCCGGGGTATATTCAATTCAAGCTGGGTCCATTTCAACATGCATTTGTCGGAATGGATCAGACAAGCCCTATTCAATGCCGCCATATCTGACTGTCGGATTTGGCGGCTGCTGCTGCTCACCCGGACGGGGACAGGTGAGTGACAGACGGTAGTACGGCGAACGAGGGCGCCGGGAGAGCTGCTGCTGCTCAACCGGCCTGGCGGCAGTACTGGGTGAGCAACAGGAGGCGGCAGGCGGGGGGGGGGGCGGTGTGGGGGTGAGCTGTTGCTGCTTACCCGGTGCCAACCGCTCTGCCTCTTCTCTACAATGTGACTTTTTGAGTTGTATACAGATTGTCGGAAACAGGGCCAAAACCTGTCTGAGTTCGCCGCGTTTTCAACAAAAGCACGCGGATCCGCGGCCATTCTGCCAATAACAGCCCTTACTGAATATGTGGAAACCCCTCAAACCTAAAATCAGTAAGAAACTGCTGACTTTCCGACAAGATGGCAGCTTAGACTGTAATTGAATATAGCCCTTAATCAGGGGACGGAAGCTGCACCGGCTGCAAATAAATGTTCCGCTTTAAGGCAGTGATTCAATGAACAATGAAAATCGCATCTTTGTGCAATAACAGCCTCGTTTTCCCCTTTCCCATCGACTTGCTAACAGACTGTACGATTTTACAATGCAGTAAGATAGTGGGTTCCTCTGTCTACACTCTGGAACCTATTAATATATACTGAAATGTAAAGTGTTCACCAATAAATCTATTCTACAGATCTAGAACTGGTGTCTGGTTTGGATTAAAATGAGAAATGTGGCACAATCCACTCAATACCTAACAACCTGGGCAAGTTCAGTGAGTTAATGTTAAATAATGAGATTTATTTACCTCATGCATCATTTCCAGGTCCCCTGAAGACTCTTCTGTACCCTGCTGGTCCCCTATTATCCTTTTTTTTTTTTTTTAAGCATCACAGTGGAGCAGATGTATTCCGCCTGGTGAAGAGATAAAGTTGGTGATAACACACCAGCCAATCAGCTATGTTTGAAAAATGACAGTTCGGGGTTGATTGGCTGGTGCGTTATCACCTTCCACTTTATCTCTTCACCCGGCTCCATACATCTACCCCTGCAAGTGAAAAGTACAGTAGTTTGTTAAACAAAACATTATCAAATCTGATTACTGTAAGAAGCGGTGATAAGGGAGAAGTGATAAAGTGCCTGGTACTTTATCACCGGCCAATCAGATCCTGTCTGTTTTTAAACCCAGCCTGTAACTTAACAGTCCGGAGCTGATTGTCCAGTGATAAAGTACCAGGCACTTTATCACTTCTCCTCCCTTATCACTGCTTCATACATCTACCCCTCACTATCACAGTACTGCACAGAAAGGAAAATCCTATCTGCATTTCATATAAATCAGAATATCTAACAGATTATGACAGGGTTCCCAATCTTTTTCAAATCACGGCACACTAGAGCATCAGAATTTTTCCACAGCAACCCCCCCGTAGGCCCCCAAAATATAACATTTAGCAGGTTGTGTTTACATGTGCTTCTTAGGTATTCTAAGGGCAGGATTTGCTTCTGTTTGTACACATTTTATGATTGGCAGCCGCCAGCACTGGTTTTGTCCATAAATAATTGATCATAAATAAATTGAATCGGTCCTGGACCACCAACCCGTGGCACCCCTGCAAGTGTCCCGAGTCACCCCAAGGAGCCACTGGATTATGATAAACAATATAAGAGCAAAGTGTATTCAGAAACTGACAATAGGAGTCCGGAGCCCAAAATGGGTCTGCAGACCATTCACATGCCTAGTCATTTAGTGTAATGGGGGAGGGGTTGTCTCCCAATAACCATGTTATCATCACCACTCTGTATTCTTAAATCCACCACTGAAAGAATGGCAATATAACTCTCCCAAGACTCAAAAAATCTTTTAGCCCCCTTTTCTCTATTTAAAGTTGTCTCCAGAAAATAATCTGAAAAATATTATGTAGTATCCCTTAACAAAAAAGGTGGTTGTGGGGGAGGGTGGGCACTCTGACCCTCGGGAAAAATCCCATCATCTAGTGATGTTGATCATGCCTCCAGTTTGGTCAGGAATGTAAGTTATTGCAAATGGGTCATGTTCTTAAATTACACCATGCAGGTGGTAGGGTGAAGATAACAACATGGACACTACCTGCATTGACACGACTCCTCAGGCTGGCGGAGGCGGTGTCCTGGAGATGCAGCATTACGACTCCTCAGGCTGGCAGGGGCAGTGTCCTGGAGATGCAGCATCACGACTCCTCAGGCTGGCAGGGGCAGTGTCCTGGAGATGCAGCATCACGACTCCTCAGGCTGGCAGGGACAGTGTGATGGAGATGCAGCATCACGACTCCTCAGGCTGGCAGGGGCAGTGTCCTGGAGATGCAGCATCACGACTCCTCAGGCTGGCAGGGGCAGTGTCCTGGAGATGCAGCATCACGACTCCTCAGGCTGGCAGGGGCAGTGCCCTGGAGATGCAGCATCACGACTCCTCCGGCTGGCAGGGGCAGTGTCCTGGAGATGCAGCATCACGACTCCTCAGGCTGGCAGGGGCAGTGTCCTGGAGATGCAGCATCACGACTCCTCAGGCTGGCAGGGACAGTGTGATGGAGATGCAGCATCACGACTCCTCAGGCTGGCAGGGGCAGTGTCCTGGAGATGCAGCATCACGACTCCTCAGGCTGGCAGGGGCAGTGTCCTGGAGATGCAGCATCACGACTCCTCAGGCTGGCAGGGGCAGTGTCCTGGAGATGCAGCATCACGACTCCTCAGGCTGGCAGGGGCAGTGTCCTGGAGATGCAGCATCACGACTCCTCAGGCTGGCGGAGGCGGTGTCCTGGAGATGCAGCATCACGACTCCTCAGGCTGGCAGGGGCAGTGTCCTGTATATGCAGCATCACGACTCCTCAGATTGGCGGAGGCGGTGTCATGGAGATACAGTTCATCACATTTGGGCTAATAATCCCCATACAACATACTGACAATTAATAGACTCGAGGCCTAGAAGAATTGAAGCCATACTAACAGCAAATAGCGGCCCAACAAGATCCCAACCTTGTGGTCCTGATAACTTGGTGATTTTGTATTTTTATTATTATCAACAAGGCATGTTATTGTACATGTCACACAAAAGTTATATTTATGCACACACACACACACACACACACACACACACACACAAACCCTGTATGTGTGAATCTCAATGTCTCTGTATCTGGAATAATAGACCATTTATAATGTAGTGTGGTTGGTGTCGGACTTAGAACACAATTCTGCTGGTGAAACGGTAAAGAGGCTGCCCAACTTCTGCACAAACAAATACCACACACACACACACAGCGTCAGACTAGGGCTTGAAGAGTCCAGCGGGAAATGTACTTGTGGGGACCTAAGTTTAACAGTGCCCATACACTTGTGCAATCGAATGTGATGCGACATCGCAATGCCACATCGGGTGCTGGAAGAGGACTGGCGCCAGTGTAGCTGGAGTGAGGCAGTAGTCAGCAGTGGGGGAGGCAGAATATGAAAAAAGTAATTCAAAACACTGGGCGGCCCTCTGATTGGCTGAGAGAGCTCTCAGCCAATCAGAGGCCTCAAATTCAGACGGACGCTGATTGGCTGAGAGCTCTCTCAACCAACCAGAAGGCTACCCTGTCTTGACAGTTATTTCAAATTCTGCCGCCCACCAGCTCTCCTGCACAGCACATAGCTACACCATCGCCTGCGCGCTCCTGCCACCCGCTCTCCGAAACCACCGCCAGCTCTCCTGCCCCCTGCATTGCAAGCAATTGCATGTGGTTAAAAACCACATGCGATCACTCATGCAATTCGATAGATAAATGTAGCGCATAATATCTATTGACGCTACATTTGACAGGCGAGCCTGCACATCTAGTCAGTGGACACATTCGATGAGCATACAATACTTTGATTTGTCGCACAGATGTGGATTGTATGCAATATCGCTTTTAATGGCAGCAGTTTCCATACAAACAAACCAAGCACCAAAACTCCTGTTCCACCAAGTTACTATCCCCTAGAGCAGGGGTGGCCAACCCAACCGAGACAAAAAATTTGTCCTGTTAAGACAAAGAGCCGCGACCATTCAAAAATGGGCATGGCCTAGCTCCCAGAAAACCACGCCTCATTTTAATGTCTGTAGTACGGCACTCGGCGGGCTTGAATAAAGGATGTTACCACAAAATGCTGCTTTCAGGAGGTATATATAAGGACAAAAAGTGTCCAGTGCACTCACAGTAACCATTAATCCATTGCTGGGATATGAATCCAAGGACAAGGCACTCGACCAGATTTTCTGTATTTTATTATTTAAAATGACTGCATATTTCCTTCAACGTTTCGGACCCTCACAGGGCCCTTATTTAAGGCACAGTCCATCAATAGAGACCCAGCTGACATCACTTAATCACAGGGTCACATGACCATTCATTAGATCAAATTTCCTTACTCTAATACACATGCCTAATACACCTACTAAAACCGGATATCCAAACTACTGCGCCGGTATCAAACATTAAGATATTTATATAGCCACTGATCACTGATGTTTTAAATTTTATTATCTAATATGGATGCACAGACCTCCTTCTGGGTCTGCGTTCCATCTATGTTATGCCCCCAAAGCCGCACTAGTATGTTCTGCCACAACTCCACTGTCCAGCCCAATCCCGCCTGTCAAGCACTATAGTCAGGTGCGCACTCACCATACTCAGCCGGCAGATGTCTTATTAACAGCCGAGCGTCTCAGATCTCTAATGGACGGCGCCCACTCTGATGCGTCATTTGCTGGTCACCTCCTGGTCAGGCGGGATTGTGCAGGACAGTGGAGTTGTGGCAGAGTTAGCGTGCCTTCGCCACATCATCACGTCCGCAGCCCGTCACGCTGTGCTACCAGACGCAGGAGGCAAGGGAGGGAGCCGCACACAGGGAAGAGAAGAGCCGCATGTGGCTCGAGGGCCGCGGGTTGGCCACCCCTGCCCTAGAGGGCAGGGAAGGCGACACTGGAGATTTCCCTTGTACATCTGTGGGCCAGTCTGACCCTGTATACATATAGCTGCTGGGTTATAGGATATAAGTTCGGGTGCCGGACGGGACACCGACAGACGGGTTCCCGACGTCTACCGGCTATTCTTCCTCGTGGGGGTCCACGACCCGTAGAGGGAGAATAGAATAGATAGGGAGCGTAGCGAGCCACCGTGCCTGCAGCGTGGCGAGCCTGCAAGGGGCTTTGTTGTGCTCGCCATGCTGTCTGAGTCCGGCCAGTCGGGATCCCGATGTCGGGCTAATGACTGTCAGGATCCCGACTGTCGGAACCCTATACCACACCCCATAAGTTCAGTGTTGACACATTATACAGTGGTGACAGAACTTGAGCCTGACAGTCAGAAATGGCTGCTGGGTATGGTCCCTAGGTCAACACCTAAAAATGGTCAACATACCCTAGGATGCCAATGTCAACACAAGCTAAATGTCGACAAGTGTGTTTTTTTTTTTTTTTACCGGCTTGGTTAATACTTTACCATTCAAAATGACATAGATTTAGATTATTATAGTGTGCCAAGGGCAGTGAGGCACCTGCCCAAAACATGGCGAGGGGATGCGGTACCCCTTTACAGTGTGACACACCAAAAAAAAAAAACATCAAAAACTTGTTGACCTTTTCAGTGTCTACTGTGTTCATGTCGACCATTCTTAGGTGTTGCCCTATACATTGTCTACCATCTGTACCATAACCGCTGGGTACCACAAAATAAAGCTCACATTTTGAATTTGTTTAATATTTTTATTTATTGTATGGAAAAAAATAAGTGACGTGTATCAAACAGGCAGCCACAAAACAGTATACGGAGGTTAAAAAAAATGTTTAGAGTGGATTTTGCACTTGATATTCTCTGCCCTAAGAAGGTTCCCTGAAGTCTTTTGCAGTGAATCACAGGGATACTAGCACAAAACGACCCAAAAAAACCCCCATTGAATGAATGGGTAAATTATCCAATTTATAAAGGGAACAAAGGCGCAGAATGAAGTGTTTTATAACGGGAATAGTCGTTTTCCATCTTACAGTGTTCTTTTAAAATAGCAGCTGTTTTCTACTAATAAAAACCAAACAAACAAGGCAACAGTTTGCATCGCCCCCTGGTGTCCGGGAATGTAAATCCACTCTGCTGCAAAAAACAACAAAAACCCTAAAGAAATACAGTGTCTGGTATTCTGCCACAAATAAAACAAAATGGAGAACGCTAAAAGAAAAAAAAAATGGTCACATTTATAAGCGGTCCAGTTTTAAAAATAAAACCATGGAGTCCCAACGAGTCTTCCGATCGTACGTAAAAACACGGAAATTGAAGGAGTATGTACATTTCAAGGCGTTGTACTTCCCTATGAGCGTGTTTTTTTGTTTTAGTTTCTTCTTATTGTTCAGCTGATGGGGTATACAGGCACCAATGCAATTTTTTTTTATCAAGATGCTTGTGACAACATAGTTGTCCTTAAAGCAGAAGATTTGAGGCAAAAAAAAAAACATTGGTTGATAAAAAGTCTGTTTGTCTCTTTTATAGAATGTTCCTGGTCTAGTAACCGCTTCACCGAATTCTCTTCTGCTGCCGAGCTCTGTAGATGTCATGAACCGGAGGCACCACCGCCCCTTTCTCTTCATCATCGTCAGAATCTTCATTGGGTCTTTTTAGTGATTTATTGATCAGGGCGTTGACTTCAATGGGGCCGTTACCTTCTAGCAGTAACTCTACCTGACTCCCGGTGATCAGTCTGACCGCCTCTTCAACAGCTGCGTAAGAGAAGAAAGATGGTTCATATTTTCGCAGGAAATACAGGTCTATACTGCTGCAACTCTACTGTAACAGTCAAGGTCTAATTTAGGTTTTAGCAGCTCCATGTTTTTTCACCAATAGTGAAAGTACCGAAAATGATTTATAAATGTATAGCGACAATGTACGCATTACAACGTAAAAGTTCTCAAGGAGTTCAGGAAAGTTTTTGAGTGTCAATTTAAGTCATATTGTAATCTTTGGAACCCGGTGCCCTGATCATTCTTGACCATGTTGGCAGGGGAACCAAGGCCTTCAAGACCTTGGGGGGCGGTCACCGTGCATTTTCTGTGAGTACATCGGAAAACTGAGGCATTCCCTGGCTGTTGGGAGGGGAACACCATAGAGCAATGGTACAGGAGAGAGCTGGGCACTGACCTACAGCAATGGTACAGGAGAGAGCTGGGCACTGACCTACAGCAATGGTATATGAGAGAGCTGGGCACTGACATACAGCAATGGTATATGAGAGCTGGGCACTGACATACAGCAATGGTATATGAGAGAGCTGGGCACTGACATACAGCAATGGTAGAGGAGAGAGCTGGGCACTGACATACAGCAATGGTAGAGGAGAGAGCTGGGCACTGACATACAGCAATGGTAGAGGAGAGCTGGGCACTGACATACAGGAATAGTACAGGAGAGAGCTGGGCACTGACATACAGCAATGATAGAGGAGAGCTGGGCACTGATATACAGCAATGGTACAGGAGAGAGCTGGGCACTGATATACAGCAATGATAGAGGAGAGCTGGGCACTGATATACAGCAATGATAGAGGAGAGCTGGGCACTGACATACAGCAATGGTACAGGAGAGAGCTAGGCACTGACATACAGCAATGATAGAGGAGAGCTGGGCACTGATATACAGCAATGGTACAGGACAGAGCTGGGCACTGATATACAGCAATGGTACAGGACAGAGCTGGGCACTGACATACAGCATTGGTACAGGAGAGAGCTGGGCACTGACATACAGCAATGACAGATGAGAGCTGGGCACTGATATACAGCAATGGTACAGGAGAGAGCTGGGCACTGATATACAGCAATGATAGAGGAGAGCAGGGCACTGACATACAGCAATGGTACAGGAGAGAGCTGGGCACTGACATACAGCAATGGTACAGGAGAGAGCTGGGCTCTGAAATACAGCATTGGTACAGGAGAGAGCTGGGCACCGACATACAGCAATGGTACAGGAGAGAGCTGGGCACTGACATACAGCAATGGTACAGGAGAGAGCTGGGCACTGATATACAGCAATGGTACAGGAGAGAGCTGGGCACTGATATACAGCAATGATAGAGGAGAGCTGGGCACTGACATACAGCAATGGTACAGGAGAGAGCTGGGCACTGATATACAGCAATGGTACAGGAGAGAGCTGGGCACTGATATACAGCAATGATAGAGGAGAGAGCTGGGCACTGATATACAGCAATGATAGAGGAGAGCTGGGCACTGACATACAGCAATGGTACAGGAGAGAGCTGGGCACTGACATACAGGAATGGTACAGGAGAGAGCTGGGCACTGACCTACAGCAATGGTACAGGAGAGAGCTGGGCACTGACATACAGCAATGGTACAGGAGAGAGCTGGGCACTGACATACAGCAATGGTACAGGAGAGAGCTGGGCACTGACATACAGCAATGGTACAGGAGAGAGCTGGGCACTGACATACAGCAATGGTACAGGAGAAAGCTGGGCACTGACATACAGCAATGGTTAAGGAGAGAGCTGGGCACTGATATACAGCAATGGTACAGGAGAGAGCTGGGCACTGATATACAGCAATGGTACAGGAGAGAGCTGGGCACTGACATACAGGAATGGTACAGGAGAGAGCTGGGCACTGACACAGCAATGGTACAGGAGAGAGCTGGGCACTGATATAAATGGTAATATGTTGTGTCACTCTAGCATTGCACTGAGTCTCACACAGTAACCTTTGTTTTTCTGAATAATCGCTGATAATCACTTACCTGCTCCAAAGCAAACTACTTTAATACATTTATGTAAGTACGTACTGATCATTTGCAGCAACTGAATGCATATACTTACTATCTGGAATTTTAGACCTGCGGAAGATTTCCATCAGCTCATCCACCTGCACGAATGGACCCTGAGAAACAAAAACATTACATTGATGATTTACAACTGGCCACGTCACTGATGGAACACCCCAATGTGCGCGCTTCACGGTAAAGAATGGCTTTAATACAGAGGTCCCCAAATGCAGTCCTGAAGACACCCCAGTGATCCAAGCATCCTACTGGAGGTCAGCAAGCACACTTAGGGACGAAATCAGTTATCTCCGCTTACTAACCTGGTAGCAGAGAGGTGGAGGAAGCAGCTTCATTAATAGCACAGCAGCAGGGGGCACTGGGAACACTCCTCCGGGCACAGGATGAAGTCCAGGAGCTGAAAACACACCACATCTGTCATCAGGACACCACGCACTGGACTCCCTCATATTACACTTCATTACATCACTGCCGGGTCGTTTAGCAGTACCCCATGCAAACAGTCACTGATATCTATATATAGGTCTAGTTTCCATGTCTTTCTCTTTCACACATGCACAAACACATAGGCAATCACAAAGTAGCAGACTAGCTTTCAAAGCTTTTTCTTCGAGCGTGCTTACTAGTATTTCCAATAACCCCCCCCCCCCCCCAGTGGCATGTCAGGAACATATAGGTGGCAGCATACTTAGGTTTCCCAGCATGTTGCAGCATGCTGTTCCCGCGCCCCCAGTGATCAGCACAAGGCCTGTTGTTCAGAAATACAGCCTTTACCTCCAGACTTACACTAGGACCCACAGATTGATCTACAGTTATCATATCACACACAACACTGTGGCGCTGGCTGAGGTTAACGTTCAGCTTCTCCCAATGACGACGACTTACGTGCTAGATGCCTGGGCTGAAACGGAATCATCTGGCTGGTGTCTGGTTTGGGGTACTCGGGTTTCCTATCAGCCTCATCCTTTAAGGATGGAGTTATTGAAGGAGTAACGACAGGATCTGGGAGCATAGACGCTAATTTGGCGCGGGAGACATCCTGGCAAAAGAGGTTGAAATTACAATGACATGAGGAGGGAGGAAGAAAAAAGTGAACAGTGAAAGCAGCGGTAAAAATAGAGTGGTACAAATTAAGGTGGAGGGGGGGGGGGGGTTTGTCAAGGTGTTTTTGCTGAATAATGAAGCCAGATGCAGTAAGAACGTCTGTATTAGCTATGTACCAACAGAGGACACCTACTTTATAGCCCAGAGCTTTGAGTTCACTTGCAGAACAAGGATAGAGATCCATGAACTTGTAGCGGTCCACCAGGAGTGCCGTCTCTTTCCCCTCGTACTCTTCCTTGAATGCAGTGTACCTCCGCTTCTCTACTTTCAGAATACTGGCTAAATCACCAATATTACTTTCAAACGCTAAGAATCGCGCCCAGATTTCACTGAAGGAAGCAGACAAGGAAATGTTGTTTTAAGGAAAATACTATTATAGTTGTGCAGCTGAGTGTCCAGACTACACTATATAAAGAGGGGATGGGAGGGGTGGGGGGCAACAACCTTAGGCTTTGATAGTGTCGCCACTGACCCTTATGGCACCCAGCTTGCCCATCAAAGAGTCAGATGCTGCCCCTCACCGTGCAAAAGAGGTGTGGCCTATATAGATGGCTGGGGCGTAGCCGAGTGGCCTGAACTCCGTTTTTTGGAACTCCGGGGGGCTGGTAGATAAGGGGTTTCCTAAACTTGCTGTGGGTCCATCCCTTTTAGGATGCCACTGCAGCCAAATTAAATAATCTTGGCACATTATGTGCAAAATAGAACAGAATAGATACACGATATGTCAAGTACATACCCAGATTTCTCAGGGGGCAGACTCCCTGATGTTAAAACTCGTTCAAATAATACCCTAGTGTTGTTGTCCTCTGCAAGGAGATAAAAACAATCATGAATGAAAATTGGTATTCTACAAACAATATAAAACAAGCAGTCTAATGTCAAAAAATAAACTGACATACCCGTACTAATAATAATAAAAAAAATAACTTGACCTTAAGGGCTACCTAGAACTTACCATTGAGGTGAGATAAATAATCAATATAAGCAAGAACATATTCTGGGATATCCCCGTATTTCTTCAGTCCTAACTCAAAAATCTTGAAGGCCACCGACGTGTCCTGCAAAAGGAGTCATTGGTTCAGACTTATTCACACCTCCCAATTTCGATGAACAAAGAAAAGCAAAATCTGCTTAACCCTTTGAGTGCCAATGGAATTTGTCAAAAATAGGTGTGAAAATCGCCAAGCAAACTTTTATATTCATCATAATGACCTGTAATGTTACCTTATATAGGAAATACAATCTTTTTTTTTTTTTTTACACATGTTTTTTTTTGAATTTATATAACAAATGTGAGCGATGTTGGCATTTTAAATGGACATTTTACGCTTCTCTCAGAGATATTGACACTCAAAGGGTTATAACAAAGAAAAATAGCAACACCATGTATTTGAGCAGTATATTAAATGACCGTATAACTAGGAGACAATCCGAAACGCCGTTCAGGGACAAGAAGAGGATTCATGGACATATCAGAAATACAGGTTTTTAATACAATGAGGTAACCCAAAAAGCATGTTCCTATACGCAGACACCCTCACTAAAAGATTACTGCAGGTAGCCACTTATTTTGGGAGGAAATACAACACAGCAAACATGTATAGTATAATGGTTATTTGCAATGTCAGGAGGTACGTTACTGCCCTGTCTATGAGAGCAAGGTGTCCGTAGATGCCGAGCAGTTACTTTAGGGTAGTAAAGAGGCTTTCAGTGGCCGCCCCCTGGTCACACCCCCTAACATGCCACGAGTATACCACTTTCTGAGCAGCGTCCCAATTTAGATATGTTGGGAGGTATGCAAAGCCTTCTATATTCGGGTGCATATCATATTGGTATTGAAGCCTGTTCTACGTGTGAGGGAAAGGTGAATATTAACAGAGTGAAGCACTTCCACATAAGACCTGCAGATGGCGCTGCTGCATCATATCTATTAGCAGCAATGCAGGTAAGGTGCTGTGTTCGGCCCTCCGAGCCTCTACCAGTTGCGCCCCATCTCTTTATTGCTTAATTACCAGATTTGTTTATTACAGAGGACGTGGCTATAAAATGCCGGCTGATACGGTTATTTTAGATTAAATGTATTCATTACAGTTATTAACGCGATTAAGGGAATGTGCGGCCCATTTGAGGGTTAGGGACGTTCTCTTCAGCTTCATTATTATTACTAGTAATGTTCTCCCTCTCAAAGCCGTCTACAGAGGAAAGACATTATGCAAACATCCAAAATGTTAGCTTTTTATTGGTTTTAAATCCAAACAGACAACGAGATAAAAGGGTTTGGTAATTGTGAGCGCACAGACCACAGGACACACGCCAGTTTCTAACCTTGCTGCAATAATACTCCATTAAGGCCGCGGTGACGTACACGTGATGGCGGGTCCGAAGATCTTCTCTGGCTTTCTTGAAAATCAGTCTGCCAGACTTGATCCCTTCCGCCCGCCTCGCAAATTTCATGTACTGGATGTAAACCTGGGTAACATAAAACAGGATTCACATCAAGCTGTAGAGTGGTCGTTTCCCAGCCTATCAGGAAACCGCTCCCCTGTTGCAGAGCCAGGCAGTGGGAGAGAGAGAGAACAGGCTGCCCATGCAGCACAGCCTCTCTCCCCAGCTGCATAGCTGAGGAGAGGCAGCTACAGCAGCTGCCTGCCCTCTCTACCCTGCACTGGAGTGCGATCACGCCCGCACCGGTGCCCTCCCGCCCATAAAAACTAAGGTGCCCCACAGGGATGTTGCCCCTTCCTGGTAGCCTTGCCCCTTTATTCGACCTGTCGCCGCCCCTGATCAGAATGAAACGTTGGATAATAAACCCTTACCAAAGTGGGGTCTATGTCTTCTATAGTGAGGAGCCGGTTATATATACTGTGCGTCTTTTCATACTTCATGCGACTCTACGAGGAGAAGAGAATTTCATGACACAACGAAGATTTATTAACACACGGACAATGCCGCAATACGTGACAATAGCTTTGGGGCTGATAAGGAACAAGTAAATTCTATAGAATAGTGGAAAAATCTGTGTGGGAACTACAAGTTACACGTAATAGATGCCAGAATGGGAGGAGTCAAAAGTCCTGATAAGGGGGTGCGATGACTATTTGTAAAGTCATTGTTGAGTGCGACACCGACCTCTTCATAGTCAGCGTAGGCGAAATACAGCAGCATGTTCTTCTTCAGCAAGGTGCTGATGGCGCGTTCATAGATATTTGCAGCTTCGTCGCTGAACAGTTTTGCATTGTTCATGTCCTGTAACACATCACATTTTCATTTAAACAAAAAGGTTACAATTGTAAAATCAACCAGTAACACAAATTCCAAAACTCTTGGTTTACTGGCTCTTAAACAGCACATTGGGGCAGATGTATTAAGCCTGGTGAAGAGATAAACTGGAGATAAAGTTGAAGGAGATAACGCACCAGACAATCAGATCCCAACTGTCATATTTCAAACACAGCTGATTTGCTGGTGCGTTAACTCTTCCAAGTTATCTCCACTTTATCTCCACTTTATCTCTTCTCCAGGCTTAATACATCTGCCCCAATGTCCCTTAGGGCTGGGATCATTTGGTCTACAGCAAGTTGGTCGACAGTCATTAGGTCGACATGGGGATAGGTTGACATGGTTCTAGGTCGACAGGTCATTAGGTCGACACAAACATTAGGTCAACATGGTCTAGGTCGACAGTCAAAAGGTCGACATGGGGTTTTTGACTGTTTTTTGACGCGGATGTCAACACAGTCGACATATACACTGGTTAAAGTGCACTGCTGCGCTCGCCATGCTTCGGGCACGGTGCCTCGCTACTCCCGGGACACACTATTTTATTCTCCCACCATGCCCTAGTATATGGTAGGGCATGAAATATCGCCTGTCGGCACATGTCGGCTCAATAAACAGTCAAAAACCCCATGTCGACCTAGACCATGTCGACCAAATGTTTGTCGACCAACCTGCTGTAGACCAAATGACCGTATCCCGTCCCTTAATATAAAAGAGAAGACTGCACATATTTACATTACGTACAGCACAAAACTAAAACGGAAAGACTAAAAGATCTTAACATGTACAGTTTGGAGCAGAAAAGGGAAACCAGGCACAATATAGAAACTAAAACAGGCCAGTGGGTGTTACTAAGGTGCAGGGAGACATTGTTCAATGGAAGAGAAGTGTTAGACCTCGTGGACACCCACAGACACTGGAGGTTCAGGGGAAAGCGGAGGAAAAACCACTTCACAGAAAGGGTAGTGGATAAGTGGAATAGCCTCGCATCAGAGGTGGTAGAGGCAGATGCAGTACAGCAATTTAGACATGCTTGGGATAGGCATAAGGATTTCCTTACAAAGAAACTAAAGATCAAAAAGGGTAGAGAACACTTATAAAGTAGAAAAAAGGGGGCAGACTAGATGGGCCACATGGTTCTTATAAGCAGCCAAATTCTATGTTTCTATTTCAAGATTGCATGATACTCAGTAGACCAGGCATATTCAAACTATGGCCCTCCAGCTGTTGTGAAACCACAAGTCCCATCATGCCTTGCCATAGTTCTGCTATTAGTGAATGCTAAAACTATGGCAAGGCATGCTGGGAGGTGTAGTTTCACGACAGCTGGAGGGTCACCGTTTGGACATGTTTGCAGAAGACCAAATTTCATATTTTGTGATGAGACCATGTAAAAAAAAAAAAAAAAAGTCCAGGCATGTAAATTTTATATGGGGCTTTCTATAGTGCTTAGAAACATACACTATAAACTTAAAAAATGCACTAAAATGTGAACACAAAAATGGCTTTTTCAGTTATTCTCATACCTTGTATCACAATTACAAAATCACAGTTCTAGTTCTTGTACTCACTTAAGCCAGGTACATATGACAGTGATGTCTTCCCAGCCAATATTGCCAGAACACATCATGCCTCCCGTACACATCGTGCCTCCTGGACACACTGCACAGTCTAGCATGCAAGAACACATCACGCCACCTGTACACATTGTGCCTCCCGTACACACTGCACAGTCTAACATGCCAGAACACATCACGCCACCTGTACACATTGTGCCTCCCGTACATATCGTGCCTCCCGTACACACTGCACAGTCTAACATGCCAGAACACATCACGCCACCTGTACACATTGTGCCTCCCGTACACACTGCACAGTCTAACTTGCCAGAACACATCACACCACCTGTACACATCGTGCCTCCCGTACACACTGCACAGTCTAACATGCCAGAACACATAACGCCACCCGTACACATTGTGCCTCCCGTACACACTGCACAGTCTAACATGCCAGAACACATCACGCCACCTGTACACATTGTGCCTCCCATACACACTGCACAGTCTAACATGCCAGAACACATCACGCCACCTGTACACATTGTGCCTCCCGTACACATTGTGCCTCCCGTACACACTGCACAGTCTAACATGCCAGAACACATCACGCCACCTGTACACATTGTGCCTCCCGTACACACTGCACAGTCTAACTTGCCAGAACACATCACGCCACCTGTACACATCGTGCCTCCCGTACACACTGCACAGTCTAACATGCCAGAACACATCACGCCACCTGTACACATCGTGCCTCCCGTACACACTGCACAGTCTAACATGCCAGAACACATCACGCCACCTGTACACATTGTGCCTCCCATACACACTGCACAGTCTAACATGCCAGAACACATCACGCCACCTGTACACATTGTGCCTCCCGTACACACTGCACAGTCTAACATGCCAGAACACATCACGCCACCTGTACACATTGTGCCTCCCGTACACACTGCACAGTCTAACATGCCAGAACACATCACGCCACCTGTACACATTGTGCCTCCCGTACACACTGCACAGTCTAACATGCCAGAACACATCACGCCACCTGTACACATTGTGCCTTCCATACACACTGCACAGTCTAACATGCCATGCAGACTTCAGCAGCGTACACAATAACTTCTCATTGTCCGTGCAGCATGGCCAACCAGAAAATGTTGTGTACGACCCGCGGGAGCACACACTGTACAATCTGGCCAAAACATTGTTTCAACTGGCCTGGACGCGACATGTTGTGCTCAGATCATTTAAATGTGTATCTGGCCATAGAAGTTGTAGGGTATCTATCTGGTATAACACAGCGATGTACATTCATTCTTACATTAGGAGATTAGGAAGACCATTGGTAAGCAGCTGGTATTATTTGGGGAGGGGGTGGGGAGAGAGGAACTGTTCCTGACATCCGCAAAATTTCACAAGTGTATGAAGCACTCTTACATGATAAGATGGGGAGAGGATGAAGAAGAATATGTGGTCTATAATGTTTATTTCTTAAACTTATTAGAACATTTAGCATTATACTTGTTTTATATTCTGGTGAGGTGGGTCTGGTATGAAATGCCGGCGGTCGAAATACCGATGCCGGAATCCCGACCGCCGCAATGCCAACAGTACATGCCTGTAGCTACAGTAAGTAGACACTATGGGGGAAATTTACTAAAGGAAATTTGTAAAAAAATAGGTGTATTTGTATCCAGAAATACATTTATTTTTGACATTTACTATCCCGAAAATACGGCAATTCGTATTCGTATTGATAGCACATAAATACGAATACAAATTGCCGTATTTTCGGGATAGTAAATGTCAAAAATAAGTGTATTTCTGGATACAAATACACCTATTTTTTTTTTTACAAATTTCCTTTAGTAAATTTCCCCCTATATCAGGGTCATAAAACTTCCAGAATGATAGAAATATACTCTATCCATATTGGAGACTGCGGATTGGACACTTTTCACACGATTTCTCAATCCGATCCATCGGAATTGGATGAAAAGAGTCCAAATTGCACTATGCGTGTATGGGCAGCTTAACACGCAAAGACACTGTAATTGTGGAAGTCTGATTTACAGTCTTAGGCCAACGCAATATTCCATACAGCTAATGCAGGTGGTTGTGCGTCTGTAAAAGCAACAGTAACCATTAGCATCTGCACTTCCACCGGCCCATCCCAGGTGCCAGAGTTCCGTCAGCCACAGGCCTCCCTTCACTGTATGCACAAGTCATGGTGGTTCTGCCCATTTGCAGTGTTGCTGCTTCATTTTATGGAAAGACGGATCCTAGAGAGTTCAGTGTGACCCAGAACGGAACGTAGATGCATCCAATTTGTTACCGTGCACCAGTCACCTCTGCGACGTCAGTCTTGTGTTGGATACCCTCTACAACCTTGCACCGCTGCAATCTTAGTGTAAAGCAATGGACTGCTTTAGTGGCCATGATAAACAAACTTACCCCTTTCTCAGCTAGCAGCTTGCTGGACTGCTCCAGGTATTGGGCAGCTTCGTACCAGATGTCCGGATGATGTCCCAGCACCAGCAGACACTGTTCATAAGCAAACATGACTGAAAGAGAACACAGTGGTTACTGAATGTGGAACACCCGCACAGAACAGCGACAATGCAGCAGACAGAGTAGAACCATCACTAGGGCATTATGATGTTAGTCTTTGTTTTACTTCTACTTGTGCACTATATAGAAAACAGAGAAAATATGTATAACCTATGCTGCCATTAGGAAAGTGACTGGGAGTAGCCATAGTGCCGTATGAATGCTGGGGAGAGCAGTCAGGCAGCTGTTGGAGGATACTTGTCCCTATTCAGGCTTCCTCTTCTGCTATGCACACTGAGTTCTGAACACATTATTGCTGGCATACAAGTAGTCGCACATAGAATGTAACATGGCGGCAGGATCTCAATCCCCCTAAAGCAGACCCCCATAAACAGAAAACACTTCCGGCGCCCCCCAGCGTGCTGTACCTCGTTTTGTTATGAGGGTCTGGTCTTCAGTTCGGAGCGGATTACTCTTCTCCCACTGTATATATTTCTTCCACATCTCCACCTGCTGAGCTTCCTGTGGCGTATTCTGCGGAGGTACGGAGGGAGCGTTCCGGTCCAGCCCTTTCATTACAGTCTCATATTCCTTAGAACAGGAATAACAAAATCCTCATTATAGAAAATATAACCTAGATAAATGTCTAGTGAAGACAAACATAATGGGCGGGGTTCCGACTGTCGGAACGTTCCGACAGTCTGAATCCGGAAGCGTTTTCGCTCCGCTCAACAGAAACTCGACAGCCGGTTTTCAATGTTCCGGGTGTCAAAAAGTGGGCCGTTTCCGACTAAACAGATCAGACTTGTTTTAAAGTCGCCTCTGTTTTATTGGAACCTACCTTCAATGCTGTCGGAAACGGCAGCATTGCATAGGCTGCGTGGTGCGATTGGTGAGGATCGGTCTGCCTCCCATATCTGATAACTACGACCTACCATCAGACAGTACATCACTAAGGTACAGAAGGTCAAACCTTGTAGTACTGTATCTTCATGTACTGTAGCTCTGCACAAATACCACAACAGGCAGGTCTGAAATAATAGAAGGAGGTCTGGCTATTGATGTGAGGTGGAAGTAATATGCAATGACACTTACCTTTGCTACCCTCCTGGCATTCACATAGTCTCTATTCCGATCTTCTATCATTTTCTTTGCGAGGTGAATGTTAATACCCTGAGGATAAAAACACAATGTGTTACACCTGCCGGGTGCCTGGATCTAGGGCGATGTCGGTTATTCAGAATTAAGGCCGTACAAATTACCTCTTCATACTTGCTGTAATCTCTCCAGAGCTGTTCGATGTTGATCATGGGATTGACACAACCTCGCTGGTAGACCCTGCGGACTGCGGTGATCCTCTGGTTCTCCGCATAAGACCCCACGGCTTCCCTAATCGTCAAAAGACCAAATGCACATGACTGTGTATCCAAACGTATTATCATTGTGTGACCTGCCAGTCTGTCCCACAGAGCGGCTAATTCGCTAACCGCTTGTGGGTCACTAAGGCCGGTTTCACACACTCCGGCTCCTGCCGGACGGTGAAATCCCGCACGGCCAGGGAGCCGTGCAGCACACATTAGTTGTGAATGGACACTATTGCGTCCATTCACACGGGACGGCCACGGCTCGGCCGCACGGCTGCAGCCGGATCCCGCCACTGGAAGGGACGGCTGCCGGGCTGTGGCCATCCCCTCCATGATAAAGTACTGTGTGCGGCACGGCTCCCTAGCCGTGCGGGATTTCACCGTCCGGCATGAGCCGGAGTGTGTGAAACCGGCCCAAGTCATCACAGAGCAGACAGCAACCCCATATTATAGGAAAATGCACCTTCTGCTACAATTCAGCTTGCTCCTATAATTCGCACATCCCCAGAGTAATAGGCGATATATATACAGCTGCGCAGTTTTTTCCCCACCAGACATAAAATACCTTATATTTTTCCAGCTACAGATCTGTACATACCATAAATAACTACTAAGCACGTTTAAGGATTATCTTGATAACTATATAAAGGAAAGGGATACTTTATATTTTGTTTGCAGTTTGTAATCGGCAAATACCGGCACCACTGTATAAAAGAATACATTGGAACATGACAGCTGAGTATACACCAAGATATATGAAAACGATATGCACCATAACTTAACGATATTACTGTTCATATTGCTAATTTGTTAATGATCTGTGTTCCTGTTGGTCATTAATGAACCCACCTGTCAACTGTACAGGTAGTCACGCCCAGTGTGTACGAACGATAACAATCTCATGTAATACAAGATGATCAGTGGCCAAGCTAAATATATTTCTTTATCGTTTATCAAATTGTTCAGTGTGTACGCACCATATAGTACAATCTTACACTGTGGGGAGTTCAAGGGAAATCCTTAACTGAGCAAATTGCATAGTGTCTACCCAGCATTTAATAGACGGGACATGCACCAGTCTAAATGTGAATCTCTGGGCGAGTTCCCCCCAAGCACAAAACACAGCACAGAAGGGGCATAACCAAATTAACCTGATATCGGTTAAATTAATCGGGTCATGTTAAAGTCCGGATCTAATGTAATTGGGAAATTTTATATGTAATTAGTAAGGAAGATAAGATAAAATATATGGAACTAAAGTAAATTAACCAGAATGTTAAGTGCTGTGCCAGTGGAGGTGGGCATCCGCCCCGGGATAAAGACAACAACCCTGTAACCAACTTTCCCAGTTATTAGTAAATACCGTTATTTTGTACTTTCTTTTTTTTCTCAACTCATTATGTGTTTGTATGATATGTAATGTCTTTTTTTATATTCAAAATAAAAATAAAGTGGAAATTAAAAAAAAAATAGACGGGACACGGTCATTGGGTCAACAGCATGTTGGTCGAAACCATTAGATCGACATGCATTTAGGTCCACATACAGGAAGGTCGACAGGGTCTTTAATTCAACATGGGTTAGGTCGACAGTCAAAAGGACGACATGGTTTTTTTTACATGCGCGGTGGGTGAATAAAAGTGTGCCGAGTGTAGCGAGTCACCGTGGCCGAAGCATGGCAAGCGCATCGAGCCACGCGAGGGGACGTGGTGCTACGTTTCAGTGTCCATGTTGCCTTTCAAAACAAAAAAAATGTGAAAAACCCCATATTGACCTTTTGTCTATCGACCTAACCAACGATGAACTTTTGACCCTGTCGACCTAACCCATGTCAACCTAGACTCATGTCGACCAACATGCTGGGGACCTAATGATCCACACCGTAATAGACAGTACATTAATAACCAAATTTAAAATAAAGATGCTTTTACAAGAGGACGTATCACTGCTTTCTCAAAGGCTACAGCACCTCATGTATTGCTACAAATGACAGGCGTGATACGGACGACGAAGGCATATTTATATTAGATAAAGAAAGATGACCAACTCAGGTGTGAGCGACAGGAATTATAGGGTTCGTATCCAGGAGATGATTTATCAATGAGCAATATTCTTATCACTCGTTACGAATGATGATTGGTCCTCCAGCCAATCAGCTCCTGACACGTTTCAAAAATCTGACAGGATCTGATTGGCTTGAGCACCATTTATTATTTGTAACGAGCGATAATATCATCATTCGTTGATAAATCTGCCCCCAATTTTGTAAAACGGTTTAATACACAGCGGCAGTGTATTACAGGGAAGATCGTGTCAGGAAGGTAAAATAAGCTCGCTATATAGACACATTCGCCCCTTCTATTTTTTCCTCTCATATCATTACAGACTTATAAGGCTATAGCCTACAGGAACGTACAACTCACTGGAGTACCAGGACCAAAGCCTGAAATCTATTTTGTCTTATTTATTAAATCTTAGCAACAATTGTAATTGGCAACATAAAAATGAACTTACACTCCTTTCAAAAAATTGATGTAATCAACCCATATCTGCAAAAAGAAAGAATGAGCGTTAATCACACCACAAATATGCTACATGCAATATAGGTATATTTGTATAATGAAGAGCAATCGTACCTGGTAGGACATTATTTCCATGCCAATTTTATCAAGAGCAAAGTCGTAAGCTTGTGCCATTTTTTCCCTGAAAAAACAAACGTGGGAATTAAACTCTCTAAAAATACAAATTGAGATGATGCGAACTGGACGCGCACTGCGGCATTTTTTATTTGCTTTTTATATCAATTACCAATTTGCTCATACAAAATATTTTTCACTTCTCAGTTTATTTTACCAATATGCTCTGTGTTCGAGTGCAGTGGTTCCCAACCCTGGTCCTCAAGTACCCCCAACAGTTCAATGTTTTCCAGGTCACCCGGCAGGTGCACTCAGTCACTTGTGATTCTGTGTGGGGACCTGGAAAACGTGCACTGTTGGAGGTACTTGAGGACCAGGGTTGGGAACCACTGTTGTAGAGTATATGGTAGGAATCTTAGAAAACAACATTATGCTGCCTGTCGAGACGGTAATGTAACCAATAAGGATGGAGATTTTCTGCCAATCACAACTGCACAGTCAATCAATCTTGCAGCTGTTGTGTCTTTTCTTTATTTACTACGGAATACATTTATTAAGCTTTGGCGTGAGTAAAAGTGGAGAATGATGAACTACCAGCCAATCACATTACAGGTTGTGTTTGAAAAATTAGTTAAGCTGATTGGTTGGCTCTGTTCACATTAACCAAGAGAACTAAGGCATGCAGATGAACGTACAAATAATATTTATACTGTAAAGTCATCATACATAAACTGAATATGGGATCATAGATGCCATGACTTATATTGGATATTTAAAAAAAAAAGTTTATATCTAGGTCCTGGAATGAGCGGTATTATTCGATCCTTTTCAATAAAGCAGAAGAGGACCGTTCCATCGCCTTATTCCTACAAAAAAAAAATGCTAGCTCTGCCAGACACGCCCTTTAAACCTTCTCTTTTGGGGCCCAAACAACTATGACCCACAAATACCGGGTGCCCCAGGTAAGGGAAGTCCGTCATCATTGCATAAATCCAAGAACCTTGAAGACGCACGGTGTACTTACTTGTAACTTGGCAGTTTCCCTTTGGTCTCCCGTACGTACAACACGTAGCATTTCCAGAGATCGATGTGTAAAACTTTCATGAGACATCGCTGAAACAACTGCAGACATATGGCAAGAAAAATATAAGGTCTGTAACTTGGCACAAACACATCCCGAACTGGCATTTAGATTATAGATAAGTTACTATTTTATGAACTAAAAAAATCAAACAAAGACTTTCTAGACTATGATGTAATGTTTGAGGTGATGTTAAATCTTTTTTTAAATGGTAACAGTTATGGTTCATTGACGTTAGAATTTCTCCAATCCACTCCTAAGGCTGCCAGGCTAGGATCTCATAACATTGATTTATAAATTGTTTGGGTAATTATAGCATAGGCAATGATTTATAATGTAGAACTGCTGATGGAACTCACCTTTTCAACCTTATCATAATTCTTAGCTTTAATCTGCAAGTAAATGGAATAAAAGTTATAATTAAAATTGAACAAAAGTCATTGCTTTGTACATGACCTGGTGTGAGGCACTTGCGTACCATGATGCTTTGTACATGACCTGGTGTGAGGCACTTGCGTACCATGATGCTTTGTACATGACCTGGTGTGAGGCACTTGCGTACCATGATGCTTTGTACATGACCTGGTGTGAGGCACTTGCGTACCATGATGCTTTGTACATGACCTGGTGTGAGGCACTTGCGTACCATGACCAGGGCCGGCGCCACCACTAGGCAAATCTAGGCATTTGCCTAGGGCGCCAGCCACTGGAGGGCGGCACTTCGCCCCTCGCCTGGAGGCTGCAGGGGTGTCCGTGCCGGGTACCTGCGGCACTGTGTGATCTGGCGGCGGGGTCCCTGCAGTGATGCGTGCTATCTGGCAGCCAGGTGGCGCGGGAAGCGCTGCTGGGTTTGAAAACATTCCGCATGCTGATTGGCTGAGATTCAGCCAATCAGTGTGCGGCGAGTTTTCAAACCCATCAGCGCTTCCCGCGCCGCCGCCTGGCTGCCGGATAGCGCGCATCACTGCAGGGACCTCGCCGCCAGATCACACAGCGCCGCAGGTACCCCCCCCCCCACGTAGGCACCGGGGCGCCCCACCCCCCCTCGCCTGGGGCGCTCCGGTGCCTTGCACCGGCCCTGACCATGACTACGTACAATGTAATAAAGTCCTAATGGATTTGCTGACCCAGGAAAAACAAGTTATACCCCCACCCCACGGGCTCTATTGTATATTATATTAGTAGTGTATAGTAGCCATATCCATTTAATAACAAAACAAATTCGATATAATCCATTACAGCCATCAAAGGAACATAAGACAGAATCTAGAACGCTCTCTGAGGCATCCCCGTCTAAGACCTGGTGCAGCTGATTATCAGGTATGTATAGCTATTGGGTTTTTACTAAAAACACTTTTCACATCACCATCTGTGACCAGAAAGTGAATAACCACCTTTTTTCTTGGTGTCAGTTTCAGGACCAATAGTTCAGTTTTCTCAGTCAATAACCCATCTCCTTTTCATTGGAATACTACTAGTCACAAGTTAAAATAAAAGGTTTCTAAAATGAATAGGAAACCATATTTCCTCAAATTATTAAAATATAAATTCACATATTAGTTGGTAGCGAAGAATCCTTTTACCATGGTCGCAGCAAACATATCATCGCTGGATATTGGTGGAAATGTACATTACAACTGTTAACTATTTTAAATGGTATCCTGTTTTATAATCAACAGAAGTACCTTAACCCTCTGAGTGCCAAGGAATTTTTTTTTTTTTTTTTACACATTTTTTTATTTGAATCTATATAACAAATGTGAGCGACGCTGGCATTTTTAGCGGATATTTTACGCATCTTCCACAGAGATGTTGGGTTACATTACTATACTGTAGTATGCTTTTCAATCCTTAAATAATACTTCACATCATTTATATCCTTTCTGTGGAGTACTATTTTCATATAACGCAGTGGTTCTCAAACTGGGTACTGTGGTTCCCGGAGGTGAGTCGGGCACTAGCAGGGTGCATTAATGTGGTGGTCCAGAGAAGGACCAATTCTAATTACTTATGGTCAGTGTAACAGGTAAACCAGTGGCTTTCAGTCATAAAATGTGGACGGACAAACAAACGTGAAACCTGTCCCCCACCACATAACAGGATTGAAAGACAAAACGTCTTTTTCATTTTTTTTCTGCATTTCTCAATAAAAAATGTTGGCCTAGGAGTGCTGTGAATAATATTCTAATACTCTAGGGCACAGTGATTCAAGAGTTTGGGAACCACTTGATGTATAACGTATATATTCCTGGCTGTTATGTGTTTGTCTTTGTAGATTGAATTAGAAGATTGATAAGATTAGATTGATATAACATCTATATTTATATACTGTGGCAAGTTTCACTTGTTCTCATAATGTGACAAAGCATATTATATATCAGTTACTGTTTTCAAAGTTTTAAAAAGAAAGGACGATGAGGATATCAAATGTTGTTTCCTTTTTCATAGATTAAACTGTATTTGTCCCCACATCGTTGCCTTATGCCTCTTCATTTGTGAAGTGGAGACGCCAATAAGCAAAGTTGAAGGCATTTGGAGCTTAATGAAATTAATTAATCAGGTTATACTTGAAATCTGTATACATTGTCTTGCTTGCTGTAGTTGTCAGATATATGGATAGTTGTAGATGCTCAATTAGTTCAGTAATACCACTCAGGTGCATGAGAGGGAGGGGATAATACTGAGTAAGTAAACAAAGTATATGTAACCAATGTCTCCGAATTCTATTATAATGTAGTGTTCAAGATTGGTTGCTAATACCATTCAATGAGCTGGGGAAAACAATTATGCAGTTATCAGATGTCAGTAAATGCAGATTTTGAAGTGTTAGATTTTGGGCCTATGTTCTCCGGTGTTATTTTGCAGCCCCAGCATCACTTGATGATTATGTGATGGACGAGACAGGGAGGAGCGCAGTGTGCAGCCTAAATACACAGCACAGCTCTGCCACTGCATTAGAGGAAACTTGGTCATTTACAGTAACACGTTGAATATCAGGTGATTACTCTCCAACATAGATAGTATTAGCTGTTAGTTACTGATCCCATAAGGAAGATTCCAGGCAGGAAACGCTCCTACGGGACAGAACACAGGAAACCTTTGTTTTATTTTCCTGTGTCCAAATAATCTCATGACTTTCATCACAGAAAACCAGACTATTTTTTTTAGCTTACGCAATTAATCTTCTGAAAATAAAATCTCTGTAGCCCCAGGCTGAACTTATCGCCTGGTGTCCCAGCGGTCAGCCATCTGACGGAACCGGCTACTGAATGCTGGAATATTTAGGATTTTTACAGTTAACTATACAGATTCATTTACTTTTTATTGTCTTTTATGTAGGTGTCTTCATGGACAATTCGGGTTCATAACTGACAGCAGAGAGCAAAACAGAATTCTACGCCGATACCACAGGCTGTGGCACTCAATACTGTGTACTTTCCTACCTTCGCTTCTACCCAGCTGTGTGTTATCATGTAAATCCACAAACCAGTACAGATACGAGTATCGCAACACATGATGATTATAAAAAGGTTCTTATTGGATAACGAAAGTTTTGTCTAGGTGAAATATTTGCGGGACACGTTTGCACTTGGTTATGGTATAGTGGTTCGACGGTGTCTAGATCAACCATGTTCTGTTCGACCATGCCTAGTTGAACCAGTCTAGTTAGAAGCATAATATATAATCCACAGCGTCTAGATCGATAGTAGCCAAAGTGAGATGCAAGCGTTTGGTCAATGGGAGCGTGATTGACAGACAGAAGGTCGACATCATTTTTCACGTTCTTTCGGTGCCTATGTGGACATAGATCAACATGGACACCAAAATAAAAGTGTACCGTGTGCGCTCGCCATGCTTCGGGCACGATGCCTCATTACACTCGACACAAATTTATAATCTATGTCCACTTGGATGGTAAAGTATGAACTAAGGCGGTGTAAAAGCAAAAAGAAACCACGTTCCCGTTGACCTAACGTGTCTAACTTCCTTCCTGTCAATCTAGACAATGACGATTATCTTTAGACATCTAACTAGACATGTTCGACCGACTTGAGGTACAGTACCCCCCCACCGTACAGATGCTACTTATCAGTAACTATTTAGATCCTGGAAAAGTATCTTTATTGGCAGTAACATTAGTTTGAAGATTGAACACTAAAGTAAAAAGTAACAATTGATAACTTATCAAACAAATCGCCCCACACCAAAAACACCCAATACCCTAACCATATTTTGTGGACCAGTAAAGGTAATCCCATTATGTCTACTTCTCCATCCCAATGAAATCTTAGGCAAAAATGATGTACAGCAGTGACGTATTTTTAGTCTTTGATTTACTGAACCTCCAAACTGGAATGGGTCAGGCCACTGGGATGCCCATGGCTAATAACCCCACAATTATTTCACTCCATTTGAATATCCAGCACTATCCAAAATATCACGGAACAGCTCCGACATTAAAAGGTAACATAGGTCTTAGCTGGGGCAGAGATCAGTAGAAAAGTTGGTACTTGTGTATTTTGGCGGCGCCCACGATGAGGATCGCGTCCATCGTGTGTGAAAAATCGGGTCCATCGCGTCGCGTCGTGTGCATTAACATGGCACACGACGCGACCGACGCGATGGACCCGATTTCTCCATAGGCTTCAATGTTAAAATATTTTAACATTGAAATCGTGTCGGTCGCGTCGGTCTTGTGCCATTATAATGGCACAAGATAAGATGGACTTGATAAAGTCCATTTTACATGTAATAAAATGGGAAATGGGCCAATATGGCCCATTTTTCATTGTATATGTCCCCGTCATGTCCAAATATAACTGACCCCCCATTGTGAGCGGCACCTCAGTATTGACGTCAACCCGAAGCGTGGCGAGCGCAGCGAGCCCGCGAGGGGCGGCGGTGCGCGTCCTCCGACCTTTTCATACCCCTACTATCCACGTCGGCGTGGAGTTGAGAATAGAATAGTGTGGCGAGCGCAGCGAGCCACGGAGCCCGAAGCGTGGCGAGCGCAGCGAGCCCCGCGAGGGGACGCGGATACCTTCACAGCTATACGCGTCCCCTCGCGGGCTTCACAGGTGTCCATGGCGACGCGGACACCTGTGAAGCCCGCGAAGGGACGCGTTTACCTGTGAAGGTATCCGCGTGCGCTCGCCACGCTTCGGGCTCGGTGGCTCGCTGCGCTCGACACACTATTCTATTCTCAACTCCACGCCGACGTGGATAGTAGGGGTATGAAAAGGTCGTAGGACGTGTACCGCTACGCTAGCCACGCTTCAGGTTGGCGTCAATACTGGGGTGCCGCTAACAATGGGGGGCATTTTTATTTGGACATGAAGGGACCATATACAATGAGAAATGGGCCATATTGGCCCATTTCCCATTGTTTTCTATGTTAGATGGACTTTATCAACTACATTTGATCTTGTGCCATTATAATGGCACAAGTCCGACGCGACCGACAGTATTTCAATGTTAAAAATATTTTAACATTGAAGCCTATGGAGAAATCGTGTCGGTCGCGTCGTGTGCCTTAACTTTAAGGCACAGGACGCAACGCGATGGACCCGATTTCTCCATCGGGTTCAATGTTAAAAATATTTTAACATTGAAGCCTATGGAGAAATCGCGTCCATCGCGTCGCGTCCTGTGCCTTAAGTTAAGGCACACGATGCCCACGACGGGCGCCGCCAAAATACACAAGTACCGAAAAGTTTAATGGGCAGAGGGAGCACGGATAGAAGTAAGGATGTAAATTTACAAAGATGGGAGTTCTACTGAAGATGGGAGGTTGTCCATAACAACCAATTAGATTTTATCATCCTTTAGAATGTAGAAGATAATAGATAGTAACCAGATTCTATGGACAACATCCCATCTTCAACAGAACGCCCATCTTAGTAAATTTGCCCCAACGACTGAGATGTATGGAAGAATGAATTAAGGACCCTATAAAAAAAGTGGTGTGAAATTAGAACTGGTTTCTATTTGGGGGGGGGGGGGGGGGGGGGTGTTTGGATGCAAAGAGAAAATAGACCGGAAGCAGAGTTCAGGACCGGTTTAAGTGGGATGGGTTTTGGTGGCATCGTAAAAATGCTGCAAATGTGGGAAGAGAAAAAAAAAAAAAGAGGCAAAGTTTTTGAATAAGTGGTGTATGAGAGAGTGGATTGAAGGATTGATATGTGTGCAGCAGATTTTTAGGGCAGTAGGGAGGAAGATGGTAAAGTTGCCTTATAGTGGAAGTTGATCAACAAGTATCTCTACCCTCTAAGGGCCTGATGCAGCTGCACCAATCCCATATTGCTCATGTCTCATGCATCTGAGCTGAGCACACAGGACTGGAAGCAGCTGCTGGTGGTTTGGAGTTCTACGCATTTTGGAATCTCCTCTTGCAACTAAATGGATAACTCCAAATTGCTGCTCCTTTTGGAGGCCTGGAAACCAGTGACAGGAGGCTGCCAGCAGAAAGGTGCACTAAATAGGCATTATTTTTGCATCCAAAAAGGACTTGGATCCCAAAACTGGACTTGAGCCATTTTACGCAGCTAAAACCCGTCTATTTCAGTGCGACATGAGTCCAAGGACTTATTCATCATGATTGTAGGTTTTCCAACCTCTACTTATACCCAACTGTGTTTTACCATTTAAATCCACAAATCAGGTAAATTTGGACACAATTGAATTGTGACAACTGTTTGTATTTCCCATCTAAATTGGACTGTAGATGCTCAGAGTCCCAAAACAATTGAATCAGCCCCTTAGTGTCTTGAGGGTGTGTAGGTAAAATTGCAGCCTCTCTTGCACCAGTTATAGGTGCGCTGATAATCATGGAGACTCTTTTTATAAGTAGATGGGTGGGGGGGGCGGTGGAGCCACATAGATGGATACTGGCGAATATTCCCATATATGTCCATGGATGCAATGCTCAGATCACAGTTGGGTTTGAGACACACTTAGAAACAGGTCCTATAAATTACAAGGGATGAGAGCAGCACCAGCGGGTGGTAATAGAGTAGTATTGTAAGTTTACAGTGCCTTTAATAGGAGATATTGATCTAACACACAGAAAAAGACAGAAGAGAGACCGACCACCACCCCTGAGTTAAAAATGTAACTAAAAACTAGAGAACAGAATGGGCCAACATGTCAGAATGGATTCAAAGACAAAAAGACTTAAGCCTTAAAGTCATGTTTTCTTGTTCATAATCCTGGAGACACTCAACAATGGGCCGTACCAAAGTGGTCAGTACAGGTGGTTACGCTCAGAGCTGCAGTGCACTGTGCCTTCTAGCGCAAAAACTTTGTATTAGATATGCCCCCAAAAAACTAATGGTCTGTCTGGCACTGCAGCTCAAGTGAAGCTTCATGCCGCACTCCTCAAAGAGTGTTCACTGGTGTTGTAGAAGGCAGACTTTACTAGTGTTCCCACTAGGCAGTCTCAGTAGGACACAGTGCCCTGCCCAATTTTTCAATGACAAAAGGTACCCTGCTAATGCAGTGCGACCTCTGCTGTCACCACCAACAGGCGACTTGATATTCCCCATTACAGCCACATTATGAGGTGCTGGGGGGTTTGGGCTCAAGCCTCTACGTAAGCACTGGTTAGTATGTTATAGCGTACAGAAATCTTGTTCAGGCCAAGCTATTTGCAGATGACTAATCTTACTAGGCCATGGTTGCCCTGGCATCTATCTCAGGTATGACCAGCATGGCAGCAATGTTGTCTTCTGGAAAACACAGGTTAGCCACAGCATTCCGAGCCTTCCAGAGAACGTCACTCGCCCTGAAATTTGGCAAACCACTCAAACCCCATTGCTTCTTCAAAAGACGCAGTCGGTCAAAACTCTCAAACTGTTGTAGACCACTCTTTTAGTTTTAGAAGATCATGGACCTCCAGCGGCCTAGGTTACACTCCATAACGAGTATGTAAAGGGAGTGCACATGCGGACACTTCCGGTATGCAGTGCTGCTTATATACAGTTCTGTGCCTTGACATGGGGGGGGGGGGGGGGGGGGATACAATCCCGGATTCCAACTATCGGGATGTCTTGACCGTCGGAATCCATTTTTCATTCCTTCCAACAGGAACTCGACAGTCAGTATTAAATGCACAGACTGTTGGAAAGACTGCAAATTGTGAAAACGGCCGTGGATTGTTTAAAAACGGACACAAATTCGATAATCCGCAGCCGTTTACGTCAAAATACATCTCACTTGTTTTTAAGGCGGATTGGTTTTGTTAGAAGCTGCCTACAATGCTGTCGGTAACGGCAGAATTGAATAGGAGACAGACTATTTCCCCCGGTGGAAATAAAGGCCGGGATTGAATACCTCTCGGAGATGTAAAATACAAATATGATTTGATGAGGCCTTTACTCATATTAGAATTAGTGTCTATTTCTAAATTACTGTCTGTAAAGTTCATGTTGATAGGACACTGAAACAAGTGCCTCAACTGAATAATATTTAGCATAATTAAATGTGTTTATAAAAGACCTGTTAAATAGTGGAAATAGGTTACAAAGCATACCTAGGGAATGGGAAATCAATGCCATGTGAATACAATGCTGCTCTTTTTTATCCTTTGTTTTAATTATTTATAAAATTGAATGCTGGGATCCATTACTGCCACAAACTTTGCACCAAAGGGGGCGGGCGCCAGCAGAAAAATGCACTCCTCCCAAGAGGCACCTCTCCATAGCTCATAAAAGGTATTAACACCCTCCAACATTTCATCTCTCAAAGCATAGAGAGGCTCAACAAGAACATATGGAAAAAAAAAAAAAAAAAAGGCAGATGATAAACCTCACAATATGCCTTCTGTATGATCCTTTACTTCAAAACCTGATGTACTAAATGGTCTAACGAATCTTATTCCTTAAGATTTGGGTGTTAGACATTTTTATAGCACCGGCATACTTAGCAGTGTTGTACAATTGGGAACAAACAATAATAAAACAAAACTGAGGAAACGGATGACAGCCTTGGGCTTTTACCTCCGAGGCTATACAGCTACAGTACAATCGCTTTTCCTCTCGCAGTACATTTTCAGCGAATACAACTGTTGAACCCATAGGTTCCTGGATAAACACCCAGGAACTCTGAGCGCTCTCCCCCTACCCGCCATCTGTACATGCAAATTATGCCCGTCATTTATGACTAGGTGCATATAGTTCAGTGTACGACTGATACATTTGTCAATGATAGATGGTCAATGGTAAAGCAAACAGGGGGGGGTTCAATGTAAATAGTGAACATTGTTCTTGGCTGAGTATATTGCAAGCCCGAAAGCGACAATACTCTGTGGTGACTTCTCGCAGTAGTACAGTCAATCGGATCGGAGCAACAACACATGTAAATTTGCCTAATTACTCAGCCTGATGCGTGGGAATCGGGTGAAATTGGGCAAAATCAGGTAAGTGTATGAACCACTTTAGGCTTAAACATAAATCAGCTTTAGTGTGCAGCCTACAAGTTGTACCTGCAAATAAAGCATAAGGAAATCTTGAGGATAGAAGTCTCACTGCAACACGTTGCAGAGTAGTAAACTGAGTCACTTTACGTTTAAAAGGGAACCGTTTACCAATCTCATAATTTGCTTAATTCTAATCACCTTAATGGATTATGTAATAGTAATAAATCTACACTAAGCTGACCTTTGAGTTCTATTAGGGATTTCGGAGATGTATCAGAACGAATGAGGACAAGTGGAGAAGGTGCCTCCAGTAACCAGATTTGAGCGATCATTTATCTAGAAACCACTAGTATGAATGAATGGTAAACGCAGACATGTTTTTACTAGTGTGACCCTGTGGGTGTTGCCTTTTATAGCAGGTTGAGCCATCAATGCGCTTTCTCCCATGAGCCTTTACTTGAGACTTTATATAAATCCAGGAAACAGTAGGAGGGGAAATGCACTGCTAGACCAACGAAACCTCCCGAGGAACTTGCCAGAGAGATAACGGAACCTATATTTATTTCAAATTCTAGGTTTTTTGAGGACTTTTTTCAGTACTTGTTTCCTAGCACGGCGCCCGTCGGGTTGAACGCATGCCTTAAGTTTAAGGTACTTAAGTCATGCGATCGACGCGATGGACCCGATTTTATGTCAATCACCAGTGTATTTGCCGGTGAAAGACAAAATCGCGTTGATCGGGTCCATCGCGGCCCATTATAATGGGCCGCGACCAACCCGATTTTCCCATAGAGAATAATGTTAAATTATTTTTAAAGTTAAAATCGGGTTGATCAACCCAATTTTACATAGGGAACAATGGGAAATGGGCCAATATCTCATTGTATAGGGTTAGAAAGTATGGTTAATGTCCCCACATTGTTAACGCCACCCCGAAGTGTGGCGATACGCGTCCTCCGACCTTTTCATACCCCCACTATCCACGTCGGCGTAGAGTTGATTTTATATAGTGTGACGAGCGCAGCGAGCCTCGCGAGGGGACGGTGACTCACTGCGCTCGCCACACTATATAAAATCAACTCCACGCCGACGTGGATAGTAAGGGTTATGAAAAGGTCGGAGGACGTGTACCGCTGCGCTCGCCACGCTTCGGGTTGGCATAAATAGTGGGGTAGCGTTAACAATGGGGGGCCATTTCAACCATCAGGGGGGGTTTGCTATTAAAATGGGGGGTTTGGGGGCTTTTTACATTGAAATCAATGTAAAATCGGGTCTCGTTAGACCATTTTACATTGATTCCAATGTAAAAATCGGGTCGATCGCATCACATGCGATTTGGTTGGCATGCGATGCGATTTTTCCGACCCGATCAATACAATCAAAATCTGTGGCGCTGTGCTAGGAAACAACTACCCTTTTTTCTTTCTTTCTTATTTATTTACAGTTTCTTATATAGCGCAGCACATTCCGTTGCGCTTTACAATAGTAGACGTGGAATTGAATGTTGGGATATGTATTGTCAATCTAATTGTTCAATATAGGATCCTGCTGTTCAGCTCTCAGGCCTAACTGCACTTTGATTTGGGGCACTAGATTTAATTGTTGGATCTGCCTGAGCACTGTCACCTATTATATATATATAATATATATATATATATATATATATATTTTGCTGTGACAGGTCATGCGGTGAGATCTTTATCTTACAACGATCAAGGCTGACTTTATTATATGATGAATTAAATCTATTGCATTCTTTCTGATTTTCAGGCTTGATGTTCTATCACATTATTCGACATGCACCCTTATACCCCAGTAGGTGATTTGCAACACATACCTGAATGCATGACGTCCAGTGCGGTTATAGTTATCTAATTTTGGAACACACAGTCCTAGCTTAACACATGGGTTCTAGCTGGTAAGTACCCTACCAAAGGACAGGAATAATGACTGATCAGGATTTTTTTTGGAGGGGAATAAAGGAGGATTTGTGTATTCTGACACGGAGTCATTTGCAGTGAATAAAACTTAAACAATGATACAACTGCAGAATAAATGTTTTTAAATTAGTTTAATTTAACAATAACTTTAGCTAATTGAAAACACACACACACAAACACGTACATTTACAGGTAAAGCACAAATTTCATATTACACAAAGTTCAGAGATCAAACCGCTAAGAACCACAGTCCCACTTAATATATATCATTAATAGTCCTGAGATACTGAAAGCAATGACATTATCTTATGACAGCCTCACTTGCATCTAATAATTTCAGGTTTCTGAATGTCACGTAGTAACTTACAGTCCATAAACAAGCTAAAATTGTCTTAAAAACTAACTAAAAAAAGGACTAAACCTAGAACAGCAGTTACTAAAGAGCATAACATAATAAGCTTAATAACAATCTCAAGTATGCAAAGTAGTTAAAGTTATAACACGTTCACCATTGCAGAGGTTCAGCTATTGGTTTCTGTTAAAGAATAGTTAATACAATTACAGGTATGAAGAGTGCATTGTATAGGGAAATACATTCCTCCACAAATAACATTCCTTTTAAATAACCTTATTGAAGCTTTTAAATTTGTAAAGGTTGTAAACAAAAGTATTTTTGGTACTTGTTTCCTAGCACGGTGCCCACGATTTTCATCTTATGCCATAGTTTTGATCGCATCGCATGCGATGCGACCCAATTTTTTAATTGCACAGGCACCCTGATGGGTGATTACTATGTAAAATGCACCCCCATTGTTAAGGTCACCCCCACTATGAATGCCAACCTGAAGCGTGGGGAGCGCAGCGGTACGCGTCCTCCGACCTTTTCATACCCTCACTATCCACGTTGGCATGTAGTGTATTTTATATTGTGTGGCGAGCGCACGCAGATTAATTCACATGTATTCCGCGTCCGCTTGCCACGCTTCGGGCTCGGTGGCTCGCCACACTATACACTGGGGGTATGAAAAGGTCTGAGGATGCATACCGCCGCCCCTCGCGGGCTCGCCAAACTTCGGGTTGGCATTGATAGTGGGGGTGGCGTTAACAATGGGGGTGCATTTAACATAGTAATCTCCCATCAGGGTGCCTGTACAATTAAAAATTGCATTGCATGCCATTTTATGCAGTTTAACATCTTAGTGTACTCTGAAATGAAAGCAGAGAACAATAAAACAACTGGAGATAAAACTCATTTTAAAATTATAACCTAAACTTTATGGCTCATTAATGCTTGAATTTCAGGAGTAGCCACCCAGATCTAATAGCCAACGCAATCATGCCATTCTTTCCTAAAATGGTAACAAATGTTCTTCCCAACACTGTTGCAGAAGTACCCAAAAATGTGTTGCACTTCTTCCAGTCTTCAGTAGTCCAATGACTGAAACAGACAATGACAGGTTCTTTCCCCCCACGGTTTCATAAAAATCTAAAAACGTACTTTTGGGTATATGCCAACCTTAACCTTTTTGTAACCTCCAGCAGTTTCTCAATAACATTTGTACAACTTCAGGTTGTTCACTGGACAGGAGTTAAAGTTCAATAAAAACTGTAAAATGGGGATGTTCTAAAACATTTGGATGGCTTTTTTTTTTCTCCTCATCAAACTTTTGTTGGACTGCTATAGGGAAGCCAATCCCGGGGCATTTTTCAATCCCGGGATTCAGGATTGAAAAATGCTCAATCCCGGGATTCCCGGGATTGGCTTTCCTAATAGAAAAATGCCCTGGCTGCCCCGCAATTACTTACATCCATGCAGGGGCAGCTGGGTTGCCGGGTGGGTGGATGGGCGGTCATCTTAAGGAGCCAGGCTGGGGGACGGGTAGTTAATGCTTCTGCTCGCTGACTAGTTGGGCGGGTGGGTGAGCGGCGCGGTGCGGCTTCTTCATGCTGCCGCCCGTGACGTGAGTGACCTGCTTGCACAGCGTGACCTCGTCACGCTGAGAGGTCACGCTGCGCGGTATGCTCCTGCTGGCTGGCTAGTTGGGCGGGCGAGCGGCGGGGTGCTGCCGGGCGTGACGTAAATGACCTGCCTGCCCTGCCTGCGCAGCGTGACCTCGTCACGCTGAGAGGTCACGCTGCGCAGTATGCTCTGCCGGGTGAAGCCAGGCAGCGTCTGAGCGGGTGCTCAGACGCTGCCTGGCATTTGACTGCGCATGCGCAGTCTAGTCCCGAAATCCCGGGATTGGAAACTCCAATCCCGGGATTGAAATCCCGGCCTTTTGGGGGCAAAATCCCGGGATCCCGCCGATCCCGATCACGGGATTGGCCACCCTAGACTGCCACCTTTATGGGACAAGTCTCAGCGGTGCCACCAAATGTGATAGATTACTGGTAGATATTTATACTTGGAAAAACACAAAATTACTTTGTGAAGTTGATGTCCCCCTCCCCCCATAACATAAAAAAATTACAATATGAATAATTCCATCCAAATACCTAAAATAATTAACAAAGTAATCGAACAGTATTTGAATTATTAACAGGCTTTGGATAATACAGCTCGGCTCTTAGATGACCTACTCCCGCTCTCCCTGATCTACAATCTTTAACCTAATCCTCCAAAGGCCACACCTTCAGTTTTTACACCGACATGATTGAGAGGACATGGTCTGCCTGTTCACAACTGTTGATGTTTCTTAAAAATCTTATCTATTTAGGTTTTCTTTCAAATCGTTCAACTTTGCATTGTTTTGTATTTTATTACATATTAAAAATATTTTTTTACAAACTTCAAACCATTAGCAATACAGTACAAACAGTAAAGGAACAAGTTGTGTGTGTGTGTGTGTATATATATATAGTATATATAGTATATATAGTTAACTTGTATGGATTAAAAGAGTTCTCTCTTCTCTTTCTTCACTCTTGACCATGTCAGAAATAATTATGAAAATACCATGGTAAAGTGGTTTATATTGCAAGCATGTGCACAAAGCAATTAACACTGTTCTAATTAGCATGTAGCAGGGTAAATAAAAATATTAACATTTTAGGATTCCTCAGCAGTTTTTTTTTTTTACAAAGTAACTTTTATGAGTTAGACAACCCCAAAATGTAGAGGGAAAGGGGGGTGATTGATCGCACTGGAATTAAAGATAATGTATCTAAACCTCTTTATTATAATTCGTTGTAGATGTTCTATATAGTCATGGGGTGTGCTACCGCCAGACAGTGATACAATAGTACAGAGGAAACAACAGAAAGTATTTTTTGGCGGTGCACTAGGAGGAGAAAAAAAGTTTTTTAAAATATAGCTTTTATTAATTAGTTTAAGAAGTTAGATGCGAAATATAAAATCAAAACATACAACATGAATTGACACTGGACTCATTAAAAATGGGGAGAGAAACTCCCCTTATCGTAGTGGGGGTAGATATCTGGATTTATTATATATAGTCACAAAATCTGCTGATTGCTTGGTGTGTACCCTAATACAATGGGGTGTACAATCTGTAGTCACTGGTGTTTCCTGTAGGGGGAACCGTGTCCCTGTATTGTATAGACACACCCATACAAAGTAACCAAAATCCTTGTTTGTATCGGATACATGCGTTGTAATAGTAACTGGTTCACTGTTTCTGTTTAAATGAACAAATTAATTAACAGTTGCCGGACACACAGTATCTCTCATATGCACCGTGCTGCGAGATCATCAGCTACGGTCGCAGTTGGAGGGGATTCTGCAGGGACGGCGTCCCGTCTGCAGCTATCACCCCCTGGAGGCTGTGCACACTGCCGGTAAGGGCTAGTAGGCACACGGATATATCGCCAGGAGAGTCAGGCTCTCCTACACTGATAACCACCGCGTGTTGCAGCCGGCGGCGGTGTATGCTGTCACTGAGATGTGACCCGCATCTATCTCCGGCTGTTAGTCAAGTACTTAGAACATATCAACAAAACAATCAATTTACATTCCCCAGCTACCCCCACTCAACGATCCACGCCAACGCGCGTTTCGCAGTTTTGCTTTTTCAAGGCTCGAAAAAGCAAAACTGCGAAACGCGCGTTGGCGTGGATCGTTGAGTGGGGGTAGCTGGGGAATGTAAATTGATTGTTTTGTTTATATGTTCTAAGTACTTGACTAACAGCCGGAGATAGATGCGGGTCACATCTCGGTGACAGCATACACCGCCGCCGGCTGCAACACGCGGTGGTTATCAGTGTAGGAGAGCCTGACTCTCCTGGCGATTTATCCGTGTGCCTACTAGCCCTTACCGGCAGTGTGCACAGCCTCCAGGGGGTGATAGCTGCAGACGGGACGCCGTCCCTGCAGAATCCCCTCCAACTGCGACCGTAGCTGATGATCTCGCAGCACGGCGCATATGAGAGATACTGTGTGTCCGGCAACTGTTAATTAATTTGTTCATTTAAACAGAAACAGTGAACCAGTTACTATTACACCGCATGTATCCGATACAAACAAGGATTTTGGTTACTTTGTATAGGTGTGTCTATACAATACAGGGACACGGTTCCCCCTACAGGAAACACCAGTGACTACAGATTGTAAACCCCATTGTATTAGGGTACACACCAAGCAATCAGCAGATTTTGTGACTATATATAATAAATCCAGATATCTACCCCCACTACGATAAGGGGAGTTTCTCTCTTCCTTTTTAATGAGTCCAGTGTCAATTCATGTTGTATGTTTTGATTTTATATTTCGCATCTAACTTCTTAAACTAATTAATAAAAGCTATATTTTAAAAAACTTTTTTTCTCCTCCTAGTGCACCGCCAAAAAAGACTTTCTGTTGTTTCCTCTGTACAACCCCAAAATGTAGATTTGTTGACCAGGACTCCTGGTTTAGAGCAAATGTTAATCTGAGACATAATGTACTAAGACACATGATCATAAAGTTAGCACTTTGAAAGAAACCCCATGCACTTTGGGTTTCCATGTTCTTTATATAAATTGCACTTTGCCAACAAAACGATGTTACAAGAGAAATTAAGGCCCTTATTCTGATTGAGTCGGACGGCTCTGTGTGCGGTCGGATGACCGATGTTTGGTATTTGCGCATGTGCAGAGGCCTCGCACGTTCGAACACGGAGTAAGGTACAATATGCGTACGCCCCACGTTTTATGGGTGTTCCCATGAAAATGCTGGGCATACATATGGTAATGCGCCCGTGACGCACGTGTGGGGGGCGGACAGCTGGATGTCAGCTGCCCGCCCATATCCCTGCTTTCGCATGGAGAAATGTCCGAGTGGTCTGGAGCACTCAGAGCTGTCTGACCGCTCAGTCCATCATTCGATGGTCGGCGACCATCGGAGGATGGGGGAGTTTCCCACAGATGGAGGCTTTCACATGCAACATTCACTCACGGTCCGTACGCTCGGCATCTTACCGCATTCGGACGGCGTGAGCGATCCCTACGGTAGGCGGGGCTAAGAACACTCGGTTCCTGTCCGAAATACGCATCCATCCGAATCAACTAGAAGAAGGGCCTAAGGGGCAGATGTATTAAGCCTTAACAAAAGATAAATGCAAGGGTGATCAAGAGAGATAAACGTCCAGCCAATCACATCCTAACTGCCATGTTACAGGCTGTGTTTGAAAAAAGTCAGTAAGGAGCTGATTGGCTGGACGTTTATCTCTCTTTATCACCCTTGCATTATCTCCTGCTAAGGCTTAATACATCTACCCCTATGTTAGAAATAGGCCACTTTGTGTCCTAGTTTCAAATGAGTCATGAACCAGAATTCAATGAAGGGAATGTATTTTCGATGTAGGAATTACCCATAGGTGTAAATAAGTCTTCAAATATGAGACGGTCCTAAAATGTCACCATTAACAATTTTGATCTGGACCACTGAGGGATTTGGGAGACTCAGATAATGTAACAATCAGCAAAATGCTATATAAGATGCTGTAACGATCCCTGAAATACTTGAAAACGGGATATATTCTAGAAATTGCTCAGGACAGTGCTAAACCTATATTAAAGAAGGATTTATTATACTAAATATTCACTGGCCAGGGATATTTAAAAAATATATATATATATATCTAAAAGATGAATATTCTAAGGTCATTTAGGACAGTTAGTATTGAAAAGTATATATATATATATATATATATATACATGGAACTGTTAGCCTGTTAGTACACCATAACTATATATACTTTGACTCCATGATTTCACTCAATATTTGTTCCCCCGCCTCTTATGGGTATCGGCAGCATCTTCCGTTTACGATCTCTGTAGGAGCTGCTGATACTCATAAGAGGCCGGGAAACACATCATTTTTGATTGATACCTCTCTGGAATTTCAAGGGGGCCTTCTCCACATGCACCCTACAAGGATAGCTGCCTTGATCACAGTGACTGGGTCACAGGAGGTACTAGCAGGTACAGGGAGCACGCTGCCTGCCCCTGACTGGAACTGCTGTAGGTGAGCGACGGTTCTGCCCCCCCCCAACCCCCGCTAGATCAGCGGGTCTACCCGCAGCCCCCCCCCCCCCTGAAGCAGCGGGCCTGCCCGCACCGTATGCTCCCTGCCACAGCAGCGGGAGTGAATGCGTTGCAATGACCCTTCAGCTCTTACTGCTGTGGAACTACAAGTACAGCAGTGGCTTTCCTGGTTATTGCAATTTCAGCATGTTGGTAACAAACAAATGAATGAGAAATGCTTTAGTATTTATATAAAGCATTGTTTGTTTACATGGGATTCTTATCTTTATTTTAATATTATTAGTATTTTTATCATTGATATCATTATTATTTTATTATATTTATTATTTAACTTTTAACAAGGGGTCATTCAGACCTTCATTACATAGTTTCCGATGTGAACCGTTGATACGTTATGCCAGCCATCATATCGGCCGGCTACCTATAGAAGCTTATGGGTTTCTATCGCCGCCCGCTACGCAGTGTCCGCACACCCCTCCCCCCTGTCCTCCCTGCTGCCGGGGACGTCGCAGAGCCCAGGAGGTGACGGAGACCCCCGCACACCACATTACAGGTAACGCGCGGGGCCCTCAGTCACCGCACCGGGATGCCAGCCTCATATGCTAGTACATATGCACTGGCATAGGGATGGGCGGGTGGTGATGTATTTTAATACATCCCGACAATAGACTTTAAGCACATCCTTCACCAAACAACAAACATACGTCACACTCAAATATACCACCAAGTTCTGGGGTAGCCAACCTTAGTCCTCGAGAGCTACCAACAGTGCATGTTTTGCAGGTCTCCTCACAGTGGAGCTTATTCTGATCGGTGCAGCCAAACGTGCGTACGTACCAAAACAACGTACGCTATCCGTACGCGGCCGTTGGGGTTAAGTCCACCCACAACTCAGCCGCATACGTACGGCCAGAAATATCGGCAAAGGGGAGTGGCGTACAATTGAGCGTACGCCAACGTACACGGACGGGCCAGCCCTTACACTCCGACAACTGGCGTACAATTGAGCGTACACCACAGTTTACGGACGTCTCTCGGCCGTCTTCCCACCGACTTCTTGCGGCTATCTGAGCGTACGCCAGCTTGCACGGACGGGTCCCTATTGTTTTCAATAGAAAAGTCAGCTTATGGCACCGCTCGTGAGAGTGAGCGTACGTCCGTGTACGCTGACATACCCTTCACATATAGGGACCAGCATATCTTCCCTTTCAAGTATAATTATGAAAATTAATTAATTGATTGATTTAATTAATTAATGTGCAAAATAGTGGCCATGGGATTAAAACATTGCTGAAACATCCTTTGTAGGTGTTAGATGTGGTTTATGTTATTGTATCATAAATACAAAACCTATGTTTGTATTAGAGTGAACACGTTGACACATGTCGACTTGTGTCGATTGAGTGTGCTACTGTGTAAAGTCTATGAAAGCACGTAGTGAATGTGTATAACTGTTTAACAAATACCTACCTTTGCATATATAAGCAGGTCTTACAAAGATTCTTACCTTAAATTAAACAAACCTTTAAATGTAGAGAAGTATAGAAAGATAAGCTTCCAATGTGTTAGAGTGATGTGTGTGGCTTGCAGGTAGTGAAATCATGGTTTGGACTTAATAGACTGCAGTATTGCTTATTACATTCAGGTGTATGTGTTTGGTAGTAATCCGCGTAAATTAGCTAACCCAGGCGCACAATGGCATGCGGTATCTGTAGGGGTGGTTTGAGATGGCGGTTGGCGGCCGCCTGTTTTGTGTCCGAAATGAACGGTGCTTTAGTCGATCGTGCGGTAGTAGCACCGCTCATTTTTGGTGCACACCCCCGTGCACGCCCATATTTACGCCCATTTTCCCTCATTATTTCGGGCGCTCCCCTCATCACGCCCCTATGCCGCCCCCAATGCCCGTACACTCGCGTACAGGTTTTTTCGCACGTAGAGACCCGTCCGTAAGCGTTGTGGAGTGTTCGCGCCTGCGCATTAGCGAATGTACGCATGCGCAGATCATTAAAAACCCCGGGACGTGCGCGTACGGCCCGGCCGCTCCAACCAGAATAAGGCCCAGAATCACAAGTGAGCTAATTAGCTCCATCTGTGTATCTTTTAAAATGTGTCAGTGATTAACCCCTTCCCGACATTTGACGTACATTTACGTCATGGCCGGGAGGTACTTCCCGACACATGGCATAAATGTACGTCATGACTTCTAACTGTCACTGCGTCTAGAGACGCAGTGACAGTTAGGTGATGTCTGCTGTCCCTGACCGCAGACATCCCCCCTCGCCGCCCAGGGGGGGCAGGGGTGCCCCCCCCGGTCGGCGATCGCTGTGATTGGCTGTTCAAATCTGAACAGCCATTCACAGCGTTTCCTGTGTTACCGGCGGCTAAGCCGCTCGGTAGCACAGGGATCGGTGGTGATCGGTGCTGTCAGGTACAGCACCGATCACCACCGATGTGCAGCCCACCCCTCGCACCCGCCGGGCACTCACCCGGCAGCAGCAGCGGCTCCCACGGCTCCCCCGGAGCGTCTGGAGCGCACGCAGCGCTGCCCTCCTCCCCCCTCCCCCCCGCAGCAGCAGCAGCAGCATCAAGCTGCTGAAAAAGTTGTAAAATAAAATATATGCACTGAAAATATATGTATATATATATATATATATATATATATATATATATATATATATATATATATATATATATATATATATATATATATACACACACACACATATATATATATATATATATATGTGTGTGTATATATATGTATATATATGTATATATATATATATACATATATACATATATATATATATATATATATATATATATATATATATATATATATATATATATATATGTGTGTGTGTGTGTGTGTGTGTGTGTGTATATACCCCACCGATCGCCAGCCCCCCCCCCCCTCCCACCCGGCAGCCCCCCTCCCTCCCACCCACCCGGCTGCCGCAGCGCCAGCACCCCTCCCACCCCCCCGCCAGCCGCAGCCGCAGCGCCAGCCCCCCTCCCAAAGCTGGTGACTAAAATGGGGTCACTTGTGGGGGGGTTCCACTGTATTGGTGCTTCGGGGGTCTTGCTAATGCGACATAGCACCCACCATTCATTCCGCCACCAAAAATCACTCCTTCCCTTCTGAGTCCTGCCATGCACCCAACTGGTATTTTTTGGTCACACGTGAGGCATTGCCGTACTCGGGAGAAATTGGGGCACAGATTTTGGGGTGCTTTGTCTCCTTCATTCCTTGTGAAAATAAAAAATTTTGAGCCAGAACTGCATTTTTGTGTAAAAAATTACATTTTTTTACACAAAAATGCAGATCTGGCTCAAAATTTTTCATTTTCACAAGGAATGAAGGAGACAAAGCACCCCAAAATCTGTGCCCCAATTTCTCCCGAGTACGGCAATGCCTCATGTGTGACCAAAAAATACCAGTTGGGTGCATGGCAGGACTCAGAAGGGAAGGAGTGATTTTTGGATTTTGCAGCACAGATTCTGGTTGAATGACCCCCGAAACACCCATACAGTGGAACCCCCCCACAAGTGACCCCATTTTGCAAACTACACCCTTCAGGGAATTCATCAAGGGGTATAGTGTACATTTCAAACCCCCAGGGGTTTCACCAATTTTGATACAACTGAGCTGTGAAAATGAAAAATTTATTTTTTTCATTTTCACTGCCCAGTTGTACCACAATTGGTGAAACCCCTGGGGGTTTGAAATGTACACTATACCCCTAGATGAATTCCCTGAAGGGTGTAGTTTGCAAAATGGGGTCACTTGTGGGGGGGTACCTAACTTTTAGCATCTTATGGTGCCTAGAAACCTACATGGTTCCTAAAAAATAATCTCATAAAAAGGAGGCTCCAAAATCAAGTAGGTGCTCCTTCTATTATGAAGCCTGTGGTTTGGTCACCGTGCACACTAGGGCCACATATAGGATATTTATGAAAACCAAAGAATTGGGGGAATCAATTTTTAGTCACATTTCTCTAGTAAAATGTACTGTGTTCCTTAGAAAAATGTATTAAATTTGCAAATCTGCAAAAAAAATGAAATTTTGAAATTTCACCTACACTTTGTTTTAATTCCTGTGAAACACCTAAAGGGTTAACAAACTTCCAAAATGCTGTTTTGAATACTGTGAGGGGTGCAGTTTTTGAAATGGAATCATTTATGGGGGTGTCTCACATACAAGTCCCTCAAAGTCACATCAGAACTGAACTGGTCCCTAAAAAAATCAGTGTTTGAAATTTTCTTGAAAATTTGAGAATTTGCTATTCATATTTGAAGCCTCCTAGTGTCCAAAAGGAAGTTGAAATAATGATGGCAACATAAAGTAGACATATGGTCTATGTTAGTTATTAACTATTTTGAGTGGTATGATTATTTGTCTCCCAAGCAGAAAATTTAACATTTTGCAAATCGCTAAATTTTCCATTTTTTCACGACATTTTGGTATTTTTCACAAAAAAACACAGACTGTATCGACCCAAATTTACCACTAATTTGAAGTACAATGTGTCACGAAAAAAATCTCAAAATCACTGGGATAAGTAAAAGCAAAAAAAAGTTATCCCCACTTAAGTGAGACATGTCAGATTTGAAAAAAATGGCTCTGTCAGGAACGCAAAAACTAGCTCTGTCAGGAAGGGGTTAATGAGTGCAGCAGCTAGGTTGTCTGGAAAATGTGAACTGTTGGGTAGCTCTTGAGGGCTAGGGTTGGCTACCACTAACCTAGTTGCGTGATAATGAACTCATGGCAACATTTACAAGGATAATAGGTCAGCTGCCAAGTGTTGTGCAAAATCAGATTTCAGCTGGCAGGAGCATGCAATCCAGGTACACCTAAGCCAATCCACGGGATCATACAACATATCATCTCATGTGTACCAAAGTCTAAATATGTACCAAAGGCCCTCAATACACTAGTGTGAGGTATCGCATGCTAGCCTTAAATGCTATACCCCAGCAGCTGGATCGCATGCGATACAAAGTAAGTGGTCCTTTTGCATACGATGTCACTTTCCACACCAATCGGCCCAATGTATTAAAATTGTGTGAAAAGGACACAAATCGCACTAGTGTATGGGTACCTTAAATTTGCTACATTTGAGATTATGGTAGAACATAATGGCTTTACCCATCTTTAAAAAAAAAAAAATGGTCACATGGCTTGGCAAATGCATCTGCAAATAAAACATCCTTCCTACTAATATTTTAGTTCTGAAAAACTAATAGTGTCACTGTGCACCCAGATTATTGCAAATACAACTCAAAAGGTGCAAAACATCCTATAAAAAAAGGTATAGTGATATGAACTGAGAATTCTACTAATGGTTGAATATTCTTTATGAAAAAAGGTTGGAATAAGAAGGATTTTTCCGTATTTCAGAGTATTTTTGTATTTCATTGATGACCCGGGAGGACGGGACCTATGTGTAAACACAAAATGCATTTCTAAAATGTATAAACACATCAATTACACATTTTATTTGTGCATGAAACAAGGTTTCAAAACATCAAAGCAAAACAGGCACTGAATATGAATGCTGAATAATCACTGTCGTGCACATACCTAGTGCCAGATGCATATCATGTCCCCCAGTAGTGCCAGTTAAATGTCCCCCAGTAGTGCCAGTTACATATCATATTCCCGGTAGTGCCAGTTGCATATCATGTCCCCGGTAGTGCCGGCTACATATCATGTCCCCCAGTAGTGCCAGCTACATATTATGTCCCCGGTAGTGCCAGTTACATATCATGTCCCCAGTAGTGCCATTTGCACATCATGTCATATCATGTCCCCGGTAGTGCCATTTGCACATCATGTCCCCGGTAGTGCCATTTGCACATAATGTCCCCAGTAGTGCCATTTGCACATAATGTCCCCAGTAGTGCCATTTGCACATAATGTCCCCAGTAGTGCCATTTGCACATAATGTCCCCAGTAGTGCCATTTGCACATAATGTCCCGGGTAGTGCTAGCTGCTGGGGACATGTCATATGTCCCCAGTAGTGCCAGTTGCATATCATGTCCCCGGTAGTCCTTGACAAAGGCCCCACAGGGGTTGAAACGTGTTGGAGCACACATCACCCATCAGTCTCCTCCCCACCGGGAGTTGAGCTCCCATGCCTCCCCACTCCCGGCGAACGCCTCCCAGCGGGACCCAGAAGTGCGTCTGTCACTGTAGAAGCAACGCGGTATCTACACTGGTGTGCTCGCACGGCTGTGCAGGCACCAGCAGGAGAAGATCAACGCAGAGCGACGTGGGACGGTCGAAGCAGATTAACACCCAAGGTATCAGGTAAGTGTGAGGTGCACCACCACAAGGGCTGGCTCCCAGTGACACTGTTGCACTTTCCTCGACCCCCATTGACTTTATCCACCCACCAGCAGCCGGAGCACTGTGTTTATCCCAACCTAAGACTCTCCACCTGTCTGTGCAATATGGACCACAGTCACTGCAGGAGGTGCAGTGGCAGTTGCACAAGACTCCCCTGTGCCAAGCACAGGCCAGACATTCAGTAATCTCTCCCCCATCCTTACCCCTTTCCCCACACGCCCCATATGTTTGTATGCTATTTAATACATCCATGTGATTTTCAACAGATTATCAATAAATTTATTTTGATTTGCCACATACAGTGTGTCAATCTATCTATTAGTGGCACCATCCACACCTCCACTTATCTAGGCTTTCCTAGCACACACTCCACACTTTATTGGGGTAGACTGAATAGGTTCAGAGCCTGAGCGCTGGTCTCATTATCTTTATCTCCATTATTGAGTCTGGACACACTCAACCTAGCTGCCAGCACACAAGGTTGCGCGACATTATCCTTAAAACGTTTTATGTCCCCGGTAGTGCCAGCTGCTGGTGACAGGTCATATCATGTCCCAGGTAGTGTCAGCTGCATATCATGTCCCAGGTAGTGCCAGCTGCATATCATGTCCAAAGTAGTGCCAGCTGCATATCATGTCCCCAGTAGTGCCAGCTGCATATCACGTCCCCAGTAGTGCCAGCTGCATATCACATATCCAGTAGTGCCAGCTGCATATCACATATCCAGTAGTGCCAACTGCATATCACGTATCCAGTAGTGCCAGCTGCATATCACGTATCCAGTAGTGCCAGCTGCATATCATGTATCCAGTAGTGCCAGCTGCATATCATGTATCCAGTAGTGCCAGCTGCATATCATGTATCCAGTAGTGCCAGCTGCATATCATGTATCCAGTAGTGCCAGCTGCATATCATGTATCCAGTAGTGCCAGCTGCATATCATGTCCCCCCGGTAGTGCCAGCTGCTGGGGACATGTCATATCATGTCATGTCCCCAGAAGTGCTTTGAAAAAAAAAAAAAAAAACTATGGTTTTTGGAATTTGATGACAGATCATCTGGATAAGGGATACTCAACCTGTTGTACGTAACTGGAAGTAAAAGATAAAGCAATGCTGGCATACGCAGAAAGATAGTTTTCTGAAATAACCATCTCCATCATAAGCCTTGGCCTAAACCATACTGAGATACTGCTGCATAACCTGACGGCATGGGGAGGGGGACCCCATTCCTTCGCATTACGGTCCTGAGCCAAACAACAGAACATTTCCTGTTAGGGTTACAAATGCTGGACTGGACAGAATCCAAAATGATTAATCCCCCCCCCCCCCACAAATATAAATGTGTTACTCATCTGCAAAGCTTCATTAACCTACGATTGCATTAAAAGCCAATAATTTTTACTGTAAAAACAGTTCGGGGGCAAACATTGTGTAAAACACCATCACTGAAATTTAGGTCTCTCAGCCTTCAGGGGGCTGCACGGATACAAATAGCTCCAGCGGCGCACACTTACCTGGTTATTGCCATCGCAGTACACACTGAGGAGATTGTTTGTTCTGAAACTTTCAGAATGATTATGTCCTCAAGATTACACAGTGTAGCATGCACAAGTTTTATCATACTGTACCCTAAGCATTAAATGTACAAGGTGTGTGCAATAAGTGCCCAGTTATGCAAAAATTACATTTACAAAGTGAACATTACATATATTAGCCAGAGCCGTCTATGCAAAGTTGTGTGTGCTTAACAGCCCGAAGCAGGTTCAGTCATCTCCATGCTGGATGGTCTCCACTGCAGCTTCACGTGGATCAAAAGGAATTCCACCGATCTTGTAGTTGATTAGTGGGAACACAAAAAATAAAAATCACAGGGGCCAGGTCTGGACTGTACAGTGCATGACCAATCTCCTAAATGAATTGCTGTGCAAGAAAACCACCACTTTTTTTAACTTTGGGGCAGGAACATTATTATTATAGCGCAAGTTATTGGATGGCATCTGGAAATGGCTCCAGGCAAATGCGGAAGGCATCGGGTTGACATATCAGTCCCCAGTGACTGTGCGCTACTGCATAAGTTGTATGGTAGCTAAATGCCTTGAGAACGTAAGAGCTTTGGTGGTGGCACACCAACTATGGCCCGCTTGGGCAAAGCAGCAATGTTCGTCCTTGTGATGGCAGACTCAAGTCATTCCCAGTGCTCCTTGTCTTCCAGAGACAGTCTCCTACCACATTTTGCAAACCAACCACCAACAATGGTGTGGGACAGTCCTTCCTCAAACGCAGCTAGACGGTCGGTGAAAATTGGTCCTGCTGTATCTGAACTCTTGAAGTGGTAAAAGATCATGGCTCTCCAGTGACCTCTGTTGAGCACCATAACACGTTTGTGAAGGAATAAATCATGCTGACGTCTTCGGTGAGCAGTGCTGCTTATGTACGATTCTGTGCCTTGACGTTTCAAAATAACTTTATAGTTACATCACAATTCACAACCGCATAGTCAGATCATGTCTACTCTACCGTTGTAACGCACATCCGGAAACTTACTGCACAACACTTGTACATAACACTTTTATAGATCGCAAAGCTATGCTAAAACATCATACTTGTTACAGACACATTTCACAGGCAGAATTCACAACAATTACCATGTACTTGTCACCTAACAGATGTAGTGGCCAGTTTGTGGGCTGAACGAGTATCAACTATTAGAACACTAGGAAGATGCAAAGACTAACAACTCAGAGTAATTCATGTGGTTCAGTACTTGTAAATCCAAATTACCTTAGAAGCGGAGTCACTTACAGACCCTCGACAAGTGAGCAGCCTGATGGATCTGAATTACTAGTATGAGACAATACAGACTGGTGACGGGTATAGGAAAGTATGACTGAAGAGGGCTTAGGAAAGTTACACAAGCTGTAGAGGTAGCACTAATGGACTGACATGGGAAGAAAGCCAGATAGAAGGGGTTGTATAAGCCCAGCTGGGAAGTGAGAAATGCACTGTTGAGCGTTTTAGTGAGGGATGGTCCAACAGTACAGATATTACAAAGGTGGCAGAGACATAATTAGGAGGAACTTGGATGTGGCTAGTGAATGAGAGAATTCAAAGAGGAAGCCCAAGCAACAGACTTAGGGCATGATTACAATGTTCCCACCGGGGACCAATGGTATAGTCGATGGCTTCTGTGCGGGCACCTTCGGGAACTTGCATAGTCACCGTGGCGCTCGAACAGGGGAGGCGGGACGGAGTCAGGCAGGCGGCATTCTCATGGGGACAACCAGCATTTCCTGGGTGTACCCTTCAGACGCCTGCCCAGTTTTCATTCGATTTATAAGAGAATAAGATTGGAATATCACCAACTCATGTAAAAACTAAGGGCGGTATTCAATTGTTTTTCACCAACATTCCAGTTAGCTATCCCTGAATGTATGATAGCGACCTGAAATGCACAAATCCGTTACCAAACCTGACCATAAATGAGCGAGATATGTGCAAAAAAATAGATCAATTGGATATAGCCCTACTATTCTGTGATTTTAGAAGGGAGATTGGGTGTGATATAACAATTGAATACCACTCTTAAAAAAAAAAAGTCTTCTTGTATGTGAAGATCAGATGTGTGTAGGTCAGAAACAGAGGAAAAGGAGAGCAGTAGGCAACTCAAGGATATTTTTAGATCACCAATCCCCCTTTCACACCGCAATCCCAGGTCTGACCTGGCACCAACCCTGGTCCGGTGCTTTCACATTAAACCCGTATCACCCATTACACACATGGGGACCTGGGTTTAACCCTTCTTGCAACCAGGTTGAATGCGGGGATCGTCAACCCGGGTGATAAACGGTGGTACTTTCACACCACACCTTGACCGGTGCTCCTACGTCACCAACCCAGCAATAATCAGAGTCCGAGGAACGATGTGAAAGTAGTATTTGGGTATTACTTATAGCAGGAACAGAGAGAGATAGTAATTCCAAAGCACATTCCACCTATCCAATGAGGGATTGCAGTTTGTGGGATGATAGGTCATCCATGACCAAAGCAGCTTGATTCAGTTAGAAATGATACTACTGAGGCAAATTGTGACGAACACTTGTGAGTTGCTGTTTCCTACAGAACCGACGTGACAGGATCATGGTTAAACCCGCAGCTTACGATAGCAAAATCTTGAACGAACACCACAAAAAAAACACCATTTGGAACCCCCCAGGATATGTAGCCTTGTGTTAGGGTCTTTAAGAAGAACACGTTTAAAAAGTAAAAACAAAAAAACCCAGAAGACATGAAATATTTCGGTACTTGTGTAGTTTCACGGCACCAGCATGGCGCCGTGCTACTTCCGGTTTCTACGCTCGGCAAACTATCTAAAATAAACTAACTAAACCCAAATTTCCCCAGTGACCATATTAAAAAAAGTTTGCAGCATGTAGTCAGTAGGACATCATTTTCTTTTGAACTTCATTGCAACCATCCACAAACGGGTTAACACCTTATTATACTGCAGCAACTCATACAGATACACTAGTAATACTAAAATCAGACTGAATATTCTGAAAAATTCAACATTGGTCCATTTGTAGTTTGAAAGGATGAACCAGGGAATACAGCAGAGCTGAAGACTCTGGGAATGTCGGCTCCGGTTGACCGCTTCACACTAGGACCGGTGTTGAACGGAAAATGACAAGATAGAAAATCTTGACCCTATCATTTGCATGACAATGTTAATGGCCTACTTGTTTGCCTATTTCACCTTCGTAACACTAGGAGATATGTCCACAGAGCCAGCGGATCAGACTGGCACTGGCAATCACACACGGCCGTAGGCTGTTCGCCAGGTCACCGTGTGTGTGTGTGTGTGACAGGACAATCCTGGCATACAAGGGAATGTGTCTTTAAACTGTTTATTGAACCATATATCGTTCAATGTCTATGGCATTGCTGATATCTTTTTTTTCCATCAATACATTTTTATTGGTACAGGTTTATATGGGGTACAAAAAGAAAAAGGGGACAATTGGGGGGACATGGACATCAAATACAGTCAGGGTACAAATTGGCATATAACGTGTCGCTACGCAGAGCGAACAGTAAGGGGAGCAACGGTAAAACATAGCGAAACGTGGCAAAACACCTCAATTTCCAAGCACAGCCAGTAAGGCGGTGCTAACATTTCTAAGAGGTAGTAGGGTAAGCATTAAGTTATGGTCCTAAGGTGAGGAGGCATCGGGGGGTTCATTCAGGCTGAACTGCGACAGCTGCGTGGAGGGGAAGAATTTGGCACCCTCTCCGTCCGTGACAAATGTGCCAGGGTTGCCAACAAGAGTGAAGGGAGGAGGGTTTGGCCGAGAGAGGTAGGAAGTTGGTTTCCATAAGAAAATGGTGGTTCATTTTCAGGATAACCTGAAGAAAGGGTGGGTGGGGGGAGTTGCTTCATTGCTGAGCTAAGTTTGCTCGTGCAGCAATGAGTATGTCTCCGAGGACATAGGTCTTCTCTGACTGGACTTCCTGGGGGTATAAGGCGATGGCCGGTGCGGGAGGGAGAGCAATCTGAAGGACAGTTGAGATTAACTTGAAGACCTCGGCCCAGTATTCCCGGAGTTTGGGGCAGAACCAAAAAATATGATATATGTTGCCCACACAGCCACACTGCCTCCAGTAGAACAGGATGGCCAGAAGGTGTGGAGACGATCAGGGGTTAGATAGAGTCTGTTGGTGAGCTTAATGTGCATCTCAGTGTGGTTTAGGCAATGGGACATTGTGTAGGAGGATAGAAAAATCTGTCGCCATTGAGAGGGAGTGAATGTGCATTGCTGATATCTTTACACAAATCTTGCCACTGGCCGGGTATACACATTGTTTAGTGTGTAACCTGTTTAAGTGAGGAACGTTTATGTGTAGTCATAGGACATAGGTATATTTGTCATACTAGTGTTTTAAATACGTGTGAACAGTGGCTGCGACACAGCTCCAGGACAGGGGGCAGGTCCATGGGTCACTACTTGCGTAACTGTGCAGCCCGGCAGACAGAGTGGGTCCCCGGGAATGCTGTAGGCTACAGGGGGAGTAGTGGAGGTCAGCGCAGGGAACACTGAAATCAGTAGAGCCCAGCGGCTGGCTCCGAGGAGCAGTGAACATCGGTGTCTGCTGCTGGGGATCAGAAGTGGCTAGCAGCCAGAGTGGGAAAATGCTGCAGCCGGGGAGCAGAAGTAGTGCCATTGTTCGTGAGAAAAAACCTGCTGCCTCCTCCTCCTCCTCTTACCCCCCCCAAACCCATCCCCTCACTTCCTTTAATCCCCCTCTTTGGAGCTCCCCATCCCCTTGTCCCCTATTGTTTCCTCTGTGCTCTTCTGCCGCCACCTCACTTTTGGTGGGTGTGGTATGACACACCGACAGTCGGAATCCCGACTGCACAGCAGGGGGAGCGCAATGGAGCCCCTTGCGGGCTTGCTGCGCTCACCACGCTGCAGGTACGGTGGTGAGCTGTGCTCGCCACCTATTTTATTCTCCCTCTATGGGGGTCGCGGACCTCCACGAGGGAGCAGGCGGGATTCCGACGTCTGAGTAATGACTGTCGGAATCCCGACTGTCGGGGAGCCGTCCGGCACCCCTTTCGGTCTATCCTTTCTCACGTGTCTCACCTACCTCTATCTCTCTGCCCCATGTCTTTATCCTCTCTACTACTCACCTCCCATCCCCTCCCTACATCCCCATGCTCCCCCTTTTTCTCTCTCTGCCTTCTCACCCTCTCGCATTCCCTCTTTATCCACAATCACCCATTTCTCACTTTCTTGCTCCTCTCTTTATTCCCGCATTCCACTCTCCTGCCCCTTTAAAGAGGCGTTGTAGTGACAGTAGTGGTGGTGGGGCTCAAAGGCATAATATGTTAAGGTACCCAAAAACAGCGGAGTAGGACCCCAACTTTATAGAGTGAGGGGTCTCTGGGACACACACATTTCTTTACTGTAAACCTAGGACCAAATGTACTTTGAGAATCAAAGTGAAAGCTTTTGGGAGAGTTTTCCCATTATTATTATTATTTTTTTTTTTAAACATTTACACTGAAAAACCAACTTGATTTTTCCCTGCTAATCTCTCCCAACAATTACTGTTTAAGCAATAAGCAGAACACTCATTTTACACCAAGTTGCTAAATATTTTATTAATAAAAAACCGGAACACATGACAAAAATTAGTGCAATCTTGAAATGATAATTATGTATCCTTCAGGATGAATTCACTTCTAAAATGGTGTTAGGTGCCCTAAACGGATACAGCCGAGTTCAGGATAAAAGGACCACAGATCCACTAGAAGATTGAGAGGCAAAAATAATCCCATATATAGAAGATATATTGCTTTAAATATTTCATAAGAGTCCAATTCGGCCAATGGCTTCAGTTTCCACAACACCACTGGAAAAGATGCAGAATAATAGTCAATGTCACTGAGCGGCACAACATCCCTCCATGAGATAGAAGTGCAGGAGAATTACTGGAAGAGGCTCTCTGCACCTTTAGAAGACATTCCTCTGACGTGTTGGGTTCCAGGCTTCAAAGGACGACTATTCAGATACAATCTGGAAAGGAAATGAATTGCGGATGTTCCGTTCAAAAAAAACTCTTCGATTATTCAATAAGTTTTCTGTATATTTAAACTTGTGCTGTTAATTACAAGCAAATGAATAAACCAACACTCAGTTTTACATATTTGTGTCTGCATACGGTTCCATTCATTGATGGCTGCCATGGAGTAAAAAGAAAGTAAAATTTTTGTTAATTTATTTTCCCTTGAATACTTCATGGCAACCAGGTCCCGTTCTTACTGCGATGTTGGATTATGTTTTCTAGGGTAGCTTAAGAACAGTTGGGTATGAGACGGGTGCTTGGAGTACAAGCACCACATCCCGGCACCTTGAGTACACTGTTAGTATACTAACCCGCTCCTAACTATTCCCTCACCCTCCTTGGCTTACTACCAGGATGGCTGCTGCCTGGATTCCAGTGTCTGGATTTTGATGGGGGTATCAGGTTTCCAGCGTTACCCCATCCTTTGGGATGCCAACTACATCCCCTTAGAAATATTCTCAATGTCACTTAAGAGAAAGTGCCCAAATTTAGATCTCCCAGGGTGCGTCTTATACCTCTCATTGCTCAGCTGATCAAGGTTGCCGAACTTGGTTCTCAAGGCCTCCTAACAGCCCAGTCTGAGAACCTACTCCTGGCTCAGACCAAATTGACTGGGGTCACCATGTGGCCACGTACAGATATACGTAAGACCTGGACCATACGGGTGCCTTAAGGACCCAAGTTGTTAACCCATTTGTGGATGTCATTGAGCATTACAAGGAAAGCCCATTTATTTATGATACAAAAGCACCAATGATTAGCATTATGACATTAATGATGAGATGTTCAGCAAGTTTGTAAATTGTACACACAATTTTTGACCGCCAACATTGCTACAGTTTCATGGTGTCCATGTTGACATTCTGGACAAAAAAAAAAGTGAAAAACTCATGTTTAACTTTTGACATTCCCATTGGCAACCTAATGCTTGTGTCAACCTTCTAAACCGGTTGACCTATTTCAGGTGTCGACCTTCAGTGGTCGACCTACTGTATAGCCACAGAGAGAATCTTCTAGAAGTTGATATTTAACTTATTTATACTAGAGAGTGGTCTAGTGAAGTCATTCTGCAAAACGCTACAAGAGTTGTTCTGGATAAGTAGATGAGGGGGGGGGGGGGGGAGAGCGGGAGATAACTTTTATGGCAAATCAGTAAAAATGACCACCGACTCAAAAGTTTATTAGAAGTAAAAGGTTTAACTTTATAAAGAAGGGGAAACTGTAATCACAATAATCATGGTGAGCGCAACTAAGCCCCTTTGCAGGATCGCTACACTCGCCACCTATTCTATTCTCCCTCTATGGGGGTCGTGGACCCCCACGAGGGAAAATAGCAGGTGGCCGTCGGGAACCCGACGGTCGGTGTTTTGACAGTCGGGATTCCGAAGTCGGGTGAATGCCTGTCGGGATCCCATTTCAGCTGGGCGCCTCACCCTGCCCCTCTAGCAGCACCCTGCTAGAACAGCCCTACTGTCGATGCGCACGGGGAAGCCCAGAGCCCACGCTGAAGCCCGGCACAACCCCAGCAGTCACTTCGGCGAGGCCTGGCCCATCCACTTTGTTCACGTCAGCTGGCCCGGTCCGCCCCTTTCTTTCTGCCCCCACCCTTCCCAGTTCCTAGAAGGAACACTATAACAGACTAAATAAACTCGCAATAAAATATCAAAAAGGAACAATCTACCCATTGGTGTACATTGTAAAATTGTAATTTCTATTTGACAAAAACAGTCATTTGTAATAAGTCTATGGGGTAAATCAACTGTTTAATGGGAGCCCATAACTGAATTTCCAAGGTCACTTTAGACAGGGCAGTATGTCATTGTTCAGTTACCCATTGTACTTATTTGCGAATAGCAAACTCAGGTGGCTGTGGGAGCGGGACAATTGAACCGCTCCCTACATACTTTGATAAGGTTACCTACTTTGCAGAGTTCACAGGTTTTAAGGTGCCCACACACTAGAAAGATCTGCGATCATAAGATGTGCGCATAAATTAGCCTTCAAATCTTTTGTCCGATCTGGACAAAAGATTTCAGGCAAGTGCACATCTTTACCAAAGATTTTTCTTAAGATCCCGTGTGCTTTCCTGTGGATCTTTTGTTAAATCTTCTTATCTTTTGTGCAGCACGTAAGATCAGAAGATTTAGCAAAAGATCCACGGGAGCGAGCATCGGCCGATTTTCGACCGATTATCGGTACATATCGGCCGATATATCGAAAATCGGCCAATCGGCCCAAAAATCGTTCTAGTGTGTGGGCACCTTTATTCTTTATCACTCTCTCTAACTTCGCCCTGAAGATTCCTTATAATTGCACTAATAAATGATACACCTGGCACCATACACAGCATGATGGTGTTTCTTAGCGGCAAGAAAGTTGGTGTTCCATCACTGGAATAGGCATGACCCCAAAAGGGCATCATAAAATTAGAGGCCAAAGTGATGCCCAGCCTAGGTCTTTCTGGTGCCAACTAAGCCAGTGGTTCCAAAACATCAAGGAACCCCAACCGTCCAGGTATTAGGGACATTTCTGCTTGTGCACAGATAGAATAATCAAACGGACTTAGGCACTAAGGTACTTATGTATTATCTGGACTCCCATGTTAAATGCACCCCATTTTTTCATACCCCTATCATCCAACTACGCATGGAGTTGATTTTATATCGTGAGGCGAGCGCAGCGAGCCACCGTGCCCGAAGCGTGGTGAGCGCAGCGAGCCCCGCGAGGGGACGCGGTCTCATAAGAAAAACGGGAGTCCAGATATTACATAAGTACCGGCACTAATTAAGTCACCTTTACTTAAGCATAGTTATCCTTCAAATCTTGACTTTTCAGGTACCTTGAGGACCTCATTTGGGAACCAATGATTTTAGCCAATGGAATGGTTTTCACAATTAAAATTAGACTATATGAAAAGCCGTCCACCCCCGTGAAAATCGATTAAACGACACTGAATCCCACCTGCCGATATACAGGCAAGCAAAACAAAAACGGGCCAGGGCTGTCGGGACCCGGGATTGAATCTTTAGTGTGCTTCGAGGTCAATGGTTGGGAACCGTTGCTTTAGATAAAGCTCAAAAGAAAGCTCACCCCACGCTCCATAATGCAGTCACATCGCCCCCCCCACGCTCCATAACGCAGTCACATCGCCCCCCCCCCCACGCTCCATAACGCAGTCACATCGCCCCCACGCTCCATAACGCAGTCACATCGCCCCCACGCTCCATAATGCAGTCACATCGCCCCCCCCACGCTCCATAACGCAGTCACATCGCCCCCCCCCCACGCTCCATAATGCAGTCACATCGGCCCCCACGCTCCATAATGCAGTCACATCGCCCCCCACGCTCCATAATGCAGTCACATCGCCCCCCACGCTCCTTAATGCAGTCACATCGCCCCCCACGCTCCATAACGCAGTCACATCGCCCAATAAGATGGATACTGCAATGCAGTGGTCAGGGAACGCTGTCCTCATTACCCCACACAGTGCATGTTTTGCTGGTAACCCAGCAGGTGCACAGGTGTACTAATTACTCAGACACATTTTATATGGTCCGCAGGTGGAGTGAATTACTTCACTTGTGATTCTGTGAGGAGACCTGCAAAACATGCACTGCGTGGGGTAATGAGGACCGAGTTCCCTGACCACTGCTGCAATGTGTGTGACCCACATAGATCATTTTCAGGCAATAGTCTCTTTTTGGGACTAAATTTACAGCCGATATCGGAATATATATCTGACCAGAATATATATATTTTTTTCTTTGTAATATATTGTGCGATTTTTGTGAAACTACTTATGAAATTTATTTCACTGTTATATGTAAGATGCAAAAGGGTAGTGACTATTACACAGTAATGGCCAACCTCATTCACTCACTCATTCATTCCCCCTATTAATCCCATCTCTAATAGAAGCAGCCTTGGCTAGACATGGAGAGTAGTATAACCAGCGGACCGGTACCCTGCCCAGACTGGCTGGCACTTGGACTAATTACGAAGAATATTGCTTTACAAACTATTTTTTTGAAATGGGGCTGAAATCACCCCGTGTGTATGGCCCATTACAATGAACTTTAATAGAGACTATTAATTTAATTAAAATACTAACAAAGTAGCAATATACCATTTAGAAGTCAGGGCTGTAGTTACTTCATGGATTGCAGTCCACTTTGCTTTCGTTAGTCCCTAAAATCTCTAGACTGTAGTACCACTGCTGTAAACTAATTAATGTAACCTACAACAGCTAAAACAAATATGAACAATCCTCAGCCAATCACACGCTCCTATACACTACAACATGAAATGAGGAAAGCCTAATGTCTCATGAGTTACACACTGCAATCTCAATTAACCACACGTATACAGAAAAGAGAGAGCAGCCTCTTGTGTTCATGCATCAGAATGATTGTCCTGCGGAGAACATATATATTGATTATTCATGAAAGGTTTGTCCCTGTTGTAATTTATTTCCCCTAAATTCTAACTATCGTGATTAATTCATGTATTAATACGCATGATCTGTGACAATTTTTCTTTTATCATAGTCCATGTGTAAGTATAAAACATATTACACCTCTGAGCCCCCATAGCGAATAGTACAGTATAGTACATTAGATTCACGGTAGCCGTAATATTGGAAACTAAAGAAAATTGAATACACAGAGCCTCTAACAGCAATGTGAGATACACGAGTACAATTTCTCTACCGTCCAATGCGATACTGGGTTATACTATGGGGATAGAGATCCTCCGCAGGAGAGACAGGCACATTAAAGCTTTCAGTGTGGGTGCACTGGCTCCTCCCCTCTATCTCCCTCCACTAGTCAGTTAATGAAAAACTGTGCCGAAGGAGAGCTATGTGAGGAGGTATGTGAACAATAACGTGGTGAGATTCTCACAGCACACCCAAACCAAAATAAGAAACATAAAATTACAAAGAGGTGAATCATAACAACTTCTGAGTTCACCTATAGGACAACAAGCCCTAACCGTGTCGTTACAGCAGAAAGCCGCACAGAGGCGGGCTCCCAGTATCCCATATGGACTACGAGAAAAGGATTTACCGGTAGGTACCCAAAATCCTATTTTAATGCCCATCGCTACGGATGTTGCACATACCGCATGTGTACATGACATAGATATGGTTATCTGTGCTTTACACAACATTTTTTATTTAAATGTTTTCAGATTTCCACTGTTTTATGGGATTAATATCGCTAAAACAATTGCTGCAAGAGGATCATTGGGTTATTCATGACATTTAAAGCACATTCATGCAATACGTGTAATCACGACATCAGAATAGGAATGTAAAGTATGTTAGATTACCCATATGGAGCATTAATAACAATGTTTTATTCTGAGAGCAAGGCGACCGTATTCAGGATACCATTCAAATTAGTTTGCAATAATAACATAAGATCTAAATAAATGACACAGGAGGCAATAAATTGACACGACAAATAAATAAAAGTCTAAAAGCACTCCATACCATTCAAATGTTTTAATGTTGTTGCAGTAGCGCTATGCAACAATCATCAGTACGGTAACACTTTAGAGAACTCGCTTATGTCTTTAACCCTGATTGACAGTTATTAACCCTGAACTATTGGTCCCGTTTTGTGTCGTCCCCACTGAAATAACCCTTTTGCCATATGTGCTAGTGTGATAATACCCAGAAATAAAATAGAAAAAAAAATATTAACCTCTGCTTCAATGTAAAGTTTCCAGAACCTGCCAGAACTTGGAAATTGGACCACAAGCCGTTCATAGGTCTTCCGCGCTTTGTCTATAGGCTGATTCTAGAATTTGGATAAACAGCATTCACAATATTACGGATTTACAGAGACAGTTTAGATTATAAAGCCGCTAGCGGGACTGAGAGAATGTAATGTAATCCTATGTCACTAAACCTGTGCTTCGCGAATGAGAATGCTCCAAGCGTCAAGGTCGTACGAGTTGTCTTCCAACTTCTTCTCTGCTTTCTTCACCTTCTCTGGAACATATTCAGCCGCCTTCGTGAAGCAAATAACAAAACAAAGAAAAAAGAAAAGAAAAAAAACGAAAGAAAGAAAAAAATATATATTATAAAAATATATTGGGTGGTTAAATGCATAATTATACACACAAAGAGGCTAATATTATAGAGCAGCAAAAAGGGGAACATAAGTGTCCAGTCCCTGCCCTAAAGCTGCCCGTACACTTGTCCGATTTGGGCCTGAGCCGTAGGTCGTACCTGCTGCCCATCTGAACTCACTCAGCCCCCCCTCCTGTGAAAGGACTGTCACCTGAGGAGGTCCCGGACAGCACATACACTGCTGCGATACATTACAGTAGCGTATGGGCACCTTTAGGACAAATTCAGAAGCGTTGTCATGGAGGATGATGCTACGCTGTCAATAAAGCTTCAGCAGAGAACTATAAACAATAGCAGCTATTGTTAAGAAGAGGGGCGGCGTATTAAAACATTAACAGAGCTTGCATTGAAATGTTACTACAGTACGTGTGTGTGTGGGTACAGACACACACACACACACTGCATCATAGAGGATGAGCATAAATCTGAACTGCAGCCGTCTATGTGGGCACAATCTCATTACTGGACCAGGTTCTGAGTGCAGTGACTACACAAGGCACACAGGAAGCACTCATTAATTTTTAAACATATTACAAAATGTAAATTGGCCATTACACTTTATAACCTTTCTGTGCCAATGAACATTTAATGCTATTATCTACTGTGTTCACTCTTGGATAAACTGTGGCAGGGGGCAGTTGGTGAAGCAGGGCACTTATGCGCACCTGCCAAAAAGGGGGCATGGTCTTGTTCTTATTTAGTCACTGTTGCGGCCATGCCCAGCACTTACAGGGATGCAGGTCAGACCACAAACTCTCCCCACACTGAATAGCTGCCATTTATTCACCAGCAGGGAGGGCTAAAACACAGATTTTAAAAGCCACTATACAATATAGCCTGCAGGTGGGGGCAGCAGGGGGTAGGCTGCTTCAGCATGGCGTCTCCTTACGTGCCAGATGCATTGTCACAGGAAGTTCCCTGCTGTTCAGCAGCCAAAATAAGGACAACTTCAGTGTGTAGTATATACTAATTATGACATTAACACTATATTACACACGATCACTTGGTGTGATAAGTCTCTGGTAACTATAGCTACAGGGGGGATGTGAACGGGGAGATGTTGAAGCAGCAAGCTAGCAGCAATCACAAGCATCTGAACTAGAAGTAAACAGGTACACACTATGGGCTGTATTCAATGCGGCCGGCAAGGGGGTTAAATGGCGGGGATTGCAGAAAACAACCCCCACGCCGGCTGCTCACCCTATTGTACGTTCTTGAGGAATCCTCCCTGTCAGAGGACATCCCCCAAATAGTGAGGCTCGCGGCTAATGTGGGGAGCCCGCTGCATTTAGCTGTGAGCCTCGCTGTTTCAGCGGCAGAACACACCGTTTCCTCGTCGCTACAAAAACCTAGCGAGGTGGAAACGGCGCATGCAGGGGGTCAGTTGCATTACTGAGCCTGCGAGCATTCAACACAACTAAGATATATATTGCAGCTATCAGTACTCTGGCTGTATGTACGAAGTCAGTCCAAAAACAATCAGGTAAAGCTACAGGCAGCTTCTTGCTTCCATGAAACGCTTCCTCCATACAGTGCAGTGGCGTAGCTTGGTTTGGGCCCCCGCCGTTAATGGGCCCCCCCATCACTGCAGGCTTACCTGTCTGCGCGTCCTGGCTCCCCTCCTGGCTTCAATTAATTCTATGCAGACGGACCACGATAAAATGGCCGCCCCCATACCGCAGAGAGTTTCAGAGAACTGTCTGCTTTAAGGGGCGTCCATTTTATCGTGGTCCGTTTCCATAGAATTGATTGAAGCCAGGAGGGGAGCCGGGATGCAGCCCCCCGGCGCCCCCACATGCACAGCGCCCCCCCGCGACCGCGGGGGGCTGCGGTGCTAAAGTTACGCCACTGATACAATGCAAGTCTGCTGGGCAGCCAGAGCATCATATGCACCCTCCCTGCAAGATCAGAACACATTGCTTACACGGTCAACTCAGTCATGGCCACATGCCGCCTAGTACAATAGGTACGACATCACCAATTTCCTGTGCACCACAGTGTGTTGTGCAAATAACTACCCCTGTAAAGGTGCCCACACACTAGAAAGATCTGCGATCTTAAGATGTGCGCATAAATTAGCCTTCAAATCTTTTGTCCGATCTGGACAAAAGATTTCAGGCAAGCGCACATCTTTACCAAAGATTTTTCTTAAGATCCCATGTGCGTTCCTATGGATCTTTTGTTAAATCTTCTGATCTTTTGTGCAGCACGTAAGATCAGAAGATTTAGCAAAAGATCCACGGGAGCGCGCATCGGCCGATTTTCGACCGATTATCGGTAAATATCGACCGATATATCGGCCGATTTATCGAAAATCGGCCAATCGGCCCAAAAATCGTTCTAGTGTGTGGGCACCTTTACACATCATGGCTAAGCCACTAATTGGCCTCTATTATATATTGTTCCCCAGTAACATGCAGGTCAACATCTCTTTAGTGCAAAACCAGACACCAGAAAGTGGGAATTCAATTAGTAGCTTAGCTGTCATGTGACTGGGATGGGGCACCAAGGCCAGTCCTTCCCATCCCATATTCATGCCCAGCCTGCCAGAACTGGTGTATACGTGCGCAGCTGAACACGGAGGTATGATGGTGGCACATTACTGCCAACTACTGTGTACATGTTACAGGACATTTTGTAGGTAGCGCAATATAGAGTTTACAATAGGAAGGCATACATTGGGGGCGGGCATACGGCAGTGCCAGGCATCCCCCGAGTGCACTGGTGCGGCAGCTGGGACAGATGGGCATGCTGTCCTAGCAGGGTGGTGGTTAGGGTGCATTTTGCCCTTTAAAAAAAAAAAAAAAGCCGAGAAGGGCAACATTAATGCCTCGTAATCCCCTAGTACTCAAGTTCAGTCACAAGAGCCATTGTCATAGATACAAGTGTATCAATAGCACATTCTATCACCATTACACCGACAAAGACCGCCATGATGTTAAGAAATCGACACAGACCTGCACATCTTCATTGCAGGTCCATTAGACACTTCGGCCACCATCCAGCCACCTTGCATTAAAGGAGGCAGCCTGCATGTTCCGAGTGGGTTGGGATCATTTGGTCTATTGCATTATGGTAGAAAGTCATTAGGTCGAATCCATTAGGTCGACATGCTAAAAGGTCGACATGATTCTAGGTCGACATGGGAAAAGGTCGACATGATTCTAGGTCGAAAGGTCATTAGTTCGACAGGTCATTAGTTCGACAAGGTCATTAGTTCGACATTGTCTATGTCGACATTCACAAGGTCGACATGGGGTTTTTCACTGTTTTTTTACCTGAATGTCAACACAGTCGACATGGACACAGTTTAAAGTGCACTGCATCCCCTCGCATCGCTCGCTGCGCTCGCTATGCGTCGGGCACGGTGCCTCGCTACGCTCGGCACACTATTTTATTCTCCCACCACGCCCTAGTGGATGGTAGGGCATGAAATACCGCCTGTCGGCACATGTTGGCTCAAAAAACAGTGAAAAACTCCATGTCGACCTTGTGAATGTCGACATAGACAATGTCGAACTAATGACCTTGTCGAACTAATGACCTGTCGAACTAATGACCTTTCGAACTAGAATCATGTCGACCTTTTCCCATGTCGACCTAGAGTCATGTCGACCTTTTAGCATGTCGACCTTTTAGCATGTCGACCTAATGACTTTCTACCATAATGCAGTAGACCAAATGACCGCATCCCTTCCGAGTACAGTAACAATCATTTTCTTGGTTCACAGACAGTATAAGCAGACACATAGGGGTTGATGCCATTCAAAATTATGTGAAAAGCGTTACGAGGGAGCTCCCAGCACTAGTATAATCAGTGCGCTGTTAAATGAGAGAATGCCGGCACTCGCGGTTGTTGAGTCGCGCGTACTGCACACTTTCCGACTTAAGTGCCCCATAGCAATGCTGCCTGCACTGCACTAGGGAACCAAACAGAATTGCCACCCTAGTTTTGTTAGATTCTGCTCACACCCTCCCTGCGCTATTCACATCATTTTGAATAGGATTGTCACCCTTGTGCCAACTGTCCGCAGAAACGATGGACTAACATTGGGGTCAATTCAAATTAGTGCGCTGTTAAGTCCAACAAATTTATTTCTGCTCACAAACTGTGGTCCAAGTAGAAAACCGATAAAAATAGGTTGGGTTGCTGTTTTGTACCCAACATGGCACAAACAGCATTGCAGCAGGTCTCTTATGTTGGAGAATGCTGGTTATGAGGATTAAAACACCCGCAAGTACCGGTACTGTGACATAATATCACGCTGATATGAATAGCTCCGGAGTCCCCACCCAGTGCTGAATTTAGTCGACCCCATTGAATAGCTACAGGGCCCTCGGCTCACAACGGCCTCGAACTCTTCTTACAGTGTCATTAAAAACCAACAGATCACAATTTAAATGACTTTCAGCAAAAGCGATCAGTCACTGCTGCTCACGAAACAATGGCGCCTTTAATCTGGTGCATTATGCCAGCAGGCATCACCGCGATATCCTCTAGTGTGCAATCTGTGCCGACATCACAAATGTTCCTTCCCTCTTGATGTCAGCAGAACAACAGCACAACACAAGGATGTGGGGAAGTGGAATCTCACCAATATCAGAATACATGCAAAACATTTAAAACTTTTGGAATGGATTAAGAGTCTTGTAATATATGGCAAACAACTCATGCCCCAGAACACCACATCACAGTATACATAAGGGGAGACATTTGTGCAAAATTTACTTATTTACCTAGAGGCCAGAACAAACACACACAAAGAAATTGGCTAATATCACATGATTTGTATGTGATTTATCACTGCTCCTGTACACTCTAGAACAGTGGTTCTCAACCTTGGTCCTCAGGAACCACCAACAGTTCACCTTTTCCAGGTCTCCACAGAGAATCACAAGTGAAGTAATTGGCCCCACCTGTGGATCTTTTAAAATGTGTCAGTGAGTAATGAGTGCACCGGTCTGGTGCCCTGGAAAACAAACTGTTGGGGGTCCTTGAGGACCTATGTTGAGAACCACTGCACTAGATGACAATGTTTAACTATTTCTACCAATTTGAACTGTAACATTTGTTATTCATTTAGTGTACGCACTATGTCGCTAACAGTGCGCACTCCCTCGCATGGTCAGCAACATACGCCATTGGCCATGCATGCAACTCAAACTGAGGATATCGTCAACAGTAGCATATACCTGTATGCGGCCACCGACGATATCTTATGCAAAACTGCACTGTGCACTATGGGCCTGATTCAGACATGATGGCTGATCTGTATACTTAAGGGGGAAAGGGGAAGGGGATGGTGACCGGTGCACAAGAGATAACAATTTATTTATTAATGAAAGGAGATAAGAAGATCCACAGTCGATAAATTAAAGGGGATAGTTAGTCTCCCTAATTTTTAACAATTATTCGGGTGGAGGTGCGCCCTGGAGAGTAAATGGGTTACTGGAAAAAGAAGAAAAAAAGACTCTCTCTTTGTTGGGGCACTCTTGGATTATTGAGATTTTAACAGAGATAAGATTATCACATATCTAGAAATAGGGAAAAACCCACAGACCACTTGCCTATGTGTGGTCCAGAAATGAGAAAAGTAACCGATTAAAAGATACTAGATAACAAGGTTCAGGAAAACAGAGCTACAGTCCCTATGGACGGGGCTGTCTCCGAGTCCTGTTAGTGAAAATGCTACAAATATTAAAATGTAGATTTTAATGTAAACTCTTTAAAATATGCTAGACAAACATATAGACGAAACAAAAACATATATATAAATACACAAACATGTGCAACAGGTTAATGCAATGCAGCACAGTCTGAAACCGCTACTGATAACCATGCACAATAGGGCTCATATGTTGTATGGCTCATCTGCAAAGTAGCCAATCACTTAGTAGATAGCCACCGTCCAGACAGAAAGAAAACATGTCCTGTGCAAATCTGCCAGCAAACAGATCGCTAATGCCGACCCAGTCACAAATCCATCCGCAATTCCTGAACCATTAGATGCTTTTTCCAGTCTAAGCAAATGGAAGTCTGACCCTTTCACATCTCTGCGACAGAGACAGGCTGATCAAGGCCGACGCGGACGTCACGGGCCCTTTCTTAAACTGCTTGGGGACGTCTGCATTTATTTGGGAACTCCCTGAAAACGGGATCCTCTGAGGGTAAGATGAATAATTCTTGGAATTAATGAGCCTGAATCACTGCCTCACCTTTATAATGCAATCATAGATTCTGTATTATAAAGAAATATAAAACTTCTTACACTAAACATTTGTTTGTCCAGGCAAAAGCAGGTAACTGAGCGCCCAATAGTTTATGTGCATGTCACACACAAATACACCCAGGTTTAGATGCATAAAAGCAACGAAACCTGTCTATAGTACTGGGGGGGATTTTTAGAACACATCACTAATTAGTAGGTGATGATTAATGGTTGCCCAACACTATTTAATAGTGTCCAAAACAGAATACCACCCCCCGCATTACATAAATACAATAGCCCTTATTCAGATCTGATTGCAGCACAAATTTGTTCTCAAATTGGCCAAAACCATGTGCACTGCAGGTGGGGCAGATGTAACATCTATAGAGAGAGTTATGGTGTGTACACACAGCAGATATGCTGTGCTATGAGAGTCCCAATATGATCAGATCGTATCGGCACTCGCATAGCATGGCATGCTTCAGAGAGACTCTATATAGTGCAGATCCGCACTATATAGTCTTGCCTGCCCTCTATCTGGCTGCCGATATGCGCTCACACGGGAGCACGCATCGGGCTCTTAAGCCCTAAAAAAAAAAACACACACAATCAGCATGCGATATGGCTTCCGATGTTCACTATATCGGCAACATGAGAAGCCATATCGGCCTGTGTGTACACACCATTATATTTGGGTGAGTTATTTTGTTTCTGTGCAGGGTAAATACTGGCTGCATTATTATTACACTGCAATTTAGATTTCAGTTTCAACACACCCCACCCAAATCTAACTCTCTCTGCACATGTTACATCTGCCCCACCTGCAGCACACATGGTTTTGCCCATTTTGAGAACAAATTTGTACTGCAATCAGATCTGATTAAGGTCCAATGTCCATTTGATCCCCGTATGTAAAATTTAGACGTCCTTCTGTCAAATTTGGCCACCGAACATTGCACTACCTCCAAAACTATTGTGCACCAGACACGCAGATATCATAAATGTAAAGGGGGGGGGGGGGGGGGGGGAACGATAACTCGAACTCTTAATATACTTCACAGCACGTGCAGCTTATTTACTCCTCCATATAAAGCTCCCAGCATTTAGCAAATGACAAAAACTGACGCGGGGCCCAAACTAAAAAGTAGCGATCTTCCTAAATTGTTTGGCAAAAAGGCTAACCCCAGAACACTGACTGGAAATACATTAATACAGCATTATATAACTCATCACAATTCAATACTTCATGATAAAAGAGAGCCTTTAAGCGGTATTCAATGAGAATACCTGCGAGGTGCAGCGAATCCTTTTTGGGATTCGCTGCACATTCGCCACGTTCCGGAGCCGGCGGGCTCCGGTATTCAACGTGTCAGGGGCTCGCTGCCCCTGACTGGCGAATATGAGCTCCTGCGGCGATTGCCGCAGGGAGCCTGAGGATGGTGCCAGGCAGAGAGATGGTAGTCTCTCTGCCTGCCCCAGAACTTTGTGGGGGGTAGGTGGGCTCCCCGGGTGCCAGGCAGCACAGGCTGCCCCCCCAGGGGTGCCAGCAGGGGAGCGTATATTCACTAAACACGATCGGGTGCAGTGAATATATTAATATCTAATGAATAAAAATAGCATGCCCCTCCTCAGAATAAAATTCCTGATTTTTTGACACCAAATGTAAAAAAACAAAACACTTTATTTTAAAAGTTCACATTCCACTTCACCATAAAAAGATAGCGATTGCTACTCGGTGAATCATGGTGAAAAAAACCTTGAAATGTATTTGCCATGTGGTCATTGAATAGGGTGATTCACCGTTTTAGTCAAAAATTCGCCAAACAGCACAAATTCGCCATAAAAACATGGCGAATCAGGCTCATTGAATACCGCCCACTGTCTTTGAATGCAAACAAACCAGTACTGTATGACATGACGAGGGGATACATGAACAAAGCCAGGTAACAGAAAGAGAGCCATTTACACTAATGGGTACACTGGTTGCTATGGGCAACATCACCTCTTCAATTTTAGAAGCTTTGGTGAATATACCTTTAAGTCAGAGGTACCATTAACGTCTTGTAACGGAGGGAATACAATTGGTCAGTGGCTGTTGGTCACAAGGATTTAGCTTTGAAATAAAGCAGTGCATTATAGTTCCCATACACTGGTCCCATTTGTGTTTGATGTCCGATCCAATGTGAGGTCATATGCACATCAGATGGGATACAGAGGTCAACATTGACAGCCCTCCTGGCGGCAGGGGAATGGGGTCGCATGTAATACATTACATGTGATAGAACCGCATGCAGCTCAATGGTTGTTGGATGGCCACAAACTGCTGTGACACATCGCAGTACTGTATGGCCAGCTTTATGTCTAATGGGGACTTATCCACCCCACACAATAGTGGCAACAATTTTGTGGGCTCAACTAAATCATTATAATATAACCCACAACCCTCATGAATACAAGTCAGTGTCAGTTACTCGGAGGCAATGATAACAATTCGAATGCTGCTCTGAGCGAGCGCCCATTACTGTTTATGAGGCAAAGCGGCTAAATCTGACTAAAACAAAAAGTCCACACAGGAAAAACGTTGCACATTTGGACTCGCCACCTTAGGAGGCTGATGTCAGTGCCAGAACAATTCAATTGTTGCCATCGGGTGCCAATTAGTGGCATGCACCTAAATAAGGAATTGAATCGCCACCTTATGTTTTTTTATGTATCCAGTCCTTGGGTCAACAATGTTTAGGACGACATACCCTAGGTCGTTATTGACAGGTCACCACTGACATGTTCGACATGGAAACGGTTGACGCAAGTTACTCTAGTTTTTTGTTTGGACCAACTTGGTTCATACTTTACCATCAAAGTGGGCATAGAATTGCCAAGCGCAGTGAGGCACTATGCCCAAAGCAGGGGGCAAGGTACACTTATAAAGGTGCCCATGTCAACATTGACACCAAAAAAGCGTGAAAAATCTTGTGTCTACCTTTTCAGCATTGACCATGTCATTGTCAACCAAGTCACTGTGGACCCACTATACCATAACCGGTTGTTTTTTTAACTGAAGGCAAAACCAACCTCATCTTTTTAAAAAAAATTCTGCTTGTACCTGGAGAGGGAGTGAGCAATAATGCACAATAACTGGTGGGTGCCAAAAAACCCAAACTAATAACTCCACCCAGGGCCATGATTTGAGGATTTCTTCCTTTGAGAGCAGGTGGAATAATTACGGACAGCAGAAAAATACATCATTCACCTGTGCATGGTTAAATACATCCATGACCCGTTGGCGGTACTTCAGGGTTACAGTTCAGTAGCAACGCTTTTTAAGAAACATTAAGGTGTATAACAACTACACAACAAAGATCATCAGTTAGGATCACTGCAATGATGAAAGAGGTTGCTTTGGGGTAATTTACCCTTGTTCCCAGCTTTCAGGAGGCCAAGGCAGGTGCTTCACATATACTCACGGCAGTTCCTGCCAATGTTAGATAAATCATACAGACAGAACATCGACTCCATTATCTGCCCACTAAAAGAGCAGCAAGACTAGTCACTACCCAGACAACCACTGGTGGGGTATATACTGTGGGTCAACCAAAGGTCAACAAGCATTGGGCTCAAACACTGAAGGTCGACACAGCCAGTGGCGTAGCTACGTTTTGGGCGCCCCCCCGCCGTTAGGGGGGGGCCCCGTCGCCGCCCCGCCGAGCACCCCTACCCCGCCGCCCATGCAAACCCCCCCTCAATCCCCCACAGCCTTACCTATCGCGCAGGTCCCGGCGGCTCCGTTCTTCTGCTGAGAACCACCAGAAAATGGCCACCCCCATACAGCAGACAGTTTCAGAGAACTGTGTGCTATATGGGGGCGGCCATTTTGTGGTGGTCCTCAGCAAAAGAACGGAGCCGCCGGGACCAGCGCGATAGGTAAGTGACAGTCTGCGGGGGATTGGGGGGGGGTTTAACTATAGCACCGCAGCCCCCGGCGCCCCCACATGCACAGCGCCCCCCCGTGGTGGCGGGGGCTGCGGTGCTATAGTTACGCCCCTGGACACAGCTTAGGTGGTCACCTGAAATAGGTCAACATGCTGAAGGTTGTCATGGATGGAATGTCAATACAAGCATTAGGTTGGCAGTCAAAAGATCGACATGGAGTTTAAATTTTTTTGTCCCGAATGTCAACATGGTCATCATTTCAATGCACCGCTGCGCTCGCTATGCTTCGGGGTGGTGCCTCACTATTCTATTCTCCCTCCACGCCCTAGTGGTTGGTAGGACATGAAATACCACCCGTTGGCACATGTCAGCTCAATAAAAAAACAGTGAAAAATCCATGTCGACCTAATGATTGCGTCAACATTAGTTGTGCCGACCTTCAGTGGTCAACCCAACGTACGTATACCTATATTATAATGCACAGACTACCAGGTTGTTCAACATTCACAAACTGATACAAACATACTGAGCAAACATTTGTAGAAATAACATAAAAACGCATTCAGTCATAGGACAAATGTAAACATTAAACCTATAGGAAAGGCTACACAGCAAAAACGCTGCAAGTTCAGCCACACACGAGGAAGCTGCACCATGCACAGAGACATATCACCTTTCTTTGCAGGCAAACCACAGGGGAGCTCTGGCCTTATCCAGTTTATTAAACGGTACTGTAGCAGCAACAAAGAGACAATGGCTATTGTTCAGTCCAACTATATAACGCAACATCGCTAACATGGAACTGGATTTGTCCTCTCTGGTAGGCAGATGTATTGACACGTGCCCATTTAATGCACACTTATTCAGACGTACCCAAAATACTGCTGTAGGACATATTAGTGTAATGAAATCATTATCCAGTCCCATTGTTAATTCATTCCATGTGCCCATAAATCACGTCACAAGGTTTTATCACCCACTAACCGGCTACAGCCAGTACATCACCTGCATTGCACCGTCAGCAATGCCAGGTCCAAACCCAGTGGCACCAAACCCATTACTGGGCCACAGGGGGGGCAGAGTATACTACATACACAGTATAGGACATGTATACTAGGTGCCAGGGCCGAGCCACCCAGGTCCATGGTGCCACAGCAGGTCCTCACACAATGCAGCCCCCCCCCCCCCCTACACACACACACAGGGGGCACAGTATAGGACATGTATACTAGGTGCCAGGGCCGAGCCTCCCAGGTCCATGGTGTCCACAGCAGGTCCTCACACAATGCAGCCCCCCCCCCCCCTACACACACACAGGGGGCACAGTATAGGACATGTATACTAGGTGCCAGGGCCGAGCCTCCCAGGTCCATGGTGTCCACAGCAGGTCCTCACACAATGCAGCCCCCCCCCCCCCCCTACACACACAGGGGGGCACAGTATACTACATATACAGTTTAGGACATGTATACAAGGTGCCAGGGCCTAGCCTCCCAGGTCCATGGTGCCCACGGCAGGTCCTCACACAATGCAGCCCCCCCCCCCAACACACACACACACACACACACACACACACACAGTATAGGACATGTATACTACAGGTGCCAGGGCCGAGCCTCACAGGTCTATGGTGCCCACAGCAGGTCCTCATAAAATGTAGCCCCCCCCCCTACACACACACCGTACTATATCCTCATACAACCACCATGACTGGAAATACCCCATAGGAGGCCTCCCCCCTCCCCGGCATACTGCGGCCTCCGCCCCGGGCCCAACCCCGGCCTCCCGCCCGCCCCCACGCCCGCTACTCACTTGCTCGGAGGGACCTTCCCCGGTGGACATCATGTTCCCACTGATCGGTGTGGGTTGGTTCGTTCCTTCGCTGCGCTCGCACATGGAGCTCCGGCTGTCCGCTCTCCGAATCCTTGCTACCCGCAGCAGCCCAGCGACGGCGCGCAAAATGGCGGCCAGGGACAGGGGTAGAAGGAGCGCTGCTGCATCCGTGCTGCGCCGCTCTCAGGCGGCTGAGGCTGTACGGGGCAGCGCCACCGCGCGGAACCCAGCGTTACTGCAGCACTACGTCAAGGTGGCCGGACTGGCATGGGCTGTCTGGATGAAGCGCCACCTTGCGGGACTGAGCGGTACTGTAAAGGTGGCCATACACACGCAGATTTATCTGCAGATCTGTCTGGTTGGAACAAAAACATGGTTATGGATGAGAGCAAATGACAGTTGACCATTTGCTTGGAAATGCTGGAAAACTGACAAACTGACACTCATCCATAGCCATGTTTTTGTTCCAACCAGCCAGATCTGAGTATAAATATTACTAGTGTATGGGCACCTTCACTCTACACACATCTATTGGGGCAAGGTGGAGAAATTACCCATAGAAACCGAGCAGCTTGTAGCTAGCTACCATAATATTTATTATACTACAGAAGATAAATTGAAATTAGAAACTGGGTAACTTCTCCTCTTGTCCTCTCTGGGTTTCATACACCAGAGGCAGATTGAAAATGAAGGTCCTGATACAGTAACAATTGGTTCGGGACCGACCGATGTTTTGGCTCTGCGCATGCATATATGCTAATACACACATGTGCAGGGCTGCTGCGCTGATGTCTTCACCGAGGCGTATGAGCGCATGGGGGGGTGAAGGCAGAGGGATGGCGTATTTGAATGCCCAGCGTTTGTTGGGCGTACCCATGAAAACGCTGGGCGTTCCTGCTGGGGGTGGGCGGCTGATGATACAGGACATCAGCCGCCCGCCCCATTCTTGGAGCCGCATGCCGCGAATATACGTCAGTTAAGGCTGACATATTTGCGAACAGGGGAAAAATCATTCGATTTTTGGCCCGGATGCTCCCGTGCAAGTGGATGTTTAAGCTAAACATCCATGCGCAGTTTGCGTGGCCATGGGGGAGTGGGCATTCGCTCGCCCAGTGGGCGGCGTTGGAGGGTTCTTTAAGCAGCGAATCTTAGCTGCTTATCAAGCCTTAGTGAATCAGGGCCTAAAATTGACCCTGGAATAGGGATGGTCATCGACCATCGATAATTCGTAATCATGAATGGTTTGAATGAATTATGATGTAGAATACTTTTGCCATCGATGGGGGAGAACCAGATGGTTTACCTCCATCGATGGCAAAGCATAACTGAATTTTTATTTCCCCCAAGGCGATGGGATACATAGCCCCGCCCCACCCCACCCCATCACCCATGAAGCCCTTCCCCAGGTTCTGATTGACCCATAGACCAATCAGTCAAAGAAAACTGATTACTATCGACAGTTAAAGTAATCTGCCGCATAGTATGCTAACATCGATGGGCAGTTACACTATTGCCAACGATGGTTGGCAATGCGACCATACCGGTGGCCATACCTACCGTGGAACAATTTCTAAAAGTGGCCTCATGTGGGCGGCACCAAATCAAATGTAGGCTTAACCAGTGGCAGTACTTGTGAGTGTTTTGTCCAGGTGCCAAAATATAATTTGGGCCCCCCTCCTCCACTCCAACCCAAGTCAACAATATGCCAAACAGCAGTGGGTGGCAGCAGTGGGCCCCTTAGTCCTCAGGGGCCACCAGTGCAATGCACCTGCTGCACCAATATTAGTACTAGGGATGCCAATCCTGGGGCATTTTTTAAATCCTGGGATTCCCGCCACACATTCAGTGCAGCGGCCAGAGCGGAGCGGGATGGAGAGGTGCCTTTGGCCGGGATGCCTTTGAAAGTGGGCTGGTCTGGTGTGCGACGTTCGTGGCCCAGACAGCGGAAGTGGGCGGACGGGAGTGACGCGGCCTGCGCAGCGTGACCTCTGACCGTCACTCTGCGCAGAGCCGCAGGCCAGGTATCGGGATTAATCAGGCAGTGTTTGAGTGGGTGCTCAGACACTACCCGGCATTAGACTGCGCAGTCTAATCCCGAAAAATCCCAAGATTGAAACCCCCGGCAGTTTTGGGGCCAAATCCCAGGATTCCGCCGATCCCGGGATTGACCACCCTAGTTAGTACCGCCTCTGGGCAGAACAAAACCAAAATAGGTGGGATTAATACATCACTACACCTGTGTGGAAGCAATATGCTTTGCAGTCTAGTAGCCCCCAGAATGTAGTGTCACAGGTGGTGGATTAGATGGTATCATGTGGTTCACAGCAATAGATAATTGACCAGAAGATGTAATGACCCCATACACCTGCAATCACAATTAATTGCTTCTCTGATCCAGTGATTTTTTTCCCAAGATAAATTGTTTCTCCAATCTATTTGACTTGCCCACACACTACAGATTTGTTTCAGTGATCGGCAGATTTTTGCCCATACATCACCTCAAACGGTTGTCATTTCAGCTGTCACTTCTTTTCATAATTGAAATAGAAGAAGAAGACGAGACGAGAACGCCCACACATATAAAAAACAACTGCAGATAATACCAGATTATTATTGATTATTAAACATGTTTAAAAATCTGATTCAGCAATCGATTGGCGATTGATCGGGATCGCCAAAATTGGGAGCCCACACATTAAAGGTTAATTGTGACAATCGTCTCCAGAACGGAGGATTGACACAATTAATTGCTAATGTATGCATTAGTTTAAAAGGAGCAGGTTTAATGAAAGAACTCATATATAAATGACATGAACTTGAATCAAATACTTCTTTGATGAGCAGTCACAAAACATAAATAATAAGTCTTTGGACCTTGGAAAGAACTGAGAAACAAGTCTTTGCATAAGTAAATATTGGAATTGGTGTTTGAAGATTGATTGGACGATCGAATGATTGGACGACTGGATGATTGGAAGATTGGACGATTGGAGATTGGACGATTGGAAGATTGAACGATTGAAGATTGGACAATTGGCTTCACTGTAAATGACAGCCAGTCCCATTGGGAGGTAGGCAAGCCTCCTGGAATCTGGGTAGCCTTCTGAGACCCCTCCCCCACAATGGGGGGTCTGTACGAGAAAGTGACAAGATTTGCATCTTTGGAGCTCCACCTTCCACTGTGCAATGCCTGAAATACTGACATTGCACGTGGGGGGGCATGGCGATGAGGACGTGATCACTTTGGCCACGCCCCTACACTCATCATCCACCGGCCGCCCCTCCCCTAGCCCTCCCTGTCAGTGGCCCCGTCCCCCGTGCCTGACTGAACTGGCTGCCCTGAGATTGTACTAGCAGTGCTGACTACTATCAATGGATAAGAAGAGAGTAACATGTGCACTGAATGCGGGTCCTGCTTGGCACACAGTCTTCTATGCTGCCAGCTACACATGTGTATGGGTCATAGAGCTGACAGCACTAAGCAGCGTCGTAGCTTTGTTTGGGGCGCCCCCCCGCCGTTAATGGGGGGGGGCGCCCCCCCCCCTCCCCGCCCGTCCGGCCGCCCGCCCGTGCCCCCTCCCCCCATTGCCGCATGCTTACCTGTCCGTGCGTCCCAGCTCCCCTCCTGGCTTCAATTAATTCTATGCAGACGGACCACGATAAAATGGCCGCCCCCATACCGCAGACAGTTTCAGAGAACAGTCTGCTTTATGGGGCGGCCATTTTATCGTGGTCCGTCTCCATAGCATTGATTGAAGCCAGGAGGGGAGCCGGGACGCGCGGACAGGTAAGCCTGCGGGGGATGGGGGCGGGGGGATAACTATAGCACCGCAGCCCTCCCAGCGCCCCCATATGAACAGCCCCCCCCCCCCCCGCGACTGCGGGGGCTGCGGTGCTATAGTTACGCCACTGGCACTAAGGGCAACATGAGCCAAGGTCGACACATGGGAAGGTTGACATGGGCTTAGGTCGACATGTCATTAGGTGGACATAAGCATTAGGTCGACTAGAGCTAGGTCGACAGCCAAAAGGTCGGCATGGGGTTTTTCACTGCGTACACACTATACAAACATGTGCACGATAACGATATCGCTCAGTTTGTACGCACAATAACGTCCGTTCGGTAATTCACTGTGAGGAGACCTGGAAAACATGCCCTGTTTGGGGTCCTGGGGACCGAGTTCGAGAACCTGTGCTCTAATAGGGCCTACACACATCCCGATTTTGGCCAGAGATATAGCATGCCAGATTTAGCATAGCAGATTTCCTTTGAGCACAAAATCATCTATATTGCTTAGAACGTGCAAAATGTGTCAACGATATGCCTCAGCTATTCTGCTTAGCGATTTAAGCATGCCAGGTTCTTCTCAAGCAAAAGGCACCCAATATGCAGGGTCTTGCTAAACGATTTTGCTAGATTGATGGGACATGCTCATTCTTAATCTTAATGCGATTTAGACGCACGGGGCCGCGCATCTATATCGGTTTAGCCCCCACACACACACCGATGTATGCTTAGTTTCTAAGCGACCTTGCTAAATCGCTTAGAAAATGGCACAAAATCGGCATGTGTGTAGGCCCCATAAGGCAGTGTTTCCCAAACTCCTCCAGGCATAGCAACAGTTCATGTTTTAGGGATGACCCTACTTGAGCACAGGTGACTTCATGTAGTTAATGATATCGCGTTGCCCCGGAAAGAACGATCTGTGGGTTAAACACTGAATGACATCATTAAAGATAGTTTTAATAACGTCACCGGGACCCCTGCCGAACACGCAGCCACTGACAATATCGGCAGATTTCCACAACTCCACCAGCGGCTAGATCACTTCCGGCACATCGTATGCTGTCACTTTGCATATGGGGCCTGATTCTAGTTGATGCATTTCTATGCGAATTCGCACGGGAGCACGTTTTTGTTCTGCGCACGCGCATGCGTTGTGCTCACATGCAACAGTGCAGACGGGAGGCTTGGGGCGGCGAGCTGGGGGATGTGCCCATGGGAACACAAAGCGTTTCCTGGGCGTTCCCATGAAAACGCTGGGCATTCTCATGGTAATGGTCCAATGCCATGGGTCACCCGATGTCAGCTGCCCACCCTGTCCTCACATCGAATGATGTGGGTGTCGCCCCCTTGGCTGCGTATGGATGTTTATGCAAATTTACCGTACAAACAGGGGTTGGCGGCAATGAGAGCGGCGGGCGGGCTTAAAAAGACACAAAGCGCTGTGAACTGCGTGTCAACCAGAATAAGGTCCATGATGTATTGCCATGCAATCCCATTCACTGCAATGGGATTCAATGTAACCTTATTGCAGCAGTGACAATCTCTGGATCCAATCTGATGTGCACGGGACCGAGCTTCGGATCAGAAGTAAAAGACATTGTGCCTGATACATCGAAATTGTGTTAAAAATTGCCCAAATCGAGCTAGTGTATGGGGGCCTTAAAGCTGGGAAACACTGTTCTCTGGGGTATATTTAACCCTTTGAGTGCCAACAGCTTTGTGAGAGATGTGCAAAATATCAGCTAAAAACGCCAGCGTCGCTCACATTTATATGAATTCAAATTAAAAATGTTGCGTCACAAATTATATTTCCGGTAACATTACAGGTCATTAGGATAAATAAAAACTTTTTCTTGCCAATTTTCACACCAATTTTGACAAATTCACTTGGCACTCTAAGGGTTAATAAGCAAGACATTTTCAAACCCATTACAGATTTTGCCTGGCAGATTTATCATTTTCTACTACAGCCCTTTTAAAAATGGCAGTCAAAAATTGTGTTTTGAAAAAATCTTTTGTTTAAAACGAAAGCTGGCAAACTCTGTCACTACGATCCTCAAACCTAACAACAAGCAGTGCTTTAAAGATTTCTGTCTGAGGAAGCAGGTGGGGAATGACAAACCTGCACATGATTAAAGAAATCCCCAAAACATGGCCTGCAGGTGGTGCTTGTGGACTTGAGTTGGGAACAGCTACCCAAGAGATTCTGGAAAGCTGGAGTACCACTGAATTAAAGACCAGTATTCACCACTAGATGGCACTCTAAACATAAATGTAGCCAGGCCGTGTGTAATGTCTACTTGCTCAATTGAGAAAGGAAGAAAGCATTTACAAGCACCAAGAAAAACATATTGATGCTAAAAAGCCAGAACTGAAAGCAGCACAGCACAGATGTCTTCTTACATTTATTATTTATTGCAAAACAGAAGAGTAATTTGCAGATTAGTAAAAAAAAAAAAAAAAAACCTACAGCGCCTTTACTGACACGTACCTCTAGGGCAGGCATTCCCAACCACGGTTCTCAAGGCACACCAACAGTGCAGGTTTTGCAGATATCCAGGCTTGAGCACAGGTGACTTAATTAGTACCTGAGTGATTCTGATTAAACCATCTGTGCTGAAGCCTGGATATCACTAAAACCTGCACTGTTGGTGTGCCTTGAGGACCGTGGTTGGGAAAGCCTGCTCTAGGGTGACCAACTTTCCATAGGGCCAACCCGGGACAGGGGGTCGCGGGCTCGACAACCCCCCCTCCCTCCTTCCCTCCCCTCCCCCTCACAGAGTGACTCACCCGGCCGCATATCACACTCAGCAGCACACCGTCGCAGACGCAGAGCAGACTGACGACCGTCTCAGGGAGTCGCAGAGTCGACTTCACCTTCCTCCTTCAGCATACCTCCCAACTGTCACGATTTTAGAGGGACAGTCCCGATTTTCGGGTCCTGTCCTGCTGTCCCACCCGCGGCAGGCATTGTCCCGCTGCGGGGGGGTGGCAGTTGGGAGACCCCCAATCTAGTAGAATAGATGCTGTGCGCATGCGCACAGCGTCTATTCTCGTATGAAAATGAGGTTGCGGCTAATTAGCATAAGCCGCGCCCTCATTTGCATGCGCCCGCCCCCTTTTCGGACGCTGAAGCCGCGTGAGTGTCCCTATTTCTTACGGACAGAAGTTGGGAGGTATGCTTCAGTCAAGCCAGGGGCTCACCAGCACAGGCAGCAGCAAGTCATTAACGCGGTGCCGGCGCCGCACTCACAGAAATGCTACCTGACCACACCCGCCCCTGGCTGGCTGCACAGCATTACTGGGAGAGTGGGAGGGGACGCGGTCACGCGGCGGCCGAACTAACCAATGATGGGGAGGCGGCGATGCACAACGCGTAACAGCTTCCCCTCACACACTCCAAGTCTAATGCTGTGCGGCCGGATAGAGCAGTGAGCTGCCCGGCACGTCACCAGGCAACAACACCAACAATTTAGTTAAAACAGGACTTTCTGCGTCCCGGGATGGGTTTGGCCGGGACGCGTGATTTAGGAGGTCTAAATCAGGGGTGCCGGACGGGTTCCCGACAGTCGGGATTCCGACAATCATTTACCCGACGTCGGGATCCCAACTGTCAAAACGCCGACAGCCGGGTGCCCGACGTCCACCCGCTATTTTCCCCTTATTGGGGGTCCACGACCCCCATAGAGGGAGAATAGAATAGGTGGCGAGCGCAGCGAGCCACCGTGCCCGCAAGGGGCTTTTTTGCACTCGCCATGCTGTCTGACTGTCTGACTCGCGTAGCGAGCCACCGTGCCCGCAAGGGGCTTTTTTGCACTCGCCATGCTGTCTGACTCTGGCCAGTCGTGATCCCGACGTCGGGATAATGACTGTCGGGATCCCGACTGCCGGAGTCCCATACCACACCCCTAAATCAGGACAGTCCCGGCCAAACCGGGACGGTTGGTCACTCTGCGTACCTCCCAACATTTCTCGACAGGACGGCAGGACAGCTTGCGCGCTGTAGGTGCATGCTGAATTTTTGGGGGCGTGTCCTGCCCCGCCCCTTTTCGCCGCTGTGGGGGCATGCCCAGCGGCTCCGTGAGCTGCTGGCTATACCCCCAGCCCCTCTGGATGCAAGAATAGACACTGTCTGTTTACGGATGACAGGGGGGGACTCCCAACTGCGCCCCCACCCCACGGGGGACATTGGGATCGTCCCAAAAAGACGCCACGTTCCCGCAATAAGCAGGACGGTTGGGAGGTATGAGGACGTGTATCATGTACTGTAAGTGAATGTTCAAATATTCTCTGTAACGCGCTGCAGAATGTGTTGTGTAAATCTACTAAGAGGGGAGTTCTATTGAAGATGGGGTGTTGTCCATAGCAACCAATCAGGTGCTATCTGTTATCTTCTAGAAGGCACTAAATAAATAAGAAGTAGGGCAAAATGTAATAGGGTGTGAGAATCAGAAAGTGAGACATTTTGGAAGAGTTTTCCCAATTGTTTAAAGCGGCAATCAATGACATCACAAAATCAGCAGTGTAAATGATTGCCGCTTTAAACAATTGGGAAAACTCTTCCAAAATGTCTCACTTTCGGATTCTCACACCCTATTACATTTGGCCCCAAGAATCTGTTTGGTTGCTATGGAAACATCCTCTCTTCAATAGAACTCTCATCTTAGTAAATACACCCGTGTGTACTATATAAGAAACTGTTAATAAATGTAAGTGGCGTATTTTTTATGAAATGCCACAAGTACATCGATCTTCCTCCATGGCTGGACTGGCCATCGGGCCCTTCTGGTAAATGCCAGAGGGGCCGATGGCCAGGTGGGCCGATTTCTTTGTGCAAGGTGGAGGCTCCGCCTCCCGATCGGCGCACAGAGAGAACCTCTGGACGGCGGGTCCGGCGGCTCTCTTTGTATCGCGGACCCCCACAAGGGAGAATAGCCTCTGTGTGTCTGTATCCCCCGTCGGAGCACCGGCAGTCGGGATACTGACTGTCGGGATCCCCACTGTCGGAGCGTCATCCGGCACCCATTCTGATAAGCCCATGGGTCAGTCAAAGAAAATGGATTATCATTAATAGGTAAAACTATAGCTGGTCATCCATCACATAGGGGGAGATTCTCTAAGCTAAAAATGCGGTAAAAACCCAGCCAATGGGCTTCTATCGCAACCCTCCGCCGCCCCGCGCCGACCCCCCGCCGACCCGCATCGCCCCCTCCCCCTCACCTGTGTCCGGGCAGCACAGCGCAGTGCTGCCCGGACCTGTGACCTCCTCCCTGCACTGATCCTCTTCCGGGTGCAGGGAGGAGGAGAGCCCGGCGCAGCAGCAGCAGCACCGGGTGTGTGAGTGAGGGGGGAGCCGCCGGGACCTGCTGGGACCCGGCGACTCTCACCGCAAAGGACAGCTCTTAACGCAAGAGCTGTCCTTTGCCTTAATTATCGCATATGTTACAGCATATGCGATAATTAAATATGCGATGGGCGGCGAAGGGGGGGCAGAGATTCTTAGAGAATCTCCCCCCTTGTTTACTACTATTGATGACCTGTTGCAGTATCACCATCAATGGCAACCACTGATGGTGACTGCACCGATGGCTATCCCTAGTTGATGGGCCACCTTCACACACAGCCAGCTTTGCCGCTGACGATGCACAGCCGACGCGATATGTCGGTGTGCAAAATCATTCTCAGATATATTAGGTACATACTTGCCGACTTTTGTGTACTCCTCTCCGGGAGAAGCCCGGAGAGGAGACCCGATATTAGCATGTCAGGGGGTCGGCACGGGAAAGATGTCATCAAGCCTCCGCCCCCATGGTCGTCAAACAATGCAATTCGTGGGTCCGGGGCTAAAATGACGCAAAATGACTTGATTCGCGTCATTTTCGCCCCACCGCGGACCCGCAAAAAACCAGCATTTTGTGCAGCAATGAAAGGGGCTGGGGGGGGGGGGGGCTGCCAGGGCATTGCGGGAGGGGGGCGGGATAGGGACACAATTTTCGGGAGCCTCCCGGTAATTCCAGGAGGGTAGGCAAGCTTGATTAGGTGTACACCCCCGCTGATGGGCTATATATCACCTAGGGCAGTATTCAATGAGAAAAAATTGCTTTGTTTTATGGCGAGTTTGTGCTTTTCTCGCGTTGGACGGAGAATTTTGGTCTCAAAAAGCGAGCAACCCTATTCAACGTGCACTTCTCGCCGTCTTTCTGAGTGATTTTCGCCGTGTCTCTCCATGTAGCAATTCTCCATCTTTTCATGGAGAAGTGGAATGTGAACTTTTAAAATAAAAGTTTTTTTGTTTTCATTTTGGTGTAAAAAAATCAGGAATTTTATTCTGTGAAAGGGGCATGCTATTTCTATTCATGTGATTATAGCACATGAATATATATTTAATAATTTTTTTTTTTTACACAGAGCAGCCAGCAGGGGGCCCGGAGCGGCGAGAGCCACTCATTAGATATTCATATATTCACTACACCCGATCATTACATATGCATGATCGGGTACAGTGAATAGCCGGTCCCCTGTTGGCTCTCCCGGGGGGCAGCCTGTGCTGCCTGGCTCCCGGGGAGCCCACCCCCCCCCCCCCACATACGTTCTGGGGCAGGCAGGGAGACTTCCATCTCCCTGCCTACCACCGTCCCACGGCTCCCTGCAGCGGACACTCGTCCGCTGCAGGGGTTAAGATTCGCCGCGATGGGCAACGAGCCCCTCTGACATTGAATACAGGGAGAGCGAGTGGCAGCCAGCCCTCCGGAACACAGCGAGTGTGCAGCGAATCCTAAACAGGATTCGCTGCACACGGCGATATTTTACATTGAATACTGCCCTCAGTGAGCACCCAGCTTCATGGTGTACTTTCCAGTTACCTTGGGGAGATCTTGTTGCTGCTTAATTGCAACTATTAGAAGACCAAATGCACTATGGGCCTTATTCTAGTTCACTCTTTCTGACAAAATCCTTCTTAGATGGACAAAACCATGTGCACTGCAGGTGGGGCAGATGTAAAATGTATTGAGAGAATTAGATTTGGGTGAATTATTTTGTCTCTGTGCAGGGTAAATAATGGCTGCTTTATTTTTACACTGCAATATAGACCTCACTTTAAAGTAAAACCCCACCCAAATCTAATTCTCTCTGCACAAGTAACATCTGCCCCACCTGCAGTGCACATGGTTTTGTCCGTGAACTAGAATAAGGGCCTAAGCTTCAAAGGTGATAAAATGGAGAGTGATAAGCAACCAGCCAATCAGCTCCTACCTGCCATGTCACAGACTGTGTTTGAAAAATGTCAGGCAGGAGCTGATTGGCTGGTTGTTTATCACTCTCCATTTTATCACTTTTGAAGCTTAGTGCAAGGTACTGTATGAGACTTTATAAGTGATCCACAGAGGATATTAAAGAATAATACTTTCAGCCATTTCAATGGGCACACAAGCACACAACAGTACTGTACTGAATATATGCTGAGGAAAAGCCCAGGGGCTTTCAGATATTAAAATGAAATGGTTCACTCGTCTCGTTATGCTAAAATCCTTGAATGCATCAGTCCATGTTTTTTTGGTATAAACAGAAAGCTAATAAATAACCAGTATAGAAGCCTTGCCGCTGAAATGCTGAAGCGCAAGTAAGTGGATTTGAATGGACGACACAGAAACTGAGACTTGGCCACTGGTCGGAGAAATGTCCTTGACCTTGAGAGCAGTTCTGGCTTTAGGTGTGCATGCGAGCGCTGCGTATATTTATAGAGCGAGGTATGAGAATCTGACCGGAAGGAATGTGCTCAGTGCCTGGACAGGAAGAAAGTCACACTGTGGCTGACGGGCGTACAGTTATACCCCCCTCTGTGGACCCGGCTCCTATGGAATAGGTTATCTGGACGGGAAGTAATGAATATACCCAGCTGATCAGTTTCCAATACATTGAGATCATGGCTCGTGAGTGAGATAAATCTCAGCAGAGGGCGTTTTATGAATGCAGCAGTGGCGTAACTACTAAATTTGCACCCCACACCCCCACCCCCGCGCCAAAAATTTCGGCAGTGCACCCCCAACCAAGTAAAGTTAACCCCCCCAACCCTGTCTTACCCCTCCGCATGCCGCGTTCGCCTCCTCTAGCATCCTCAAAAACTGTCTGCTATATGGGGGCAGCCATTTTGTGACGGTCAGTTTTCATTTGCAGCAGGAACCAGGAGAAGAATCAGGAACGCAGCGGCGGCATGCGAGGGGATGTGTCTTTGCAAAATGCCTGGGAAACGGCGGCGGGGGCGGAGATTCATGCGGGTGGTGGGCGGTGCTACCTGGCTCCCTAAGCAGCGAGTTTTCATCACACCCTTAGTGCCTAACCTGACTCCTCCAGCCTAACCCTAACTTTCCCTACGCTGCCTAAACCTAACCCCACCCCTGTGGCCCACCCTAATCAGGATGTCCGAGATGCCGACAGTCGGGAAATGGGGCACCAGCATTGTGAGCAGGGGTGGACTTCCGGCACCGGTCTTCTCACTTGGATTCTGGCGTTCGTATTCCAACTGCCGGAATCCTGAACGCCAGGATCAGATCCTCTTTGGTATAGTCCTGTAAATGGCAATGATACCAGTGTTTCCCATCTTCAGAACACAAGAGACAGGGAAAGATGTGGGAGGTTCCCCCTGCCCGGCGAATAGATGTTACTGTGTAACATCCATCGCAAGCCCCTTCGAGTAAGTCACCCTCGCGAATGGGCGGGGCCAGCCAACCATTCACAAGGCGGGGTTTGGTGGACTCGTAAAGGCTGCGAATTCGCAGCCTTGCAAATCAACCAGAATAAGCCCCAAAGTATTTTCAGTGAATAAGTATTTTTATTCGGCAATGATATGTTGTCCAACGTCCCTCCCGTAACACACTATCTGCTGCAGGGACCTACAACTGCTCTGCACCTGTTTGCTTTTAAGCTGAATTCAAGCCTTGTTTAAACGTTCCAGCTGGGACTGGCAGTTGCTGCGGGGATTATGTTACTTTAAGTCTTTCGATGGCTATCCCAGGCAGACTGTGTCTTAAGAAACACTTAATCTATTTTTTTCTAATCTTGATCTGTGTTTGCTTTACCTCTGCAGCGCACTCGTACAATTACCAGCTCTTAGCCAATGATTTGTGGGACGTTAACCTTGGGTTTCTCCTATGGTGTAAATTGCTAATTCTAAAGTCTCTGTGGTCATTTCTATAGTTAGTATTTTATTTCGATATCCAAATAGGCTTACCATATGCCTTTAAACTGGGACACTTATTAATTACACAGGTTCTGTGGCTGGCTGACTTCAAGCTTACATGTTAGCTGGCTTTAATCAGCCGCAGTTCCTGTGTAATATATATGCCAACTGTCATGACCACCATCTCAGCTACCCTGGCTCCCTGTGCTGTCCCGGTCCCACAGACCTCTGATGTGTTACCCTCTGTCGTTGCGCTCACCTCCGCTGCTCATACCCATTCCAGCTGTCTGCGTTCTGTCACCGCCAGGTGACAGTTGTGGTGTGCAGTCTCCTGCTGTGCGGGTGTGGCATCCTAGAATTGGGAGTACCCCTGTTTCAAAGCCCCATCAGGGGTCTGCTTCGTTACAACATTGGTGGCCAGCGCTGCCCTCACTTAAAATGGTGGATAACTGTCCCAGCGTGGGGTTGCTAGGAGACCAGCCCACCCCGGCCATCTCTAAGTGAGATCCCGGGACTGACCTTTACTCCCTGGGGAGCGTGCTAAGAGAGAGAGCCCTTGTGATTGGTGGCTCAGGAAGGCGCCAGCAGAGGAGGGACGGCCCAGCCTGTTGCTGGGGAGAAAAGACTGTAACAAGTGCACCCAGGAGGAGGGACTGAGGACGGCGCGGGAAGAGCTGAGAGGAGAAGGGTACCTGAGTGTGGCGGGTACGGCGTGAGCGGTGGCTCAGGGCGACACCGTGAGGGAGCTCCACGAGGTGACTGGCGCCCAGTAGCTGACGTGGACCGCAGGTCGATCGGAGGGCGAGGACCAGCGGGCGGTGCGGAAGACGGCGCAAGGAGTGTGACGCGGCCCAGGAAGACACGCCGGGAGTCGCGACGTCAGTTCAGCGTCCCGTGTGAAGGGAGAGCGGTGCCGCGACCCAGGCGCAGAAGCAAGGGACCCAGCGCAGAGTGATCCCGGTCTCAGGTAACGGCGTCCAGAGGTCCAGCCTGCAGCAGCGCGAGGAGGGAGAGAAGGTCCGCAGCTCACCGCCCGCCTGTGTCTTTCGGCAGACCCCGGCATCCAGCAGAGAGAGGGATCGTGACCGGCCGGAGCTGGCAACGGTAGCAGAGGTGCAGGTACCCAGCTCTCAGCCGCATACTGACCCTGTCCCTGTGCAACCCACTGCCCAAAACCACCATCACCGTAAAGCCACTCCTCAAGTGGCCTAAGGCTCCTTATACTGCCTACTTAAGGAACTGACCCTTGAAGCCCAGCTGTCATGCCCCGGATTCGGGCCCTGTTCGTTTACCAGAGCCCCAGTTGCTCAGTGGCCTAAAAGCCCTTCAGCTTCTCCCAGTGACTGCGTCCCCCCTCCAGTCTACTGCCTTTACCCCCTCTCTGGATACTCAGCTGCAACTGAGCCCCTGCAGGCCCCGGTGACCTTGAATGAAAGACACTTAGCCCACAGTGGTTGTGTCTCTTTGACCTAAAGCGTTAAAAACAATAACAGTACTCAGGACACCCTTTTTGCCTCGGATTACAAGTCCTTTATTTAGTGTTCATCAACAAATGCGGTGCACCTAGGCCAAAAACAGGTACCAAATAACAGTAGAACTGCGCAGTTCAGGGACATATTAATAGTTGCATTTGGATACATGTTGTCATTTAAACCGTGGAATTGCTGCATGCAGCCCTAAGTTTATTCACAGAGGAAGCTACTGTCAGGTTTTTGGTGTTTTGTATCTTTTGTTCCTTCGCACTGTGGGTAACTGCCTAACGGTGCTGTCCATTGGGCGTATCGTGTGAATTGCGGCCTGTTGGTGTCACGGACGGCCCCATCGCACACGATATTCCCCCTCTTGAGAGAATTGATTACCTTTACATCTGCATGTGAATTAATTTGTTGAAACAGTGTATTTCATTTATTGTAGTGGTGCGGCGCGAGGTGTGGCCTACGGTGCCTCAGTGACCCCATTGCGCACAGCATCACTTAGGTGGAAATTCCTCTAAATCTTCATTCATCAAATGTGAGTTGTCCTCATCCATATTATTATATTTGCATTTCTTCATTGTTGTAAAATATTCGTCCTCATTACTCAAAGTGGTGATCCAGTTTCCTTGGAGATAATAAAATCCTTGATCACCGTCCTAACGTGTGGTGACCAGTTTGTGGGGTGTTTTGGGGTATTGTCTCCCTGGGGTGCCCTTGTCCCTCCGCCCTCTGAATTGCAGGCGAGTGAAGCAGGCAGGTCACAGAAGAGCAGTGCCAAAAAGAAGGCCAGGAATTTCAGGTATCGTGCATGTACAATTACACATAGTCTGACAGCATCACACTTGGCGTCCACGAACAGGATTCAGCGATGTCAGACTCGGACCAAGCAGAGGCCCCCACGTCAACCAGAAGGAGACGACTCCCTGCATCACCCGGGGAAGGAAATTCGGCGGAAATGACGGCGGCACCCATCACCATGCCATACTACTTTGGAGCACCCTGGGTACCGACTTATTCGGGAAACAACACCCCGGGGACACACACGCTGAAAGAATTTAAAAACAGGATACTCTCCATGACACAGTTATACAGGCTCGGCAACAAACAGGCAGTAGAAATACTGGTGGGGCAACTGAAAGGCCCAGCACTACGCGAAGTGAGAACGTGGGAAACCGATGAAAAGAAAACGGTGGATCAGATTTTTGAAAAGTTGCGGGAAATTTTCGAATCAAAGACAATAGCGGATCTGAAGAGCCGCCTGTACTCGAGAAAACAGCGTCCCAATGAACCACTGCGAGAGTATGCATTAAGCTTACAGGAAGCCATGAAGGCCATACAGCTTAAAGAAAAGATACCAAAGGAACAAGTGGACGAGACACTAACCAACCTGTTTATCGAAGGGGCACAGGGGGAGGCGATCAAGTCCCAACTGCGTATGTGGAGACGCCAACAACCCGACAGTTCGTTCGCCAAATTTAAAGAAACCGTCCTACAAATCCTGGGCCTGAACCAGAGCGGCCGGGATGAAGACGAAGACTCGATAGAAGGGGAAGCCTGCTATCAGGCCCCAAAAGGACAAATGGCAGACCCCTTATGCCCGAGCAGAGCAGTTACTCAGCAGGCGCAAGCCCCCATAGAACCGAACCCGATTGAAGTGTTAACTCGCCAGATGTCGGAACTAACGCGTAACATGACTCGCGTGACGCAAAAGCTAGAAGACCTAGACAAAAATCAAGGCAGAAGTCGGCAAGGAGATTGGCGGCAAGAACGTGGCCCGAGGAACCGCCCAAGATGGGAGGTTACCCGCGAGTCCGGCCGAAGATCCTCCGACCAATTTGACCAGCAGGGGCGGCCAATCTGCCGAAGATGCCGACAGAGTGGGCACATTGAGAGAAACTGTACAGAGGCGACTTTAAACGAAGGGACCCCAAGGCAAGGGACCGACCCTCGGGAGGAGGCTCACTAACCGGTCCGGCACCACCGGCAGAATGGTGGCCCCGGTACGTCGGGGAATGCCCTCACCTAAATATCAGGGTGAATGGAGTCCAACTGACAGCCCTCCTGGATACAGGATCGCAGGTATCTACCATCAGGATCACAGACTTTCTGCAGCATTGGGCGCAGACGGACGTTGTATCGCCCCCCGCAACATGGTTACGTCTGCTCGCCAGCAATGGCCAACCCATAACCTTCCAAGGATACTGGGAAGCTAGTGTACAAGTGGGAAAGGCCGCCCTGAATCAACAGGGGTTCCTGGTCACCACTGACCCCAACGAACACTTGCCTCCGGTGATACTGGGCATGAATGTGCTAAGAAACTGCCCAGATGAAGTGGTAGAAGCGCTGCAGTGGGAAATGAGGACAGCCCCCCCAGGAAAGGAAGGCTCTACAGCAGACGGTGCGACTGATTACAGGTCAGCAGAAGTTTATCAACGACCGAGGAGAGGTGGGGAAGGCCCGAATCGCAGACTGCCGCCCGATCCTACTGCGCCCAAATTCGGAACAAGTCGTCTGGTGTAAGGCTCGAATGGGCCCTGGAGGCAGAGACTATGAAGCCCTGATAGAATCCTGTGATCCTGAAGGCCGACAGCCATTCGCGGTGGCTAGAACTTTGGCAAAGGTGGTCCAAGGGAGAGTCCCGGTGAGGCTGCTGAACCCGCACCCATATGCGGTCAAACTGTACAAGTGCTGTCAGGTGGCCAAGATCAGCTGGGTGGACTTCCAGGATGTCTTGGGGCAAAGCGTCACGGTGGCCCAACAGGGGGTGGCGGATGAGGAGGGAGGTGATGAAGAGTCTCCCTGGTACACGGACATACAGATTGGAGACAAAGACACTCCGGCCGAAAAGCGAGAGGGGGTCCTCCGAGTCGTGAAACGAAACGCTGCCGCATTCAGCCAGCACCCTTGCGATTTCGGTAAAGCCGACAAAGTATACCACCACATCCCCACGGGGTCGACTCCCCCGATCAAGGAAAGACACAGACCCCTTCCACCGGCCCTGTATCAACCCGTCAGGAATATGATCACGGAAATGAAGGATGCTGGCGTCATCAGGGAAAGCCATAGCCCATGGGCGGCCCCGCTTGTTATCGTCAAGAAAAAAGACGGTAGTCTGCGCTTCTGCGTGGATTACCGCAAACTGAACGCCGCAACCCACAAAGACGCCTACCCACTCCCAAGAATCGAGGAGTCGCTGACGGCCTTGAAGACGGCTGAGTACTTCTCGACCCTCGACCTGACCAGCGGGTACTGGCAGGTCCAGATGGCCCCAGAAGACAGAGAAAAGACGGCCTTCACCACCCCAATGGGCCTGTTTGAGTTCGAAAGAATGCCGTTCGGACTCTGTAACGCCCCCGCCACTTTCCAACGTGTTATGGAACACTGCCTTGGGCAACACAACTTTGAAATGGTCCTCCTCTATCTCGACGACGTGATAATATTCTCAAGGAGCTACGACGACCACCTTCGGCACCTGGATGAGGTCTTCAAGCAATTGATCCAAAGCGGCCTGAAGCTAAAGCCCAGCAAGTGTCACTTACTAAAGCCCAGAGTACAGTACCTCGGACATGTGGTCAGCGCCGAGGGCGTGACGCCCGACCCAGAGAAGATCGCAGTTGTCAAGGAATGGTCAGCTCCCAAGACCGTCAGAGAGGTCCGCAGTTACCTGGGATTCGTGGGATACTATAGGCGGTTCATCGAGAATTTTGCGAAGGTGGCATCCCCCCTGCATGAACTATTGAGGGGCCAGTCGGGCCAGGAACGAAGGGGGTCGGCCCTAATCGCTTGGGGAGAAGAACAACAGCAGGCCTTCAACCAATTGAAGAGATCCTTGATCGACGCTCCTTTGCTGGCCTACCCCGATTATGACAAACCATTCCAACTCTACACGGACGCCAGCAACCGCGGGCTCGGTGCTGTGCTCTCCCAGACTCAGGATGGGCGTGAGCGAGTAATAGCGTATGCCAGCAGAGGCCTCCGTAAGACCGAGAGGAATTGTGAAAATTATAGCGCTTTCAAGCTGGAGATGCTCGCCCTGGTATGGGCAGTTACCGAGAAGTTTAAGCACTACCTGGCCGCCACCCCATTTGTAGTCATGACCAACAACAACCCGTTAGTGCACCTGCAGAATGCCAAACTTGGGGCCTTAGAGCAGCGGTGGATGTCACGCCTCGCCAGCTACCGGTTCACCACTAACTACCGTAGTGGCAAGGCCAACGCCAATGCCGACGCCCTCTCCAGACTGCCTGTGATCGATGCCCCCGAAGAGGTAGGGGACCCGAACGAGGAGGTGGAAATGCCCGTATTCAAGGCGTATAGAGCAAGAAACCTGGTAACCTCGGATCCCCTGTCCGTCACAGACTCACGCCTGCAGAAAGCCGACCTACTCGACACTCCTACAGTCGACTGGAGGAAAATTCAGCGCCAAGATCCAGTGCTGACGGAATTCCTGATTCTGCTGAACCAACGCCGCCACTTGGACCGAAACCAACGCAAAGAGGCTGACCCCGAGCTGGTGAAGCTGTTGCGGCATCGCGACCGAGTTCGTCAAGAAGAAGGCATCTTGGTCCGTGACAGTGTGGACCCCGGCACACACCACCCCGTGGTTCAGGTGGTTGTCCCAAGGAAACAGGCTCCATTACTTCTGGCCGCCTACCACGACAAATCCGGCCACTTTGGTGTGCAGAAGACGGAAGCCATCCTGCGTACCCGGTACTTCTGGGTGGGTATGCGAGAAGACGTTGACAAATGGTGCCGTGCCTGCATCCCCTGCAGTCTAAAGAGGGCTCCCGACGTCTCCCAGCGAGATCCTTTACACTCCATCAAGACCCAACGCCCATTGCAGATCGTGGCTCTTGATCACGTCAAGCTCGAGCCTAGCTCCAGTGGGCATCAATATGCCTTGACCATCACTGACCACTACAGCAAATTCCTCGTGGTCATTCCGGTTCGAGACCTCACCGCCAAGACCACCGCAGAACAGTTCCTCAAGCACTTTGCAAGACCCTATGGCTATCCCGACTGCATCCTCACGGACCAAGGACCCGCCTTTGAGTCCCAGCTCTTTCACGAGCTATGCTCCTACTATGGCTGTCGGAAGGTCAGAACCACGGCCTATCACCCCCAGGGAAACGGGCTCTGCGAACGGTCTAACCAGACCATCATCGGCATGCTCCGCAGTCTGTCGGCAGGAGACCGAAACAAGTGGCCAACCTTACTGCCCGAACTGGCGTACCTCTACAATAACGCCGAACATTGCTCCACTGGCTTCACCCCATACTACTTAATGTTTGGCCGCAAGGGCAAGTTACCGCAAGACTTGGAACTGTCTCCGATAGAAGGCCCACCAATCCAACCCCAGACCGACTGGGTCCGTGAGCATCAGCAGTGAATTGACACTGCTCGAGAAGTCGTTCTGCAGCGGATGGAGGGTGCCCAGCGTCGACAAGGAAAGGACTACAACTCCAACAACAGGCCCGAACCCCTGAAAGTTGGAGACCCTGTGTGGAGGAAACGGAATCATCGCTCGAGTAAGCTCGACGCCATGTGGGAAAGGGAACCATATACAGTCGTCAGTACACCCGCGGGTGACCGTTACACCTACGAAATCCAAAAGACCCCCGAAGGGCCGATCAACGTGGTGTCAAGGGATCAGCTCAAGCTTTGCACTGCCGAAGTCCCAGTAGAATCAAGAGTCTCGCCTGAGGTGGAGGGGCAGGGAACCTGGGGGGGCATGCCCTGGGACAACCCCACTGACATGTTAGTCTTCATGAGTGCCCCAGTACCTTTCCTTCCATGGATATCCCCCACTCCTGTGACGGAAGAACCTCTGCCAGTGTCCGGCCATGATTCCCATGAGATCCATTCCCCAGTGGTTCAGACACGTAGGTCGGAACGCACAACCAAGGGTGTCCCACCCTTGAGGTATAGAACGTAAGGTGCCTTTCTTTAGTGTTCCTGTGCCCTTGTAAATTGTACTTTAAGCTGTTTTACTTGAATGTATAGTCGCTTTCTGTTCAGAAATGCCCAAAGTCTTAAATGTTTTGTCCTTAACAAGAGACTGTACCAGGACTTTAGTTGTCTCCGATATAATGCCCGCGGACTGGCATTCTTCCAGCGAGGAAGCATGTGGCATCCTAGAATTGGGAGTACCCCTGTTTCAAAGCCCCATCAGGGGTCTGCTTCGTTACAACATTGGTGGCCAGCGCTGCCCTCACTTAAAATGGTGGATAACTGTCCCAGCGTGGGGTTGCTAGGAGACCAGCCCACCCCGGCCATCTCTAAGTGAGATCCCGGGACTGACCTTTACTCCCTGGGGAGCGTGCTAAGAGAGAGAGCCCTTGTGATTGGTGGCTCAGGAAGGCGCCAGCAGAGGAGGGACGGCCCAGCCTGTTGCTGGGGAGAAAAGACTGTAACAAGTGCACCCAGGAGGAGGGACTGAGGACGGCGCGGGAAGAGCTGAGAGGAGAAGGGTACCTGAGTGTGGCGGGTACGGCGTGAGCGGTGGCTCAGGGCGACACCGTGAGGGAGCTCCACGAGGTGACTGGCGCCCAGTAGCTGACGTGGACCGCAGGTCGATCGGAGGGCGAGGACCAGCGGGCGGTGCGGAAGACGGCGCAAGGAGTGTGACGCGGCCCAGGAAGACACGCCGGGAGTCGCGACGTCAGTTCAGCGTCCCGTGTGAAGGAAGAGCGGTGCCGCGACCCAGGCGCAGAAGCAAGGGACCCAGCGCAGAGTGATCCCGGTCTCAGGTAACGGCGTCCAGAGGTCCAGCCTGCAGCAGCGCGAGGAGGGAGAGAAGGTCCGCAGCTCACCGCCCGCCTGTGTCTTTCGGCAGACCCCGGCATCCAGCAGAGAGAGGGATCGTGACCGGCCGGAGCTGGCAACGGTAGCAGAGGTGCAGGTACCCAGCTCTCAGCCGCATACTGACCCTGTCCCTGTGCAACCCACTGCCCAAAACCACCATCACCGTAAAGCCACTCCTCAAGTGGCCTAAGGCTCCTTATACTGCCTACTTAAGGAACTGACCCTTGAAGCCCAGCTGTCATGCCCCGGATTCGGGCCCTGTTCGTTTACCAGAGCCCCAGTTGCTCAGTGGCCTAAAAGCCCTTCAGCTTCTCCCAGTGACTGCGTCCCCCCTCCAGTCTACTGCCTTTACCCCCTCTCTGGATACTCAGCTGCAACTGAGCCCCTGCAGGCCCCGGTGACCTTGAATGAAAGACACTTAGCCCACAGTGGTTGTGTCTCTTTGACCTAAAGCGTTAAAAACAATAACAGTACTCAGGACACCCTTTTTGCCTCGGATTACAAGTCCTTTATTTAGTGTTCATCAACAAATGCGGTGCACCTAGGCCAAAAACAGGTACCAAATAACAGTAGAACTGCGCAGTTCAGGGACATATTAATAGTTGCATTTGGATACATGTTGTCATTTAAACCGTGGAATTGCTGCATGCAGCCCTAAGTTTATTCACAGAGGAAGCTACTGTCAGGTTTTTGGTGTTTTGTATCTTTTGTTCCTTCGCACTGTGGGTAACTGCCTAACGGTGCTGTCCATTGGGCGTATCGTGTGAATTGCGGCCTGTTGGTATCACGGACGGCCCCATCGCACACGATATTCCCCCTCTTGAGAGAATTGATTACCTTTTCATCTGCATGTGAATTAATTTGTTGAAACAGTGTATTTCATTTATTGTAGTGGTGCTGCGCGAGGTGTGGCCTACGGTGCCTCAGTGACCCCATTGCGCACAGCATCACTTAGGTGGAAATTCCTCTAAATCTTCATTCATCAAATGTGAGTTGTCCTCATCCATATTATTATATTTGCATTTCTTCATTGTTGTAAAATATTCGTCCTCATTACTCAAAGTGGTGATCCAGTTTCCTTGGAGATAATAAAATCCTTGATCACCGTCCTAACGTGTGGTGACCAGTTTGTGGGGTGTTTTGGGGTATTGTCTCCCTGGGGTGCCCTTGTCCCTCCGCCCTCTGAATTGCAGGCGAGTGAAGCAGGCAGGTCACAGAAGAGCAGTGCCGAAAAGAAGGCCAGGAATTTCAGGTATCGTGCACGTACAATTACACATAGTCTGACAGCATCACACTGGCTCCGGGTGGCGTGAGGCTCGAGCCGCCATGATGGTGTCCGTATCATGTTAGGCCTCAGGCTGGGAAGCGCCAGCTGCAGCGCCTCCGAGTATGTTCTCCGCTGGCTGGTTTCTGTCACCGCAGCTGGCGGCGGCCATTTTCCTGGTTTCCACAGCCTATGCTGCACGGCTCCAAGTGTGATGTCACACATGCAGCCAATCACTGCTTAGCTCAACCCTTAAATACTGACTAGCCGGGCCAGACCGGCAGTCAGTACAATGATGTCCACCCGTTAGCATCAATGGACATTCCTGGCTATCCCTGTAGTATCCACTACAGGCATCTATCGTCTTTTGGTGAAAGTCTATCCTGATCTCCTGCTGATCGTCTACTGCTCCACCGTATCGTCCACGGGAATCCTCTGCCGCCTATTAGGACAAGGTTAACCCCCAAAGGGTGTCATCTTCATCCTCGCTTCCTGACAGTTATTATCCGTGGTCCGCATCCCTGGTTCTGCAGCTACAATCTCATTCAGCACAGATTTCAACTGGACTTCATCTTGTTCTCATTCCCTTCTTCATCCAATCATCCAATTCTTCATCCAATCATCCAATTCTTCATCCAATCATCCAATCTTTCATTCAATCATCCAATCATCCAACCTTCCAATCATCCAATCATTCAACTTCTCAATCATCTTCAAGCTCTTTCAATAAGTATTGTTTATTATTGTCTTCTTCCAATTTATCAATATCTACAGTAATTCATTGTGCCATCATTCATATCTTGTACCGCAGTATCTTCATTAAAAAAGGTTTCATTTTATTCAAGTGCTTCACTCCAGTCTGTCGTTCATGCAACGGCCCTACATTAAAGCGCCCAGCCTCCGTTACACTCCGGCTGGTGCTTCACGAAACGTGACACCAACTTTGGTGACCCCTACTCTGGGAGAGGGCAACCTAGTTGGCGTTTAGGGGGTGTAGCATGTGGTCTTGTCATTGTGGCTCTACCTCTGTCAGCACCATAAAAACACATTGCATAGAGGGGGCGGGGCTGCAGTAATGCAAATCATGTCATTGGATCCCCATGAGTCTGCCCACTTGTGCTCGAGGTGCAGGGCCGGTGTAAGGCTTCTCAACACCCTAGGTAAAACTTCAACCTACTGCCCCCACCCCCTCTTACCATACTGCCACCAGGGCTGCCCAGAGGGGGGGGAGCAGGTACCGTTTACCCAGGCCTGTCAGGGGGGCCTGGGTCCAGACACATACACAGTTTTTTTTTATCTGGTGGCAAATGCGCTGCGTCTGAGTGCACCAGAGCTGTGTAGCAGCGGCAGAGGGAGCACGGACGTGGGCTGGAATGGGGGCGGCAGCATCACAGAGGTCCTTCTGGGCAACATTCTGTTCTCTAGGGCCAGGGCCTGGAGAGCTCGCCACATGACTCAGGAGCTTACTGTGGCTCGGCGACAGGAGGATACTTGAATACTTCGGGTATGCATTATGTAGTCCCTGGGCGTGGGAGGAGCTGGGACAGAGAGAGGCCGCCTCCCATTAGAGTTTCCGGCACACCCCGCTCCCCACATTCCCATCCCAGCCGCCGACATCTGCAGCAGGTGCCGGAGCCATGTCTGTAGCCCAGCAGTCCCAGACCTGGTTCCCCACCCATGTCCAGGTCACTGTGTTCCAAGGTGGAAGGTGGGTCACTGGGTGCTCTGTGTCTGCTGCCTCCCTGCAGGCTGCTGGGGATGAGATCCGACTCTGGAAGTCAGCATGTAACCCCGGACAGAGCATGTACTGTAACTCCATGGCAACGAGCATGTTAACCCCTGGCAAAGCATGTAACCCTGACAGAGCATGTGCTGTAACTCCATGGCAACGAGCATGTTAACCCCTGGCAAAGCATGTAACCCTGACAGAGCATGTGCTGTAACTCCACGGCAAGGAGCAAGTTAACCCCTGACAGTGCATGTACTGTAACTCCAAGGCAACAAGCATATTAACCACTGGCAAAGCATGTAACCCATGGCAATGAGCATGTAACTCCATGACAATGAGCATGTTAACCCCTTGCAGAGAATGTTAAACCCTGGCAGAGCATGTAACTCTGGGTAGAGCATGTAAACCCATGGCAATAAGCATGTTAACCCCTGGCAGAGCATGTTAACCCCTGGCCTTAAGCATGAAACCCATAGGTAAGTGGAACTTATGTGGCATAAAATGTGTGGTATTATATGTAATAGGCAATAAGGCATACCTTGCCTAACATTCTGGAATGGCAGGGAGGCTCCCAAAAATCAGGTGGTCCACCCAGCCCACACCTGGGAAGGTGGCAATTCCCCACTTTCCCTGGAGGCCTCCCTTTGCTACCCACAACAGAGTACAAGGAGGGAAGTGTGGCAGAGGTCAGAGGGGTAGGAAGGCAAGTATGCTGTGTAATCAATGAGCATCCTGGTTTAATGGCTAGTATGTATATATATATATATATATATATATCTCAATAGGGGGATCCCCTTCCTGTGCTCAGGTTATGTGAGCAGCACCTCTGAGGGGTTCTCTGTTAGACAGGACCCAAAAGATAGAAATGAAGAGAAATAGAGTTTCAGAGGGCGCTTTAGATGGTAAATCAATTTTGAATTGATGATTAATATTTAATAAAATGTACAAACATATAAAAAACCTGTAATCAGGTATTTTACATATACATGCAGTGAGCAATCTCAACAGTAAATACAGCTCTGATTAGTTGTTCAGTTTGATCGATGACAGGGTCCAACGCGTTTCGTCATGGTCATGACTTCTTCAGGGGCAAGAATGCAATCGATAATAGCTATGCGTGTCCATATACAGTGGTATCCACAGATGAATATTTCAAAAAACAGTCCGGAAAGATCCCAATCCCTCGGGACAGAGAAAAACGTGTTTTTTTTTCTTAAACTGAGTGGAGTTATTTAGAGGGTTTGCTGGAAGAAATTTCCACAGTAAATATACTCAGGAGTAGTAGCATGCAGCTGGAGTTCACCACATAACTTTTTTCTCTGTCCCGAGGGATTGGGATCTTTCCCAAAAATATTCATCTGTGGATACCACTGTATATGGACACGCATAGTTATTATCGATTGCAGTCTTGCCCCTGAAGAAGTCATGACCATGACGAACCGCGTTGGGCCCCTGTCGTCGATCAAACTGAACAACTAATCAGTGCTGTATTTACTGTTGAGATTGCTCACGGCATGTATATGTAAAATACCTGATTGCAGGTTTTTTATATGTTTGTACATTTTATTAAATATTAATCATCAATTCAAAATTGATTTACCATCTGAAGAGCCCTCTGAAACTCTATTTCTCTCCATATATATATATATATATATATATATATATATATATATATGCACTAATGCATTAAAGAGGCTCAAAGTGACAAAATCCAGTGAATAAGGGCCTGATTCAAACCTGTGTACGTGAACACATCCCCTCACATGAGGCCGAACAGGAGAGAAATCCCCCCCCCCCGGCCCCCGGAGAGAACAGCTCGGTGAGTTTCGTTCCCACTGAATCCGTTCATTCCTGGGTTTTGGGCATGCCTATAACTTTGCATGTGCAAACTCCGAACATCGGAGACGGAGTCGAATTCAGACCCTAACAAACGTGTCTGAATCGGGCCGGAAATCTTTTTGTTAAAGTCTGGAATCGATTAAAAGAATTTTCTGGTTTAGTCCATTTATCTTAATTGAAACGCTATGCTGCTTATAAACGGGAATTCCTTCCTTTTCTGAAAATGTTTATTAAAACATGTGCATTAGCTATTGAGGACTCAGCTGTGTTTATGTGTCACACTCACAACATGAAGGATTGCGTCTTTGAAGCCCTCACCAGTGCATGCTGGATATATTTGTCTGCAAACCTCTAATCTGTCCTACCACTGGGCATATGTAGGAGGCAGAACCCCTTCCCAGTCCTATCACAGCTGTCCGTTCCCATCACAGCTGTCCGGTCCCATCACAGCTGTCCAATCCCATCACAGCTGTCCAATCCCATCACAGCTGTCTGGTCACATCACAGCTGTTTGTCATTTCAAAGAAATAAGTCTAATTCTAAATTAAGTTGTTAGCATTAGCATCAGAATTGACATAAGATCTGACAAATGTAGATTATTCTATCCCCGACATAAACATATCCCAGAGCTGACCACAACACGCTGATGTATCAGTAGAAAGTCTGGCCGCACTGAGCGTGGTCTGGTGACTTGCGCAGCGAAACACAAATACCTCTATTTTATAACACAGCAGTGAAGCTTCCAGAACATTTACTTGTAGCCTAATAATAACATCATATACCCATATTTACCTACTTTGAAGGTCTTCTCTTGGGGACATGCCCAAAGAGGAGACACTACTGGCCACTTTAGGGTGCATGGCCTGGCTGTCACAACCCGAAGCCACACCAGCAGTCCCTTTCTCCACCGTTGGTGTACCGCATCCAGTGGTGTAGCTAGGTGCCACGGTGCCCGGAGCGTGTGCTCCACTGGCTCCGCCCTCCCTACGCCTCTGACCGCATCTATTCACCGCTTGCTCTGCTAAGCACAGCAGCTGGGGAGAAGGGACCTCCCCAAGGGCATAACTACCATAGGTGCATGGAGTGCAGCTGCTATGGTGCCCACAGCTGAGAGGGGCCACCTTCCCTGCCAACATAATATGTGTTATATGGATACAAAGGGGCCCTTACAATCTGGTTGGGAGTTATGCTTATGAAAAATCCCATATTGACCTTTTGACTGTCGACCTTGCTCATGTTGACCTAATGACCCTGTCGACCTAAGCCCATGTTGACCTTCTGCGGTGTCGACCTAGGCCAATATCAACCTTCAGTAGTGGACCCAATGCATGTCGTCCATGTCCATTACCTGTTCAGCTTGCAAGTCTGCCTTGCCTGGGTCCATTCATGGGAGGGTATAATACATATATCCAGCCTGGGCACCCGCAGGGTTCTCTTGTTGTGTAATATCGCGTCACAGCACGTCAGGAAGGATAGAATGCCTGCCTCTAGCCTATAATGATAAATATCTGTACAGGGTATACCGCATACATGTATGATGAATAGCACCACATATAACTGTTGCTTTCTATCCATTTGAAAAATGTCCTCTTGAAGAAAAAAGCAAATTACAGCTGTCAATCAACCATCTTTCAATGGAAGCAATACTGCATTGCCTGAGGGCAAGTGGAGCAGTGGTTGCTTAAGCTTCAAAAAGTGATAAGGTGGATCAGCTCCTACCTGTCATTTTTCAAACCAAGTCTGTAGAATGACAGTTAGGAGCTGATTGGCTGGTTGTTGATTTCTTTCCACTTTATCACTTTTTGAAGATAAGGACAGGATAACTGGTCCTAAGGACAAGTCGGACCAATTTGCCCTTGAGAGCCCCCGGCAGCTTCCCGGACTCGCTTATGATTTGGCACTTGATGTGCCAAATTACATGCAATAATCCCATGCAATTGATTGCATGTATATCCCCGGGGAGCTGGCAGTGGCAGGGGGTGGGCAACGGAATCCGTGTGGAGCGGGGTGGGCAGGTGGGTCTGTGTGGTGCGGAGCAGTCAGCGCGGTAGCTGCAGGGCTGGGCAGTCAGTCAGTGGGGTCCGATTTGAGACGATTTCTCGGCTGGATCTGGCAACATCATCCCAAATTGGACAAGTGTATGGGCACCTTTAGTGCATCTGGTGTGGCACTCTAGAATTGGGGTACCTTATGCCCCGGAGCGACATGGATGGGCAGCCTGCCCTTTGTCAAGATGGTGGCCAGGGACTCGGGGCTCAGCTGCAGCCCACATCAGCGAGGGACCGCTCTGATTGGTGGTTCAGCAGGGCGCGAGATGGCGGGGGTGGTCCTAGCCTGTTGCCAGGCAGAAGAAAAAGTAACAAGTGGCGCGGGGCTGGGAAGAGAGGAGGAGCAGAGTGCGAAGAAGGAGGTGTGGCAGAACGGAGACCGGAGGAAGTGGCGGGACGGCAGCACGAGGCAGGAGACGAGGAACGTGAAGGAGGACGCCCGCAGCATCAAGCGAGAGACCGGAGCGAGGGCGGCGACGCCTGTGTGATCCCCGCTGACCCCGCGACTCACGTCAGCAGCAGGGACCCCCGCTGACCTCCTAAACCACGCCGGGAGCCAGAAAAGCGCACAGCAGCGCGTGACCCCCGCCGACCCCAGCCAGCCGCAGAAGGAGGAGAGCAGGACGGCGCCTGGCAGCGAGTGACCCCGCCGACTACAGCTGACCGGAGAAGAGGAGAACAAATGGCGTGCAGCAGCGCAAGAACCCCCTGAAGACTCCAGGCAACAGAGAGACCGTGACTGGCAGGAGCCGGCAACTGCAGCAGACCCTAAGGTACCCTGGTCCTACCCTCTCCCCGCGGCCCTTCCAGGCCCTCCTGGACCACTGCCACCCAGCCGAAAGACTCTCATTGCCCCGCACCCTCTTCCATAAGCCTCACAGCCCAACACAGGTGGCCTAATTCCTCCCTATCGGAGAACAATTGAGGGACACCCTGCTTGTGACATTATTGCCTACTTTCTCCCCATTGGGAACAATTGAGGGACGTCTTGCCTTTTACATTATTGCCTACTATCTCCCTATTGGGAACAATTGAGGAATACCCGGCCTTTCACCTTATTGCCTACTTCCTTCCTATTAGGAACAATCGCGGAATATCCTGCCTTTGCCTTGTTGCCTAACCCCCAGTGATAGGGTGGTGTTCAACAGTTCACCGCCACGTTGGGCCAGTGACTACGGGCGTGACAATTGTACTTGTTGGCTCAGTGCCAGAATTCAGGGACGCTTTCGCCTTGGAGGACCAGTTACTTTTCTTTAGTGTCCCTCCCAAAATACGGTGCACCTAGGCCAGACAGGTACCTTATCATTAGAGGTGAACTGCGCAGTTCAGGGACTCAGTGCCTTCTGATCTATGGACCTTTGTTATTGTGTGTGCTAAATGTACAGTGTTACAGTTTTATAGAAATTCATTTGCAAACCCTTTTGATGTGTGACCCTTACTTTCTGCTGTGCACAGATTGTTAGCGGTATGGCTGAAGCAGAATATTGTGTGAGTTGTGGCCTACGGGTATTATAGCGGGCCCCATTGCGCACAATATTTCTATTGTAGAACATTTCCTATTACTCTTGTAGTACTTGTCAACTCCAGTGCACCGATTGTGTACCTGTTATTGATTTCCGGTTTTATTGTCATTACACTGATAAATCCTTCTGTTATAGCGGTGATCTTTCACTTCATAGCAGTCTAAATAAAATATTCTGATCACCGCCCTAACGTGTGCTGACCGATCTGTGGGGTTGTTTTGAGGTATTGTTCTTCCCCGGGGCACCTTGTCCCTCCACCCTCCGAACTGCAGGCGAGTGAAGCCGGCAAGACACAGCAGAGCAGTGCCAGAAGAGGAGTCCGGAGTCTCAGGTACCGGCCACATACACCTACACGCGATTTGGTTATATCACACTGGCCCTCATGCAGCCTGATAACGTATCTAGGACTGTATATCAGGAATTCCCTGCGAGAGCCAATCAGTAGCTTCGTGACATGGTGGTAAATTATAATGTGTGGCTCACAGGTGATACATGTAACAGTCAAGGCTAGAAACCTGAGCCCATGCTGTCCAACACATTCAGGGATCCGAGATATAAATCTCCAGACTTCTTCACAGTGAATTATGAAGCGGAGAATCTGTGAGTGAATGGGTGACGTAAGAACTAATTCAGTCAATAAGCCTAAAAGAGGATTAGACATATGTGCAAAGCGTCAGTCAATGACTGCTACGCTGTCTGAGGGACGGATGGTTCAGCTAATGTCCATTCTGCTCGGGCGCTGTCTACTGGGGAATAAAATGTCTTTATGCAGTAAGGTTAAAGTAGGGATGTGAACCGGCAACTTTTAGGGCCTTATTCTAGTTCACGCTTTCTGATAAAATCCTTCTTAGATGGACAAAACCATGTGCACTGCAGGGGGGGGGCAGATGTAACATGTGCAGAGAGAATTAGATTTTGGTGAGTTATTTTGTTTCTGTGCAGGGTAAATACTGACTGCTTTATTTTTACACTGCAATATAGATCTCACATTTTTAAGTAAAACCCCACCCAAATCTAATTCTCTCTGCACAAGTAACATCTGCCCCACCTGCAGCTTAATCGGGACATCATTAAGCCCCGCCCCCATGAAGGAAAGTTACTTAGTTAGCCTATCTCCATTGAGGGGGCGGGGCTAAATGACGCGATTATGCCACTTTAGCCCCACCCCCTCCCTGGAGATCTGCAGACATAAGGTAATTTAACCGCCGCGGTCAGGGGGGGGGGGCGCAATCAGAGGAGGGGAGCGGGGGTCCCCCAGAATCCGGGAGGGTCGGCCACCTTTTCGGGGGGCCGGGAGGGTAACCCGATTTTCGGGACCCTCCCGGCCATTCTTGGAGTGTAGGCAACCCTGATCTATGGCAGTGTTTTGGATCTGGATCTGTTCCAAAGCACCACCCTTCACTGTTTCGTGTTTCGTCGTGTTTTGGATCTGTATTTTTTTTTTTAAAGCTTAACAATTAAAATCACTAAATTTTTTATTTTTATTGCTCCTAAGCTATTATTAACCTCAATAATTAATTTCCACTCATTTCCAGTCTATCCGGAATACCTCACACCCCTTATACCGTCTCCACATTTTGCAGAAGCAACGTCCTAAGCCGCTCGTTGACAAGGTTCCTGGCTATGTTAAAAACTCTCCAGGGAGGGGGTGGGGCTAAAGTGTCAGCAATCGCCGTCAGGTCCTTCTATCTTGGCCAGATGTCCAAACTCGCTACTGCCTTTCCTGCATCACCACCAGCAGGTCGGGTAGGACATTTGATCAGCAGGTCTTTGCACCGCTGTAGACCTGTGTCCGCCGGAAACAGAGACACATCATACGCTTTAAACCAAGGATCAAGCATGGTGGCCAGAACGTATTCCTCTGACTTTAACAGATTGACCACCCTCGTATCCTGGCAAAGCGTATGGAGGGCTTCATCCACAAGAGCTACGTGCTTTGCGGAATCCCAACACTTCAACTTCACTTTCTCCAGCTGCTTCTGCAACAGCCTGATCAGGGGAATCACCTGCCTCAAGCTGGCAGCGCCGGAACTGACTTCACATGTGGCAAAACATTGCTAACACAAGCATCATCCTTGATAAAGTGCGCTGGACGCATGAAATGCGTTGGGCTCCCAGGACACAAAGTAAACTCTGGCACACTCCCACCCTGGACCCTCTCCGGCAGCCGCCGCCAACTTCCGATCACTTCCCGTTTTGGAGATAGCGGTGATTCCAGCGGCAATGGCTAGGTGACGGGGCCAGGATCTTCGCTTCCCACACATCAATCTGGATACCGCAGAGAGCCTCCATCTGTTCCATCTATGGCTATACCACAATTCTCCCTCACACGGAACAACTCAGGGTAAGCTTAGGGCCAGGAGTACCGGAGATAAAATCCTTTACAAAAATCACTATCCCCAAAAGGATGTGAACCTTATTATTGATTTAGTTTTCAGGTACCATTAATATACTTTATTTATACCTTTTTATATTTTTATAATTCACGTTTCAAATTCACTTAGCGATCTTTCTCACTATACGAATATTCACATGTGGCAGATTCAAACGGCTGGAAAACCTTGCACACACAGAAATCAGCCTCCACTGTGCTTGAGTCAGGTGCCGCCCCGCTCCTCTGCCTATGTCTTAGGGGCCGTGTAGGCTTGAAAGGGCCTTTTGATGCTCCTCCATCCTCTGCAGCATATACCGGGTGGAGTTGAGGTGATGGCAGGGCAGGTAGTGCCTTCAGCAGGCAGTGGCAGAATGGCGATTTGCGGCCCACCACAAGCATCTCCTGCATGCTCCTGTCACTTCTGATGAAATGCTGCACCACCAAATTTATTGTGTGGGCAAAACATGGTACATGTTGGAAACTGCCCATATGTAATGCCCGCACAATGTTACTGGCATTGTCCGACACCACAAATCCCCAGGAGAGTCTAAGGGGGGTAAGCCTCAGGGAGATGATTTCCCTCAGTTTCTCTAAGAGGTTGTCGGCGTTGTGCCTCTTCCTGAAACTGGTGATACACAGCGTAGCCTGCCTTGGAAGGAGCTGGGGTGCAGGAGATGCTGCTGCTGCGGAAGGCGATGCATCTACCCATTGGGCTGTCACAGTCACATAGTCCTTAGTTTGCCCTGATCCACTTGTCCACGTGTTCGTGGCTCAGTGGACAGTGGGTACAACCGCATTTTGCAGGGCAGTGAGGACACATGCTCGGCTCAGAAGCAATTCAGGAGATGGCTTCTGCTGCAGGTGCGACTCGGAGAGCCCGGTGCGATGCGCATGGGTCCGCGTATTGCATTGGACTCACTGTCAGTCACCTGCCATTTGGGCTCTTTCCTATGATTTATTGCTGCAATCACAGGAAAAGAGCAGGTACATCGCCCTGTGTATGGGGGCCTTAAGGCATACCCCATTTTTACTTTCCATACTGGATTCTGCAAAGGGGCGGATTGGGACTTTATTCCGGCCTGGGAGCGGGAGCGGGGAAGGGGGCGCCGGTATGTAATGCGCGTGTGTGTGTGTGGGGCAGGGGCGGATTTAGGGAGGAGGGCGCCCCTAGGCACAACAATAATGTTTACTAAGTAGGACAGTTTATAGGGGCAGTATCTGCATGTCCTATCCATTTACACTCTATTTAAGATGGAATATAGTACAGTACAGTGGATATTTTGCAGTTATTGGGACATTTTGGGCGGACCGTACTATCACAGGCATCCAAGTGCCGCCCCCAAACATGTGCCGCCCCTAGGCCGGTGCCTCACGTGTCTAATGGGAAATTCGGCTCTGGTGTGGGGGGGTGTGCGGCGGTATGTAATGCGCGGGGTGTGCGGCGGTATGTAATGCAGGGGGGTGCTGCTTCTTTCTGGGAGGTGACAGAGTAGGTAGTCAGTATGCGGCAGGCAGAGGTCGCAGCCGTCCACTCTGCCTCAACCAAGATGGCCGCTGTCCGGAGATCACAGGAGGAGCAGCAGCAGGGAGACACTGAGGCAGCACAGCACTAGATGCCCGCCCGTCCCCGAACACCGCCAGCGGCTGCACAGTAGTACTCACAGGGAGGCATGGCACTCAAGTGGCAGGAGGATCGGAGCCTGGTCCACTCGATCTCCCGGCGTCCCCAGCCTGATGTGAGGTACTGGAGATCCACGGCCATTTTGTATTTGGGCAAAGTGCTGCGGCTGCTGCCCGCGGCCCAGCCAGCCCAGGGGGGAGCGCGGCCAGACCCTTTTTAAAGAATTTTGGGCCGGCCCACCGGGAAATGGCCCGGTTTCCCGGTGGGCAAATCCGCCCCTGATTCTGCATTGTCTAGAAACAGCCCTGATGATGACTTTTATTATTATATTGTTTATCCCCATATTTGAGCCCATTTTCTATTTAGAAGATATTTAGAGACCTTGGGACTCTTCAACTGATTTTAAAACTTTTGAAATTGGTCAGAAAAATCTTTTTATCTTCTGTTTACACGTAATTCGGGAGATGTCCGACCTGGCTGCACCACAGTACAAGAGGCTCTTTCATCTTTATCTGTGTTAATGTTGTTTCTGGCTCGGAACTGGATTATGGAATTATAGTTGTCTGCGTTTCCATGCTCAGTAGGTGACCTTAAAAAGTTCATTAACTTTTCTTTGTATTGGATTTTTGTGTCGTGGCGGGGGCTGCTCTGGTCACAGAAACAGAACGCGTAACTTGTTCTTGCCTGGAAGACATTTTACAGAACTATCATTATTTTAGTACATGGTTTCCTACTCTCCCGGAAAGCCCGGGAGGGTCCCTGAAATCGCCCCCCCCCCCCCCACACGGATTTAGCCAAAATTCACAATACGCTTCATAAACAGGGACATTGTCCACCAAAGGCTCGCATTAAACATTTACACCATAATATCCATTACACGTTAAGTTACACGCCATTATGTCCATTATGTATTATGCCAAACATCATAATGCCTATTGAAAATTATGCTACATAAGTGCTGCTTATCTACATGCTCATTGCCAAAGGTTCCATGCTCATTGCCAGAGGTTCCATGCTCGTTGCCATGTGGGATTACATGTTCATTGCCAAGGGGGAATACATGCTCGCGGTAAATGGGGGACAGCCGCCGCCAGGCAGAAGTGATAGCCACTGACAGTGGCAGAGCCTGGCTGTATTCAGAGCACTGCAGGTACCGGCTATTTGAAATAATACCCCTCTCACACCAGAAAATGCATTCCCAGGTTGGCCCCTTTTACACCAGCCTAGTCCCTGCATTTTCCCCTTTAACCAGTTATCTCATTTAACCGGCTATATCTTCAGAAGCAACTGACCCATTTACATGAGTATCATATTGAAGAACTTTTGAGTGGGCTTTGAATGATTTTGGTCCAGTGAAACTGGAACGTTTGGTTCCAGAGTAATCTGCCCTCAAAGAACATGAACAGCCATGAAATTACATTTAAAAAAAATCGGTTTACACGCAATATCTCTGGAACCGATTGACCGATATGGACAAGCCTGGTATCAAGAACCACAAGCTTCTGTGATGTAAGGGCGGGAACTGGCAGCCGTCGGAACCGGGTGGGGGTCGGAATTGACGGGTCCCATATTATCATATGGAGAAAAAACGTTACAGCTTTGCCAGGCGATATCTCCGGTTCCCGGGGGGGCTAGAGACACGGGGCTGGGCTCGTTGGAAAGCCCTGGTCCTCAGCTATAAAATAAAATGACAGGGGGGGCATGTGCCCGGGTGCCCCCCCCCCCCCCCTGAATCCGCCACTGGGAGCCCCAGCAACTGCCATTCCAAACGGAATCACTGGTAGTGGATGTGACTACCCTATTTGAATTTTTAACTGTGCTGCAGCCCCACCTCTGAAGCCATCACTGGTCACATTTCAATGGGGCAGTACAGATGGTGTAATGGTTACATTACTGCCTCACAGCACTGAGGTCATGGGTTCTATCCCCACCATGTGTTATATATACGGGGCAGTACGGATGGTGTAATGGTTACATTACTGCCTCGCAGCACTGAGGTCATGGGTTCTATCCCCACCATGTATTATATATACAGGGCAGTACGGACGGTGCAATGGTTATAGCATTACTGCCTCACAGTGCTGAGGTCATGGGTTCTATCCCCACCATGTGTTATATATACAGGGCAGTACGGATGGTGTAATGGTTATAGCATTACTGCCTCACAGCGCTGAGATCATGGGTTCTATCCCAACCATGTGTTATATATACGGGGCAGTACGGATGGTGTAATGGTTACATTACTGCCTCACAGCACTGAGGTCATGGGTTCTATCCCCACCATGTGTTATATATACGGGGCAGTACGGATGGTGTAATGGTTACATTACTGCCTCACAGCACTGAGGTCATGGGTTCTATTCCCACCATGTGTTATATATACGGGGCAGTACATATGGTGTAATGGTTAGCATTACTGCCTCACAGCGCTGAGGTCATGGGTTCTATTCCCACCATGTGTTATATATACGGGGCAATACGGATGGTATAATGGTTAGCATTACTGCCTCACATCGTTGAGGTCATGGGTTCCATTCCCACCATGTGTTATATATATGGGGCAGTACGGATGGTGTAATGGTTATAGCATTACTGCCTCACAGCACTGAGGTCATGGGTTCTATTCCCACCATGTGTTATATATACAGGGCAGTACGGACGGTGTAATGGTTAGCTTTACTGCCTCACAGCGCTTATGTCATGGGTTCTATTCCCACCATGTGTTATATATACGGGGCAGTACGGATGGTGTAATGGTTAGCATTACTGCCTCACAGCGCTGATGTCATGGGTTCTATTCCCACCATCTGTTATATATACGGGGCAGTACGGATGGTGTAATGGTTAGCATTACTGCCTCACAGCGCTGATGTCATGGGTTCTATCCCCACCATGTGTTATATATACGGGGCAGTACAGATGGTGTAATGGTTAGCATTACTGCCTCACAGCACTGAGGTCATGGGTTCTATCATGTGCTATATATATATACAGCACCTCAGCACTGAGGTCATATATACAGCACCTCAGCACTGAGGTCATGGGTTCTGTCATGTGCTATATTTATATACGGGGCAGTACGGATGGTGTAATGGTTAGCATTACTGCCTCACAGCACTGAGGTCATGGGTTCTATCCCCACCATGTGCTATATATATATACGGGGCAGTACGGACGGTGTAATGGTTAGCATTACTGCCTCACAGCGCTGAGGTCATGGGTTCTATCCCCACCATCAGAGGCATAACTAGACATTCATAGGCCCCATAGCAAAAGTTTGTATGGGCCCCCTATTTAGCAACTGTTGGTAATAAATGAATATAGCACATATACCTTAGACTGTAAAGATGGGCCCCCTTCAGCTCTGGGCCCCATAGCAGTTGCACCCCTTGCACCTATGGTAGTTACGCCTTTGCCCACCATGTGTTATATATACAGGGCAGTACGGATGGTGTAATGGTTAGCATTACTGTATCAAAGCACTGCGGTCATGGGTTCTATTCCCACCATGTGTTATATATACGGTGCAGCACGGATGGTGTAATGGTTAGCATTACTGCCTCACAGCACTGAGGTCATGGGTTCTATCCCCACCATGTGTTATATATACAGGGCAGTACGGATGGTGTAATGGTTAGCATTACTGCCTCACAGCACTGAGGTCATGGGTTCTATCCCCACCATGTGTTATATATATGGGGCAGTACGGACGGTGTAATGGTTTTTAGCATTACTGCCTCACAGCACTGAGGTCATGGGTTTGATTCCCACCATGGCCCGAATTGTGCAGAGTTTGAATATTCTCCCCGGACTTGGTGTGGGTTTCCTCCGGGACTCCGGTTTCCAAAAAATATACTGGTAGGTTAATTGGCTCCCAACAAAATTAACCCTAGAATGTCTGTGTGTGCGTGTGGTAGGGAATATAGATTGTAAGCTCCACTGGGGCAGGGACTGATGTGAATGTTCAAATATTCTCTGTACAGCACTGCGGAATATGTGTGCACTATATAAGAAACTGTTAATAAATAAATAATACAATTTGATTGGTCAGCTCACGTAACCATCCACAAACGCTCCCTAACTGTCAGTCATTCTCTAAAAATAAATCCTCACTGTGATTGCTATTGTCAGACCATCGCGTGGCATACGTAGTGCGACTAAGATGTCTGCGCAGTGCCAGAAAAGTAGCTCCACTGCATCCGACATCAGCACTACTATATCCGAATGACGCCCTGTATTTCCCTGCATCTATGGGGTAAAGTATCACATTTTTGTAATGGTCAAAAGGAAAAGTCTCCCATAGCAACCAATCACCTTGGGCTTTCTGTGATTTAGTACATTCTATAAAATTAAAGGACAACGCCTCCACTCATTGTCTCTAGAAGGTTTCCTACATTTCCCCCTAAGTGCGGTTTACCGCAGCTGAACATTGATATAAGCTGGTGGGTGGCAGCTGCTCAAACCTATATGTGGATATGTACTTACTGTACGTTATATATAACTGACATTTCATTGCCTGTATTATATATCCCAATCATAAATCTCCTCAGCAGTTATTGCTTCCTTGGCAGCTGAATTGCTCAATGAAGTAACAGATTTTAGTCTAATCCCAATTAATTCAGCTTCTATAGTCAGGGCCACCAGGACAAATGTAGGGCCAACAATTAAGGGGGCGAGGCACAATGGTGGCTAAGACGGTACAGTTGGAGGCAGTGGTGTCACTATATATTTGTAGACCCCATAGCAAAGGCTTGTAAGGGCCCCATTGTACCACCCATTTGTATGTAGCACATATTACTTTGATAGGGAAGGTGGCCCCTCTCAGCATTGAGCCCCATAGCAGGTGCACTCCCTGCACCTATGGTATTTACGCCCTTAGTTGGAGGGTGTGGGACCTAGTTTACTCTTTCTGACAAAATATTTCTTAGATGGACAAAACCATGTGCACTGCAGGTGAGGCAGGTGTAAAACCCCACCCAAATCTAATTATCTCTGCACAAGTAACACCTGCCCCACCTGCAGTGCACATGGTTTGGTCCAACTAAGAAATATTTTGTCAGAAAGAGTGAACTAGAATAAGGGCCTCATTCCTGCTGGAGCCTGCTGAAAAATAGCCCTGGGCATGCCACATTGGTAGTATGGTTACAACTCCTTGAGAGGTCTGGCGCACTGTTGGCCTCAAGACAGTTCTGGTCAGAGTACTTTAGGGGTAATTCAGGCATGTGAGCAGGAAAACACTGCACGTCTAACACACTCCCCACCCCCGCCGCATGTATCCCCCCGCTACGATGTGAGCTTGTGTGTACGCTTACACATCATTTGCATGAGGCCATACAGAGAAAAATATGTAATTTGAGGGTTACTCACTATCAAATGATTTTTCATTTCTCCGCACAGTGGTGAGCCTGGACTTTCTGTTATGATTTATTTATTTGGTACTTATGTATTATCACGGCGCCCACTGCATAGCCCAGGAAATCACGATAAAAAATTGCGTCGCATTGTACAGCATTCTACAGCATTGTATACAGGATGCGATGCAATGAGATAAAAAAATTGTACAAGCACCCATCACATTCTATACCACGAATGACAAAAAAATGCCATTTAGGGTGGCTCCCCACTATCCACTTCCCCCACCAATATCCACATCCCCCCCCCCCCACTTTCCACGTAATCGTGAAGCGTGGTGAGCTTAGCGAGCCCCGCGAGGGGCGGCGGAACGCGTCCTCCGAAATTTTCATACCATGCTTTGGGATTACTTGGATAGTGGTGGTGGTGGGGGGGGACGACGTGCATAGTGGGGGGGGAGTGGATAGTGGGGGGCCACCCTAAATTGCATTTTTATGTAATTTAGTGGTATAGACCATTAAAAAGATAGGGTGCGATATAAAATCGCATCCCATCGCATTGTATGGCATACATGCGATGCACTGCGATGCAATGCGATTTCACTACGCTTCCGTACGTAGAAAATCTGGGCACCGTGATAACACAAGTACCATTTATTTTATTTATTTACGGTTTCTTATATAGCGCAGCAGATTCCGCTTTACAATTGGTTGTACGGTCTTGTCATGTGACGTCATCAGCCTGCCGCAAACAGACAGGGCCACACACGCATTCGCAGGTGTCCACCTGGTGTTTCCAAGGGTGCACCCACCGTTTTTTTGGGCACACCCATAGAACATTGGGCACCACACCCCAGCGACCGCCCTCTGCCTGTCAATCATTTTGAAAACACTTGCCGCACGCTGATTGCGGCAAGTGTTTTCAAACCCAGAAGCGCTTCCCGCGCCGCCGCATAGCGCTAGTTATTCTCTATTCACTGCAGGGACCCCGCCGCCGCCAGCAGCAGCTTTATACACAGTGACAGCGCCGCAGGTACCCCCGCGGCACGGACACCCCTGCCCGCTCCAGCACCTGCCCGCTGCAGCACTGCAGGGACGCCAGCAATATGCACATGCTGGGGGTGAGGGGTGAACTGCCGCCCTCCAGGTGCCGGCGCATTAGGAAAATGCCTAGAGCTGCCTAGTGGTGGCGCTGGCCCTGCGACCGGCCCCCGGCGAGTGGACAACTCAACAAAGGCATTCTCTTCCGGGATGTGCACATACGCATGTGTGACTATGACCATGCGCACTCCCCCACCATCAGGGGTGGAGCCAGAATTCCGACCTGTGCTGACAGGTGTGAATCGGCCCCTTTTCACTTACATATGTGTGGACGCTCGGTGGGAAGTGGGCGGGCAGCTGATATCTAGTATCTGCACCCATGTCATCGGCTCATTAGCATGAGAATGGGCATTCACATATGCTAATGGCCCAACCCGCCGCCCCACGCCAATCTCCACCCCCCTCGCGCAAGGTTGGGTGCGGGCACCCAGCGAACAGTTTCGCCATGGGTGCACGGACCCAGCATCTGCACAGACGCACACCATCTGACTCCTTGCGAACGAAGGGGTCCAAACGAACAGACTTGAATAAGGTCCTATATTTCTAGTGCAGATTACAATATTAAATCAAGTGACTGACTGGGATGTATACTGTAGCACCTTTTTCCAGTGCACCATTTTTCATAGGTACCACTTCAAGAACAGGCTGACGTGCAATGTAACACTAGTTTGTGAATAACACAGGCCTGGATAGTGAGTTGGCTTCAGAAAAGGGTGCCGGACAGTTTCCCGACAGGCACTACCCCGACATCGGGATCCCGACAGTCAAAACCCAGACACTCAGGGTCCCGACGTCCACCGCCTATTCTCTCTCGTGGGGGTCCACGACCCCCATAGAGGGAGAACAGAATAGGTGGCAAGTGTAGCGAGCCACCGTGCCCATAGCGTGGGGAGCGCTTGCCCCGCTGTCTGAGTCCGGCCAGTCGGGATCCCGACGTCGGGCTAATGACTGTCGGGAACATATACCACACCCGCAGAAAAGATGAGTCCTTAGAAAGGGCAGCTCATGGTCAGACAAATGGCACAGCCCGTGGGGATGAAGATGGACACTGCAGATAATTATTCAGCTGTCCTAGTGAAACAGGAACAACAGGGGGGCTGCACAGATACATGGCCAGAACCACTGCAAACTGGTTTAATGTGGAGTAATAGTTAGGATTGGAAGCTATGGTCAGTGACCTGGCACACAGCAGCCTCAGGCCTGTGTGTGCGGTCTAGAGGGATACACACCGAGCGTGCTCAGGGACTACCAAATGGTCTTACTGATTCAAGGCAGAACACGGATCAAAACCTGGGCATCTGGTGCGGTCACCCAGAGTCTCACGCACACTTCCCCCACACAGTGGTGCCAAGAGAAGTGGGTACGACAGTAATTACCCAGCCCCAGGTCTGATGGAGGGGCCCAGTGGGGCCCCCATCACCTGGGATTTATGTATTATACTTCACATTGTGTGGCCCCACACAAACCCTAATCTGGCCCCAGAAGGCAGCGTTGCTAACAGTAGATGCACATTCAGACAAAAGCAAACAAGTAACCAGCAAAGTGCCTGTTTTATTGCAAATCCCCTGCACATGTCTAATGTCCTACTGTATATGGGGTCCTGTGACTGGTATATTTGCCAATATTATTGTGCTCCATTACTCATAATTCGGCAGTGGCACCTGTCCTGGACGGGGCATCAAGAGTGGCTCTGAGTCCCTAAAGCACAGCACCACTTCTACAACACTTCTGGGAACTGAGAGCTTCTCTATTTGCCTGCAGCCGCACTGGTTGAATGAGCGCAAAATCATCAAGAGCCCGTGGCAAATGTGTAATATGCATACTGCGTGGCATAATGTGTATAGTAGGGTACTGTATGGCATAATGGGCATACTGGGGGTAGTATAGTGAGCTATAATGGGCATACTGGGGGCTTTATAGTGTGGCATAATGTATATATTGGGACTCCCAGTCCTTAACCTGAAAATCCCCAACCCGCAAAGGATAGCTGTCATCAGGAGAGCGGTCCTTCGCTAAAACCTTCATGCATGCATCATTATTAAACCTTGGCTACAGGAGATGAAGGAAGATGTCCTCTGACTCTGGTCAAATGAATCTTAAACACAGATGACACTATTTTAATTGCTGCAAAGACACAGGAAAACCTGACGTCGTACGAGAGATTGCAATTACAGCTTAGTCTGAGCAAATTGAAGGAGGATTGATGGCATACAGTAGCTGCCTATTCCTGTACCATTGTCTGTATTGTACTGTTCCATTCTGATCCAAGCTAGGCACATGTTCAGGGAAACATCTAGAAAACAACAGAGTGACTGTGGGCCATGGTGAGAGTGTGTTGGTACAAAGCAACAAAGAACAAGATCCCCAGGGCCGTAACTAGGGTGGTACACAATGTGCCAACGCATACAGCGCTGCTGGGTGGGGACGCTATTGGCGACACTTGTCAATTATCTGTTTTACTTGTAATCTTCCCTCCTTTTTGGGGCCCGGCATCTCATGACTAGCTCGATAAGTAGTGTGTTTGACTGCAATGTAACAGGTTATGGGTTTGAATCCTTGGTATAGCAGTATAATGAAATGTGTTATTTATTATGGGAAGGGGCATCATAGCATGGGCTTTCTCTGGGATCAGTTTTGACAAGACCCTTCCCCTTGAGGGAATGGGCCTTACTGTATGTCCTTATTGGAAAACTGGCTGTGACAAACTCTATTATTATTATTATTATAATTTTATTTATAAGGCGCCACAAGTGTTTCGCAGCGCCGTACAAAGGAACAATACAGGGAGACAAAGCTTGGCATAACATTGAATAAATAACAAGAATACAGTACAAATAAAGAGCGCCACAGATCAATACACATTACAGCTTAAATGTAAGTAGTGAGGACTCAATCAACATACAACTAGAGGCTTGAGGCCAATGATGGAGATGAGTATGAAGATGGTCACTGAGTGTTGGAGTATAGGAGAGCTGTGAGTGACATGTGAAGAGAAGTGGGCTTTGACAACAGGAGGGAAGAGGGCCCTACTCGGAGGAGCTTACAATCTAGTAGGAAGGGGAGACAGACAGATTACAAGAGGTGCACGTGAGTGGGTGGTGGCTAGATAGCAGGATGTAAACAGGCAAGGGGTCGGAGAACCAGCTGGTTTATGCAGTGGAAGGGTACGCTTTGATGAATAGGTGAGTTTTCAGTGCCCGTTTGAAGCTTTGCAAGGTCGGGGAGAGTCTAATGGAGCGAGGGAGTGCGTTCCACTGAAGGGGTGCAGCACGGGCAAAGTCCTGTACTCTAGCATGGGAAGCAGTGATCAGGGTGGAGGAGAGACGACAGTCGTCAGCTGACCGTAGAGGGCGGGAGGGTGTATGAATGGAGATGAGGTTAGAGATATATGGAGCAATGGAATTAGAGATGGCCCTGTATGTGAGTGTGAGGTGTTTGAAGAGGATTCTGTAGGGGAATGGAAGCCAGTGCAGATTTTGTTGAAGGGGAGTAGCAGAGTTAGAGCGGCGGGAGAGGAAGATAAGCCTGGCTGCAGCATTGAGGACAGATTGGAGAGGAGCTAGTTGGGATTGAGCGAGGCCAGTGAGAAGAGCATTACAGTAGTCAAGCCGTGAGATGACTAATGAGTGGATGATCAGCTTAGTTGCACTCTGTGAGAGAAAGGGCCTGATGCGAGCAATGTTGCGTAAGTTGGATATATATGAATACGCTTATACCAACTAGTAAAGTGTGAGTTTACAACTATTCCACATTATGCTTATTAGTGTATAACAGTCTGCACTAAAATTTGTTATATTTCTCCTTGGAATTATGCATGCATATTGGGCTGCATAAAACCAAGGCTGTTTCCACAGAGTATAAAACGTGGATTTGAGGATTCGAATATACTGCCTTAAAGGGGTAGTACCTTTTCTTTTATTTACACATGGTGTATATGGGGAGCGCTTTACTGATTTTGTGCATTCTTTCTATGCTGTATCTATACCTTTTGAAGTGAATTGGATGTCACTTTTTGCACCATATCTTGAGCTGCACCTTATATACCTGTGCGCACCAATTGTTATTGTTTAAAATTTGTACTGTAACTGGAACCGGCAAGAATGGGCCAGGGCTTGGATGTGGGGTGCAAAGGAGAGGGAGGAGTCAAGAGTGACACCCAGGCAGCGGAGTTGGGGAACAGGGGAGGAAACTCTATCTCCCTGGCGTGCATCTCCGAATCAGGCCCAAAGATAAAAATATGTTCTATAAGTTTTATTAATATTTACTTATATATATCGGCAGCCTATTCAATTGCGCTTTTCAGAATAACCTTCGAAGCGTCACTAAGCAGCTGTAACATATTGGAAGAGTAACGCATTGTACAGTTTTGCAGTAGCGCGAAGGTGAAAGTACACGAACAGACTGAGTTGCTATTAGACACTGGAGATTTATGGACTGCCATGATCCACACTTCTGGGATTGGTAAGACTTTAAATCTGTCACCTTCTCAGTTCCCAGCAGCCCTGGGTATCTGGTAACCCTAGACTACTGCCATTAGGCTGGACACCTTCAGTCTTAGCTCCCATATGTTCAATTCAAACATGATGAACGTCTGACCTTTCCTGCTCCTTTCTCATATCCCCCAGCAAGTTCCAACAAATGCAAACTCTGCCTGTCTGACAGTGGTGGGCCCAGCCTGCGGGAACACACTTTAATCCCTATAGGCATAGTTGCTAAATGTAGTGACATTACTAACACATCCCCTCACATACATCTGCTAGCAGGAGAAATAATTTGATGGTTGCTGACTTTTATTTCCTTCGATGTTCGCCGAAGAGGGAGCAGGCGCTGACGTCCTGTGACGTCAGCATCCGCCCCGGCAAGCATCGACCCACCTGCGCTCCCATGGGAACGCCCAGCATTTTCATGGGGATGCCGTAACACGTTACCCGCCCATGGCCCTCCCCGCAATGGCTGTCCGTCAAATTCTGGGCGGGCTCTGACGTTATGTCAAATTTAAAAAAAAATGTAGCTTAAAGTTTTGTGCATGGGAGTGGGGTAGTGCTGCAGCTTCAGCTATCTGCCAATGTGACTAATGGTGGTGAGCATTGGGAGCCAAGGCACACTGACTGCACAAGTGTGCAGTGCATTACTGGGAGTTGACACATGAGACTTTGAACAAGAGGTTAGAGGCTGAGAAGCTTGTGCTTAGCTCTAATTGATGGAGCTCATCACTTGCTCCTCAGGCCCATGGAAGACAGCAGCAGCCGCGGCCTCATCATGGGAGGGTTTTTAATCAGAGGCTACTGAGCCTGTTAGGTCTCCTAAAGAGTAATGTACAGAGGGAAAACACAGGCTTTTCATGTGGTGTGTGTATATATATATATATATATATATATAAATATAAATATATAAATACCTCACCCTGCAGTTACCCATCGACCAAGTTTATACTGCCTTTACTCTGTGTTTTGACAGTGTAATGTTCTCCCGTGCAGTTTGCGGCCAGTAATGACAAGTGGGAGGGGGTCCCCCTGTATAAAGTGACCTGTGCCCCCCGAAGGCTTAATCTGCCCCTGGTTTATTGCTGTATTGGTATAAATCTAAGGTAGCCAACTCCAGTCCTCGAGAGCTACCAACAGTTAATGTTTTCCAGATCTACTCACAGAATCACAAGTGAAGTAATTAGCTGCACATGTGGATCTTTGAAAATGTTTCAGCTAGTAATGAGTGCACCTGTGCAGCAGCTAGGTGGTCTGGAAAATGTGAACTGTTGGTAGCTCTCGAGGACTGGAGTTGGCTACCACTGGTATAAATAATACTGTATATTGCTGTATTGGCATAAATATTATTTTCAATGCATTGTCAGATTTGATTCCTCTTTCTCGTCATCTCAGTAACAATAAAGCAGCAGTTACAGTATTTTGGATCACAGAAGATGAAAGATTGGCACAGGATGAATAAAGAGTGGGTTGAATGTGAAACACACACACACACATACACACATGTACCCTATGTCACTCAATCCTATAGAGGTAACCAAGGAAACTAGAAGAGGACATCCCATAGAACAGGTTCTCAGCTCCATACAGATCACAATGCAGTCTCTACCTGAGCTAAGCCTTTAATACCGACTCTAACGCGCCAATTACTGTTTACAGCGTATTCGTCACAGTCCTCAGATTTATTTCCCTATGACTATATCAAGATAGAGAGGTGTTCATCAGAAAACAATGGTGGAATGTTCTGGAACCTGTTATGCTGACCAGATACCTGGAATACCTGGCTCAAGAGGAGGTAACCCAGGCAACTGCTTTGTAGCCCAACGTTTCACAGACCGTTGAGGTCAATGGGTTGGTCATACCTCTTAACTGTCCCGCTTATCGCGGGAATGTCCTGCGTCTCTTCCCGCCACCGGCAGTGTCCCGCGGTGGGGGGGGGGGCAGTTGGGAGTCCCCCCCCCCCCCTGTAGCTGGAGGGCCATAGTTTGGACATGCCTTTAAACACTGGTTTCTCACATATATTAGGTATACAATAATATATACAACAATATTTAAAAAGTTACTTACCTACTGCAGGCGCTGATTGGATAGTACTTTATCTCTCTCTCTAAGCATTGATAAATCTGCACCATAGTGCTTTTACCTAGAAGAGACCATCTCTGGTGTTTATACAAATCTATATGGGTAAGGGTCATGGGGTCAACCACTTACGGTCAACACAAGCATTAGGTTGTCAAAAGGTTGTCATGAGTTTTTCCCATTTTTTGTTGCAAATTTCACCGTGAGTCGACATGGACCAGTGTACCGCATCCCTCCGCATTGCTTGCGGCACCATTATATATTCCCTCCACGTCCTAGCGGATGGTATGAAATACCGCCTGTCGGCACAAGTCGGCTAAAAAAAAGTTACAAAACTCATGTCGACCTTTTGACTGTTGACTGTTGACCTTCCCATTGTCGACATAATGCTTGTGTCGACATTCCGACCTTAGCCATGTCGACCTATTTCACGTGCCAACCTAAGCTCTGTCAACCTTTTTCATGTACTGGGATATAATGAAGTGTATATTGAGTCTCACGGTGACCAATCTAGGGCGTGCCAGTCAAAGCGGAGACATAAAAAACGATTGGCCCTTCAGTGGGGACTGGAGGGAGGATTCGGGATGAATTTCCGTTAGTCCGTTAGTCCTTCAAACAAAGACCTTCAAACAAATAATCTGAGTCATAGGTGGAAGGTCAGTAGGGTAGTCATAGCCCTGGGTGGGGGGGGGGGGATGTTCAGCCTGTTGTTTACTTGTTCCACTAGCGTAAATATCCCAGGTTATTGCACAGGAGCACACAAAACCCGGGATTTTAGGCAGAGGTGGAAACGCTCCCTGTAGAAATAACCCAGGTATTCTAATGGTACAGATTGTAGAGGTAAAGCAATCCAAGTAATTGATGAAGAGTCAAACTACAGTAACATGAATAGAATCAGGAGTCATCGATAAACTGAGTCAGGATCAGTGGAGGAAACGAAAACTCCTTTTAGGACCAGAATCAAACAGATATCTGGCAACAGGTAGCATACAGGAAGCAATAGCCATTGGGTGTTGACAATTCATTGCAAGCTGCAAGTCATGAAATGATTTTCTGAGCCAAGTCTACAAAGTTGTAATGGGAAAAAAGCAAGCTTACATAACACAGCGAGTTGTGTCTATGTCTCTCTTTATAAAGCTTATATACTGTAAACTATACTAAGAACCTGAATAACGTATCACCCAATGGGCTCTGATTATGTCGCTGACAATGGGTTTTGTACAGGACTTTTCCTAACTAAAGCCCCACGCACAATGCACGACAAAGGCCGCGACCGATATAAGTAACCATATCGGCCCGCAGGCGGACAATATTGCCTGCACCAACAGAATGATAACTGACGCCGATATCATTCAATGTTGTCACTGCGGCCACTAAGCATGCAGGTTATTTGGCTAAATTACCAAACTGACTTACATCTTTGGAAGACATCAATCACCATTAACATTGTGTAGGAGCGCGCATTGCTAACGTGTGTACACACTATATGATATCGCGAGCAATATCGCTCAGAAGCGCCTTTCTGTGCGTTATTGTGCACATTATTGCATAGTGTGTATGGGGCTTAAAGCTGGTTATTGTACATTGATATTATGGGGGTTAATCTGGTTGATTCGCAAGAGTCCACCAAACCCAGAGTTGCGAATGTTGGCCTGGCCGCCACCCATTCGCAAGGGCGATTCCCTCGCAGGACTTGGGAATAGGTATTACACAGTAAAATCCAGTCGCAGCCTAGTGGGATCCGCCCACATCATTTGATGGTCGGAGGTGCACGCATAAAAGGGACTCTCAAGTCACTTACATATGCATGGACGCTCGGGAAGAAGGGGGCGGGCAACTGATATCCGGTGATGTCTTCTGGCTGCCCCCCCCCCCCCCACACACACACACACCCGTGTCTTCGGGGCATTTGGCAACTGGTCCGGGCCGCTGCCCCACTCCCCTCTACGCCCCCACCCACACACTTGGGTGTGTGCTTCCGGCGAACACCCAGTTTACCGCGGCCGCACACACCCGGCATCTGCACATATCCAGATGCAACACATGCAAATGAACCAGAAAAACCCCCTATGTGCCCAAACAACCAACTAATTGGCTGGTTGGAAAGTAAAATACTAATAGATGGCAGCAAATAACGACTGATCATTTATGGCCAATCACTCTGCAATGGACAAAAACTGTCTTTCGGACAAATTGGTTACATCAAACGTTTTTAACCAATTTGAACAGCTCTTTTTTTGTCCATTTTCAAGTATTTAGTACTAAATGGTCAATTGTCCTTTGATCCATAGATTACCAGATATGTCTTCCAACCAGACAACTAGTTGGTTGGTTGGTTGGTTAGTGGGTTGGTTGTATCCTGGGACGGTGAATGGGATCACATGCGATACATCGTATTCAAAATGGCCGCATATGGTGTCTCGGATGTGATCTAGCCGCCAGGAAGCTGCTGGGTTATTACAGTGTTTGTGGCCTGGAGCTTCCTCTGGAGCTGAGATCTCTATGGTGTAAATAAACATCCGTAAGGCCGGGATGGAGACTTTCCCTATGGGGCTTCCAGCCAAACGAACTAATAAATGCTTCTGCCAGGAGGAGTGAGTGCAAACAGAAGAACTGGCTGCACCATCAAAAGGTAATTGGTCTTGAGTTGCTTAAAAACAATACATTCATTACACGCAACTAATTGTCACATTGTATAAATACTGCCACATTATATTGACAATGAGTCACCCTGCAGAGTCTATAGATTAGTATCACCGGATAAACTGGTGTTTTTTCTTTTGGAATATGAAAACTCAGTCACCGCGCATATCAATGAGATGGAGTTCCTGTTGTTGTGCAAGCAAGGGAAGGTCTCACTTTCTATAGGTACATACAAAGCTTTTTGGTATGAAAAAGGTGATGAGACATAAGTGAGGCCCAGGGCCGTTTTTTCGTATGGGCTTAATGGGCACTTGCCCAGGGGCTCCAGGTATATAAGGGCCCTATGCTGATCCCCCTTTTCCAGGGATACCAGAATTTTGAAAATCAGCCCAGGGGAACTGGAGATATCCAACTTCAAAGCAGCAGTCCACATCCGACCTGTTAATTGCAATTCCCAGTCATATTTCTCAGATTCTCTCTGAATTTCTGAGAGTATATTCCAAATGCTGGGACTCTCCCCTTTCTGTTGACACTAGCAGCTTGTCTCTATCATGCCCAGAACCAGAGTTATCAGCCTTCCAGCAGCTGGTCCCTGCTCCAGCTCCAAACATCTGGTGTACAGTTTTATATTTTTGTCAATGGATTGCTCTAGCTCCTGATCCCCAAGTTCCCAGCACCTCCTGAAAGTTGGGATTCTAGGTTTTTATACTATTGAAGGCTAAGAAATCTATTTCCAGATAATGGCGATATCAGCAGTCAAACAAGCTGCCCTTCCACCGGAAAATGACGAATATTAAGCCCACTCCATTATCCAACCCTCCCCTGTGTACATAGGCGAATCTAGAATTATGGTAATGGGTGGTCCCAGAACTAGACATAATAGTAGGGGGAACTTTGCGCGGCGTAGCCGCGCGCCAAAAAAGGGGGCGTGGCCCCATGGAAAGGAGGCGTGGCATCACAAAAAGGGGTGTGGTATTACACTTTAGACCATACATAGCAAACTCCGTAATACCCATTACACATAATGCCACATGCCATAATGCCAATTACACATTAGGCCACACACCATAATGCCCATTACACATTGTGCCACACATCATGATGCCCATTACATACTATATAACAAACCGTAATGCCCATTACATATTTGCCACATAAGTGCTGCTTACCTACGTGCTCATTGCTAGGGGGTTCTTGCTTGATGGCACCATAGTACCCATTACACATTATGCCGCACACCATAGTACCCATTACACATGATGCCACACACCATAGAACCCATTACACATGATGCCGCGCACCATAGTACCCATTACACATGATGCTGCACACATAATGTCCATTACACATGATGCTGCACACATAATGCCGCTTACACATGATGCTGCACACCGTAATGCCCCTTACACATTAAGCCACACATTATGCGTAATGCCCCCACATACTGCCCCCACATACTTGTAGCGTCCCTTAAGCAATGCCCCCAAAATGTGCCACTTACTGTAAATTTTTATATGAGCCTTCGCTGCTGCTGCAGGGAGAGATGGAGAGTGGTGCAGCTGCTTCTATGGGGAGAGGAGCAGAGCGCAGCGCAGAGCACGCTCCCACTCCCCTCCTGGTGTCCCCTCTAGCCGAGTGGACATTTGAAATATTGTGCACGCTGTTGTTGTGCGTGAGGGGGAGCACGCCGGGCTCCGGCACCACATGATTAAAGGGGGGCGGGCTAAGGTGAAAGCGGGGAGAAGAATTGTAGCGGAAGCTGCAGGGGTGACAGTCATTGACAGCTGGGCAGAGAGCATGGGGCTGCTGGCTGTATTCCGAGCACTGCAGGTCACGGCTGTTTGAAATAATACCCCTTTCACAACAGAAAATGCAGGGATTTACCCGGGAATGTGGTACTAGGATCATGCAGGGACATTCCCAGGCTGACCCCTTATACAGCAGCCTAGTCCCTGCATTTTCCGGTGTGAGGGGGAGAGACAAACACTCCCCTCTCCCTACACCCCTTTAACCCACAAGCTATATCTTCGGAACCAACTGACCCATTTACATGAGACCAGTATCATATTGAAGAACTTTTGAGTTGGCTTCGAATGATTTTTGGTCCCGTGAAACTGGGCTGTTTGGTTCCAGAGAACGGTTTAACCTCAATATCCCTGGAACCAATTAACCCATATGGATCCAGCCTGGTATCAGATTGAAGGCCCAGCGATTTGGGTTCGACTGAGATCAACCTCGAGCTTCAGTGATGCAGAAGGGGGAACTGGCAGCTGTTGAACTGGGTGCGGGTCGGAATTAGCGGGTCCCATGTTATCCTATAGAGAAAACGTTCCAGCTTTGCCTGGCAGTATCTCTGGTTCCCAGGGAGCTAGAGACACGGGGCTGGGCTCGTTGGAAAGCCCTATCCCTCAGCTACAAAATGGGCTAATGGGTGGTCCTGTGCACCCCCGGACCACCCCCTAGATTCGCCTATGCCTGTGTATAAAACACCCCCTACCTCCCTGGAAGTCATTTACAAGGGACCCTTCGTTCAGCTCAGTTCACCCTTTCACACGTTAGTGTTCTCCCTCCCACCACCTGTGCAGTAAAGGAGTAATTAGCAGAAGTTACTGCTCCAGGTCTTACATGTTGAGTGGAAGATAGAGCACCCCTGCCACCCGTGGGACATCAAAGCTGCTGCTGATAACACCCCCACCCCTAGGAGGGGAGAATGGGTAAGGGCCCCGGTGCATTGCTTTTCCCAGGGGCCCACACTGCTGTTAAGACGGCCCTGGTGAGGCCTGGTGAGATCACTCATTGGGATCAATTCATTTAGAACCTTGGAGTTTTGAGAATGCACAAACAAGTTCTGATGGGAGTGCAGGGCGGTGCCACCACTAGGCAGCTTCAGGCATTTGCCTGTTGGTGCCAGCCACTGGAGGGTAGCACTTTGTCGCAAGGCAGCAGCGGCTGCACCCCTGTTGAGCCATGTGATAAGCACCCACACCCATATTGGCCATATCGCGGGGAGGAACCCAGTGTGCGGGGCAGTCTAGGCATGTACTGGGCAGCCCCCCCCCCTGGAGATTAGCGCCGCCAGCTGTACTTTTGAAAAGTTTAGCAAAAGTTCAATTGATTCTGAATGTTCCATTACAATAAAGTCACATGATAACCATAGTAAACAGACTAATTCACATGGAATTGAATTCAATGATCATGGTAATACAGTGCAGTTTAGCTTAAGGGTATTACTAGAACCCAGATAAATAGAAGCAATGTCTACAACTGTCACGACCATTGCACTGATGGGCTTGTGGTACATCCGATTATCAATAACCTGCACACAAATCAACTTCACTTAATATCCAGCTGCCCATATTTGAACACAGAAGCTGAATATGAATTTCTTTGCGCCAAGGGCACGGTTTCTTGACCTACTTATTCCCGACATAATGTAAGGATGAATAATGAATAACTGTTTTCTTTCGATTGTCTTTTTTCAGCGCACTCCAAATCAATGTCAGATCTGAAAGGGAAGAATTGGCCGCTCACTTGTGCGTTTACATGCTGTGACATTTATTTGCAGAGAAAGAAAGGATTGGAGCTGTGAGTATTCCATCCTATTATCCAACCTGATTGATATATCAAAACACAGCATCATAAGGCTCAATGGGATATTTTGGGGGATGGTTTGTCAATGCCTCTCTATACCCCACAGCACCCCACTTTTCTGGAGATGGCGTGGCTGGCCTGGTAGAGGGGGTGCCAAGACAGCCATCACGGCTACAAAGTACTGGTTTCCCAGTCCAGCAAAAGAGGTGCAGACACGCCTTCAATGTGGTGTGGCCACACCCCCTTATGAGGGACCACGCCCCTAATTAATATCGGCAGTGGCCGTGGGTGTACAATAGAGAGCGTACAAACAATGATATTGTTTACTGATAACTGTGGCCTTTCTGAACAATATCTTTAAAAACCTCATCTAGGAGGTTATTCTGATCGGTGCGGCCAAACGTGCGTACGTTCGCAATTAACGTACGCTAGCCGCACGCGGCCATTGGGGTTAAGTCCACCCACAACTCTGCCGCATACGTACGGGCATAAACAACGTAGAAGGGGAGTGGCGTACTAATGAGCGTACGCCAACGTACACGGACGGGCCAGCCCTTACACTCCGACAACTGGCGTACAACTGAGCGTACGCCGCCGTTTACGGACGTCTCTCGTCCGTCTTCCCACCGCCTTCTTGCGGAGATCTGAGCGTACGCCAGCTTGCACGGACGGGTCCCTATTGTTTTCAATAGAAAAGTCAGCTTATGTCACCGCTCGTGAGAGTGAGCGTACGTCCGTGTACGCTGACATACCCTTCATATATATGGACCTGCAAATGTTGCCTTTCAACTATAATTATGAAAATTAATTAATTGATTGAATTAATTAATGTGCAAAATAGTGGCCATGGGATTAAAACATTGCTGAAACATCCTTTGTAGGTGTTAGATGTGGTTTATGTTATTGTATCATAAATACAAAACCTATGTTTGTATTAGAGTGAACACATCGACACATGTCGACTTGTGTCGATTGAGTGTGCTACTGTGTAAAGTCTATGAAAGCACGTAGTGAATGTGTATAACTGTTTAACAAATACCTACCTTAGCATATATATAAGCAGGTCTTACAAAGATTCTTACCTTAAATTAAACAAACCTTTAAATGTGGAGAAGTATAGAAAGATAAGCTTCCAATGTGTTAGAGTGCTGTGTGTGGCTTGCAGGTAGTGAAATCATGGTTTGGACTTAATAGACTGCAGCATTGCTTATTACATTCAGGTGTATGTGTTTGGTAGTAATCCGCGTAAATTAGCTAACCCAGGCGCACGCTGGCATGCGGTATCTGTAGGGGTGGTCTGAGCTGGCGGTTGGCGGCCGCCTGTTTTGGGTCCGAAATGAACGGTGCCTTAGTCGATCGTGCGGTAGTAGCACCGCTCATTTTTGGTGCACACCCCCGTGTACGCCCATATTTACGCCCATTTTCCCTCATTATTTCGGCCGCTCCCCTCATCACGCCCCTATGCCGCCCCCAATGCCCGTACACTCGCGTACAGGTTTTTTCGCACGTAGAGACCCGTCCGTAAGCGTTGTGGAGTGTTCGCGCCTGCGCATTAGCGAATGTACGCATGCGCAGATCATTAAAAACCCCGGGACGTGCGCGTACGGCCCGGCCGCTCCAACCAGAATAAGGCCCCTAGTGTGTACAGGGTTAGCTGTGAATGGGGTACGGTAGACCCAAAAGTCCTGTACACACTCTGCAGCCCATAGAGTAATCATTACCGGCAGCAGGTGGGTGAATTGAGCATACTCGCTGAACTATATTGATATCGGTAGATATCGGTAAATAATATCGTTCAGTGACTTCACCAGGACCCACTGAACATGGAGGTCTTAGCCAGGGCTGCCATTAGAAATTTTGTGGCCAGAGACCGATTTCCTCCTCCTCCTCCTCCTCCTCCTCCCTCCTCCTCCCTTCTCCTCCCTCCTCACTTCCCTTACCACTCCCGGCTCCTGCTTCCCCATCCCTTCTTCCGCTGTGCTGCTTGTGCTGAATACCGGCAGCCGATCTGATTGGCTAACAGTACGTGAGCTCTGATTGGCTCAAAAGCCGGTGCAGCATTTTATTTGGCCGCCGGCATCCTGGAGTTGAAGAAGCCTGCACTCTGGGACCTTCTTCATTCAGCGCACTGAGCGCAGGCAGCACAGCGGAGGCAGTCAGGGGGGGAGGGGGTTGCGGTGGGCAAAATGAGCTGCCCTGGGCCTTCCATCTCTCTCAGAGAGGCCGGGCCCAGGACAGCTGTTACCACAGCACCCCCCTAATGGCGGCCCTGGTCGTAGCCATAATCAGCCTGACTATTCAGCTGATGGGAGATTAAGGGGGGGGGAGGGTCGTTAACAATATTGAGGGTACAACTAGGCATTATTTTAAACAAAATATCGCTCAGATGGGCCCTTTTCAGAGATATATTTTAAGAAATCGACTAGTGTGTGTGGGAGGGGGCTTAACATAACAAAGCCATGTTTACACCTAGTGGCCAAATCCTGTGCTGTATTGGGGCCCAACACATCTAATAGCAGCCCTGGTTGGCACATACACTATGTAGTAAAGCAAACATGTCCCCAGGGCACATGTGCCAGCCCCTGCCCATGTGCCAGCCCCAGGGGCATGGTGTGAATGGACTGGCATTGCATGCAATGTAGTAACTTCACCCCATACTGAGTGGTAAGAAGAACCGCAGTTCCACATTAAAAGGGATTTTCCATGTAAATTCAGAACAGAACATGGGTAAATAATGCACAATAACATCCATGTGTTCTGCAGGGATAGAAGTCCGACCAACCATGAGTGTGACTCGGATCATGTTCAACCACAGTGAAAAATGCAGCACTGTTTTATTGCTGGGGCTCCTATAATTTTCCAACGGGAAACAGAGACACCCATGTAACATAACGTTGGATCAGCCCATACATGCCACACCTACAGTGTCTTCCTCCTAGAGGCTCCTAGATGGGTATAGCTGTCCCCACTAATACCCATAATCCTAAGGGTGGGGCGCTAAGTGCTATAGAGATCAGCGTTATTAGCTTGCATTGTTGTTGTAACAGGACTGCCATATAAAACATATTTATTGTATAGAACGACCAGTGGAAGCAACTCCAAGATGGGCAGAGCATGACGGAGCTTGTGCCTTGGCTATCATGGGGGGCATAAATTAGCACAGACCAGTGGACCCCCAACTGAGGGGCAGATTTATTACGCTCGGCGAAGTGATAAAGTGTCTGGTCTTTATCACCGGCCAATCAGCTCCTAACTATCATTTTTCAAACCCAGTCTGTAACTTTATAGTTAGGAGCTGATTTTCTGGTGATGAAGTACCAGCCACATTATCACTTCACCGTGCTTAATAAATCTGCCCCTCAAGGGTAGATGTTTGAATCAGTGATAAGGGAGAAGTGATAAAGTGCCTGGTACATTATCACCGGCCAATCAGCTCCTAACTGTTCCTTTGTAAACCCAGCCTGTAACTTAACAGTCAGGAGCTGATTTGCTGTTGATAAAGTACCAGGCACTTTGGGGGAGATTCTCTAAGAATCGCCGCCCAGCTCCGCCCCCCTTCGCTGCCCATCGCAGACATAATTATCGCATATGTTCTAACATATGCGATAATTATGGCAAAGGACAGCTCTTGCGTTAAGAGCTGTCCTTTGCGATAGAGTCAGCGGGTCCCATGGGGGACTCTCCCCTCCCTCCCACACCCGGCGCTGCTGCTGCTGCGCCGGGCTCTCCTCCTCCCTGCACCCGGAAGAGGATCAGTGCAGGGAGGAGGTCACAGGTGAGGGGGCGATGCGGGACGGTGGTGGTCCGTGAGGGGCGGCGGGGGTCGTTGCGGGGCGGCGGTGGGTTCGCGTTAGAAGCCCATTGGGCTTCTATCGCGGCGGGGGATGCTTAGTGCATCCCAAAATGCGGTAAAAACCGGGGTATCTTAGAGAATCTCCCCCTTTATCACTTCTCCTCCCTTATCACTGCTTCATACATCTGCCCCTCAGTCCTCAAATCCCCACCAACTAGGGTTTTAACTCACAAAGTCAATGAAATCACCTGCATCTGGGCTCCAAGCCTTAAAAGGGCACCTACATGTACAGTATTACCTGTTTGGTTCACAGTGCGATCCAAGTGCTTTTACAAAGGAGGAGTATATTTACTAAGATGGGCGTTTTATTGAGGGTGGAATGTTGCAAAGAGCAACCAATCAGATTCCATCTACAAGTTATCTTCTAGAAGGTGCTAAATAAAAAAGTAGAATCTCATTGGTTGCTACGGGCAACATCTCATTTACAATAGAACACCCGTCTTAGAACATTGACCCCTGAGTTGGGACCCACTGATGAAAGCTAATTCTGCAGACGGCTGAATCTGAGTCTGATCCGGAAACAGCGGCCATTGTCACACAGCTTAGCGAGAGCCCTGACAATTCGTTGAGGGCTCTGGTACTTGTAGTCCAGCTAAGCCCGCTATCTATATAAATCTGTAAGTCGTGCGTGTTTTATATACACAAACAAGCATTCACACGCACCATATATGTTTACCGTCATTTTTCTTTAAATGGGGGGCACCCAACTCCAACTAGCCTCTGGGGGGGGGGGGGGTATTATGGTTGATTCGCAAGGCTGTGAGTCTACCAGACCCCGCCCGGTGAATGCACCGCGGGTTCACCCGCACTGCCTGTGGCATACACATCCATTCGCAGGCTACAGGGAACCACCCACATAATATGATGGTCGCCGACGATGTGCGTGCGTATCTAAGTTAGGTCCCTTAGATATACTTACGCTCGGCAGGAAGTGGGCGGGAAGCTGACATCCGGTGATGTCAGCTGCCTGCCCCCCGCACCCGCATCACCGGGGGAATCGCGTCACCATGGGAGAATCGCCCAGCCCGCTGCCCCACACCCCACGCCTGCAATCTTGTGTGCGTGCACCCGGCAAACACCCTGTTCGCCATGGCCACACGCACCCTGCGTCTGCACATGCGCAGGTGCGCACACCATCTGTCCCTCATGCGTTCACAGGGGGGACTGAATAAGGTCCAATGTTCTGAATGCTGTTTCTGCACGAACCTTTTCCGTTTTAACCATTAAAAATTATTAACATTAAAACAGCCCTATTCTTTTAATGTGGAGAGAGAGAGAGAGAGAGAGAGAGAGAGAGAGAGAGAGGGGGGGGGGGGAGAGACAGAGAGAGAGAGAGAGAGAGAGAGAGAGATCATCCCATTGAACTCACTATATACAACAAGTGTCATTCATTCTCAATTACTAGGAGACGTACTGATTACAAGGTCGCATTGCTTCTTTATTTATAATTGTTTATTTATAGATTTATTTACGTAAGTGTGCGTTAATGTATCCGCTAGCGCATTTCAAGGGTCACAACTGACAAAATAAACGTCTTCTACATTTGGCGGTTACCTGATACTTTCAAAAAAGGACCTAGCGGAATCAATAATAAAAAAAATATGACGGTCTTATTTACTAACATATTATACAGTATGTGCTAATTTGTTGTCTTTGAGGTTTCTTTTAGTTACTTTGGTTGACATACAGTATAAGTAACACTTTTTTCATCAAAACAAAGCTTTGAACTTTCAACTATTTAAAATAGGGTAAAGGGGAGGGTTTGTGCCAGTCACACAGGACAAGGATCGTAGGTAGAGGACCCCCTAATATGTCCTTGTGTATTTTGTGGTTATTCACTGGATGGGGGTGTGCAACCAATGGACAGAAAAGGGATTAGAGCAAATGAAAAAGAGAGTAATGTCCTTTGATGTAGGTGCACCTAACAGAGTTTAAAAATGAACTTTTATTAGATTAAGATTAAGAACTGCGATAATATAAATAGGATAGACAGACAGTGGTAAAAATCACACAATTAAAACAAAGGTGGCAGACAATCAACACACTGTGTAGTACTCTATGAATGAGTGTCTATTTATTGTGTCTTGACAGTACTGTATAATACAAACCCTATATACGGGCGTACGAATAGAATAACCCTCTATCAGTAACAATAACTCGGGGTCATGTGAACTACCCCGTAAATGGTATTACTGTGTATCTAGTCCCAGATAACTCACCCCGGCTCGCCTTCTCTGCACTGTATAATGTTAGTATCAGTGTGGCCAAAGTTAATACTGGTTAGATAATGTCAATATGTTCCCTCAATGGGGTATGCTATTGCCCAGGGTATCCCCCAGTAAGCCTGCACGTGGGGGACCGCCCTGAGAGATTTCCCACGTATGGTCACCAGTGCTTAGAATATCGAGCACGGTGCTATACAGTAATACCATGTTCTCATTGCCGCCCCTGCAAAATCCCGGGTTTTTCTTGCCGGGTTTTTGGCGGGGCACAGAGAATGGATACTTTTCTACCCCGTTCATACAGCACCTTAAACCCGGGAAATTCCCGTGTATGACGCGTTCACACTGCTTCCCCTGGTCTGCCCTGCCAACAAGTGTGTGAATATAAAAGCAGCTTTGATTGGCTGTTGAAAAAGTAGCTGTGATTGGCTGTTTTAGAAAGCAGCTGTTATTGGCTGGCTGAGGATGATGTCATATAAAGTGGCCTGTTTTTTCCAAGCACACTGCATTGCTGGAATCATGGCTGATGAGATGCTTTTGTTTTGCACCATTTTGCTGTTTCATGCAGCAAATGAGAGCTTGCTGCAGCTGCTTACTTTGTGCTACCTTGCACAATGCACCTTGAAGAGGAGGAGAGCGCAATTTCTTGCTGAGAGAGACAGTGCTCGCCTTCATTATGTGCGAAGGAGAAGAGCTTTCATCACCTCCAGCGTTACCTCCATATTGAGGTTCAGCACATCCAGTACCAGGCGAATGTGGACCAGAGACTGCTCTCATGGCGAGGTATTTTGGTCTACAGTGGAGGGTTATGAGGATGACCAGTGGATGGTGCATTTTCGCATGTCACGTGGGACCTTTCAGTATGTGCTGGACCTTCTAACCCCTGCACTTTCCAGACAGACCACAAACTGCAGAATACCCATCTCACCTAGAAAGAGACTAGCGATAGCGCTATGGTGGTATGCTACACCGGGAGAATACCGCACAGTCGCCTGCTTGTTTGGAGTGGGGAGATCCACTGTATGCACTATAGTCCATGAGGTGACGCAGGCTTTGCTGGAAGGACTTTACCGTCGTTTCATCACCTTACCTCAAGGACAAAGGTTGGACGACATCATCGCGGGTTTCCTGCATCGTGGATATCCACAGTGTGCTGGCGCTATAGACGGTACACACATTCCTATTATTGCCCCCACAGAAAACCATGCTGATTACTTTAATCGCAAAGGCTGGCACTCCATAATTCTACAGGCTGTAGTGGACCACAAGTATTGGTAAGTACATTTTTTTATGATAATATTAAACTGTGCTTTGCGTATTGCTAGGGTAACTAGCTTCACTGATGTCTTCATTGGCTGGCCTGGCCGTTCCCATGATGCAAGGGTTCTAGCAAATTTGGACCTATACCTTATTGCTGAGGAGAAGCAGGATGGCTGGTTGTTCCCTAGAGAGGTAAAGATATGTTTTTGATTGTTGCAGTTGGGATATTTTTAGTGTTATGTATGCATGTATGTATAACCAACGTACCACATGTATTGTTGTTTTTCAATGTCTCTCTTTTCACCGGTAGAGAAAAGTGGCAATCAGAATAGCATACTTGTACTCCAAGAATTCCATATTGTAACTCTTATTTTACTTTGCAGAAATCGAAGATCATCGATGGGGTGGAGATCCCAGTACATATAATCGGGGATGCAGCATACCCATTACGACGATGGTTAATGAAGGGGTTCACCCAGCGCCATCAACTTACCCCGGAACAAATTGATTTCACCCACACCCTCAGTTCTGCACGAAAGTAACACCGATGGCTGATTAGGCAGGAGGTGACATAAATCACCGAAGGGCTATCATGCTGCAGGCTAGGAAACAGTTAATGAAGGGACAGTGTGCTGCGTCTGGCAGCCAATGGGTGCAAGGGGAGGAGTAGAGGGGTAGAAGGGTCTTGTGACCAGGGAGTTCAGCCTCTCTTGGAGAATTTTTGGGGACTGGTAAGTCGCATTACTGCCTGCTCCTGATTTAATTCCTTAGGGCTCTCTCTCTAATTCCCAATTTCTTTCTTTTCTTTACCTATTCTGTCCCTCTTTCTATACAGTCTTTCCCTATCCTCTCACCTTGCAGTGCTGTGCGTGTGCTCGGTAGTCATGCCCCGTCCTGCTCGCGTGAGCCGTCCCCCCGCCCGATTGGCGGATGCTGGGAACGCTGGTGGAGTGGCACCCGCCGCCGGAGCTTCTCCAGGCTCCCGGCGGGGTGGTCAGAGGCGTCCGGCGGGCGCTGGGAGAGCGGGGACGGCGGCCGCGCGTGCAGCACGTGGGCGCGCGTCCCCCGCTGATGACGCGGCCGGGGGTTCCGTCGCTAGCGGCGCGAGCGGGCCCCTGGCGACGGCGTCCAGGCGGGGAAGTAGCGGGAGGGGGGTTCGCAGCAGTGCTGCGCGGAGCAGGGGAAATATTAACAGTAACAGCGCTGGGAGTCGTGCAGCAGCGGGCGCTAGGCCCGCGGCTGGAATAAGATCAGGCCAGGCTGCAAGCCAGTCAAGCAGCAGGGGGCGGGCCTGCAGGGGCATGGCACGTGGGGGGGGCCCTGGGAGAGGTGCAGGGCGCCCCTCTGGCATCCCCCTGCTGGCAAAGCGTGTAGCTGGGGTGTTAGGATCCACAAGCCAGGGAAGCAGGGGCAATGCTCCACCTGCTGGCCGTGCTGCAGGAGTGGGGCCCAGGATTAGGGGAAGCTCAGGGGTTAGTGGGGAGGCGGTGAACCCCCCCCCCACCCCCTACTACCGCGTGGGCCATGGCACATTTGCAGGCGGCCAGAAGACAGCGGCTGAGGAGGGCCAGGCTACTGCCTAGGCTCGGGGGAGGGGCAGGTCCCACAAACATTGCGGGGGCAGGGGTGGCGGCTGCGCCGGCGCAGCCACCGGTTGAGGCTATGCAGGCGGACGATAGGTGGAGACAGCTGGTCTCAGTATTGGTCCCCCTGCTAAGTCAGCCTTCGCAGCGCTCCCCGCCAGCGAGTAGCTCCTCCGCGCAGCTCCCCGGTGTGTCATTCCATCAAGGTGGGGTTCCTGTGCCGTCGGCGGCAGTACCGGCAGTCCCAACGGCTGAAGAGGCATCGACGTCCGGTCTGCAGGTCGGTTCCGGAGGCGCGTCCAGTCCGTTGGCCCAGACGTTGGCGGTCGCTGTGGCAGAACCATCAGGTAGGTCTGCACGTAAGGCTAAGCGTCGCAGGCGTAGGTCACACACATCCACTTCTTCCGGGTCCAATTCAGTGACGTCGGGGGAGGAGGGGGGTCGTAGGTCGCGGCGTAGGCATAGACATTCTAGGCGGCGGCGCCGCTACTCGCGATCGACCAGCGGGAGCTCTGGCTCCCCGCTTTACCCCAAAGGTAATGTGGTGCGCTGCGATTATACAGCCGTGTGCAGGGGTCTGCGGCAGAGCGTGCGGGAGCGGATCATCGAGGGTAAATACGTGAGTTTTTTCACAATGACTGCTCAGGCGGAAAAAGACTATCGCGCGGCGAAGAGAAAAGGGGGCATAGGGGAGGCGGCTTATTGCACTTATCAGCGCTGGCAGTCAGGGCTGTTCATGTTTGCGGCCTGCTATCTTGAAACCAGGCCGCAAGAGCACATGAACATGGTGCGCTATATGCACATGATACACGAAATGTTCATGTCAGATGGCGGCACGGCATGGAAGTCCTATGATGAGGATTTCCGTCATAAACAGTCGGGATCCGCCATCATGGACTTCGGGTGTAAAGATGTGGAATTGTGGGTGGGGAAAAGGCCCGTGTCCTCCGCCCCAACACCCCCCCCCTCCTGCACCTACACCTCCGCCGCCAGCGGCTGGTGTGGTGGCTAGACGGGCCACTCCCCCCTTTCGAGGAGGCGCGGGTGGAGCACCCGCGGGTAGATGCTTTGGTTTTAACGGGGTCGGTTGTAGCTTGGGGATGCGCTGCAGATTTAAACACGCCTGCGCCCGCTGTTGGGGTCCACACCCCGTCAAGGATTGCAACCGCGGTAGGCAGGGAGGGGCTCCCCCCAGGCCCGGTGCCGGGGCCGCTCCTCAGTAAGGCCCCCTCGCCAGTTCGGGTGGATCGCATGACCGGATGGTTGAGCGAGTACCCGGATAGACCCAGCGCAATTTTCCTGTAGGAGGGATTCCGTGTGGGCTTCCGCCTCCCTATTAGAGGCTTGGTGAACACGGCGTCCCCCAGGAATTTAAAGTCAGCTATGGAAATGCCCCTGGTAGTGCTTGAGAAAGTGTCCAAGGAAGTAGGTTTGGGGAGGATGGTGGGACCTTTCGCGGCTCCCCCTGTCGGGGAGCTTGTGCTCTCCCCGGTGGGGGTGGTGCCGAAAAAGGAGGCGGGTAATTTTCGGCTTATCCAGCACTTATCCCACCCTCCGGGCTCATCGGTGAACGACGCAATTCCTGAGGAGTTGTGCCGGGTCACTTATCAGTCATTCGAGCAGGCTTTGGCCATTGTGCGAAGTTTCGGCGCAGGGGCGTTGCTGGCAAAGATTGATATAGAATCGGCATTTAGGCTGATGCCGCTGCACCCGGACTCGTTCCGTTTCATGGGCTTTCGGCTACCCACGGGTTATTACGTGGATAGGTGCTTGCCCATGGGCTGTTCGATATCCTGCGCTTATTTCGAACAATTTAGCACTTTCTTGCACTGGTGCGCGCAGAGGGAGTCGGGTGAGCGGGGTTTGGCGCATTATCTGGACGACTTTTTGTGCGTGGGACCGGCTGGTTCTCCGCGTTGCGCAGCGCTACTTGGGGTGTTACAGAGGCTGTTTGGTTTTTTCGGGGTGCCCATAGCCACCGAAAAGACCGAAGGACCGGTTACTAGAGATCGACACGCTATGCGGCTGCTGCAGGCTCCCCCTTGATAAGCTCGAACGGCTACAAGGGGCTGTCTCGGTGGCTTTGTGCGCAGGCAAGCTTAGATTGCGCCAGCTGCAGTCGCTGCTCGGATTACTACACTTTGCTTGCAGGGTGATCCCCATGGGACGAGTTTTCTGCAGAAAGCTCGAGCGCGCTATGGCCGGGATCCGACATCCGTTGCATTTTGTGCGATTATCTGCGGAATTAAAAAGGGATCTCCGGATTTGGAGCTCCTTTTTGGAACACTTCAATGGGGTACTGATATGGCCGGCTCCTCGGCGTAGCAGTGCTCAATTGGAACTGTTCACGGATGCTGCTGGCGGAGCGGGTTTTGGAGCATACCTCCACGGGTCATGGTGCGCCGCCCCATGGCCCGTGGACTGGGCGACTGAAGGCCTTACAAAAAATTTGCTACTGCTGGAGTTATTCCCCATAGTGGTAGCTCTTGAACTGTGGGGGGATAGCCTGAAGGATTCCTGCATAGTTTTCTGGTGTGACAATCTAGGGGTGGTACAGGCGATAAATCGTCAGGGCTCGTCCTCTATCCCAGTACTGCGTTTGCTTTCGCGTTTAGTGTTGCGTTGCTTGCTGCTGAACATCCAGTTTGTTGCAAAACATGTACCTGGGGTTGAGAATTCCATTGCTGATGCGCTCTCTAGGGGGGATTGGGCCCGGTTTCGTACCTTGGCCCCTAATGCGAGTGTGATTGGTGAACCCTGTCCCCCTTATGTTTGGCAGATGATCAGGCCGGCATGGAGGGTTTAGCCATGCGGGCCATCGCGCCCAGGACTCTGCGATGCTACCAAGCAGGGTGGCATGAGTGGGAGGAATTCAGGTTATCCTCCGAGCAGGCAGGTAAGACGCCTGGGGCGGCTATGTTGGCCTTTGTCTGGCACATGTATTCACTTAATTTTTCTGTTGCCGCGGTTAGGCGGATATTGTCTGGGGTCTCGTTCTTTTCTTCGCTGTATGGTCGTGCTGACCCGTCTAAGTCATTTTTGGTTTCTAGGGCATTGAGGGGCTGGCAGCGAGCCACTCCGGCAGTATCTGACCGAAGGCGTCCGATCGATATCGCACTGCTCCCACCGCTGCTGGGTGCCCTCCGGGAAATATGCTACCCTCGTTACGAGGTGCTGCTGTTCCGGTTGGCATACGCAATGGCATATCACGGGGCCTTTAGGATCGGAGAGCTGGTGGCACCATCCAGGTCTGCCCCGTCGCCTTTGGACGTGACCGATGTGGTGGTCCAAGGGGATGCTGTGTTGTGTCATATGCGACGGTCCAAGACCGATCAGGCTGGTAGGGGGCGGTGGCTGTCGCTGCTCCCATGTGCAGTGGAAGGGGCGTGCCCGGTGGAGTTGGCCCTGGCCTTCCAACCGGTGCGCCCCGACCGCCCGGGCGCATGGTTGATGCACGAAGACGGGTCCCCGCTTACTAGATACCAGTTCTGTCATGTCCTGGGCCGGGCGCTGGGGGCCTTGGGCCTCGATCCAAAGGAGTTTGGGTCTCATTCCTTTCGGATCGGGGCTGCTACGTCTGCAGCTGCGGGGGGCCGCTCCGACGCAGAGATTCAGTCTCTGGGCCGATGGCGCTCCGCAGTCTTTCGCAGGTACATTCGGCCAACTCTTGCTGTCACTTTACCGGATCATGGTTCACTGGAAGCATAAGCACTCGCCAACCTACTATGGGGGTCTTGAGGTGTGTTCACATTTCCCCCGGGGGCACAATTCGGCTGATCTCTAATTTGTCATGGCGTACTTGATAGATTACTCCGGGGGTTTGTGTGTTTTGTGCCTCAAGATCTGGTGCCATGGTCCAAACAACTTTTTCTCTTTCCCTTGTATGATTGTTCGAGTTGTAGTTGTTGGTATTGGTCGTGATCATTGTAACCTGTTGCAGGTCGGCAGGATGTAAGGAGCGTGTGGGTCTTGGGGCATTCGTTCGTCCATTGGGCCTCGATGTCACCCTTGGCCTCAGACGTGTGCATGTATCCGGAAGCAAGGACGGTGCGGTGGCTAGGTGTGAGAGGGATGCGTTGGTGTGCATTGCGGGAGCAACTGTCGGGGGCAATGCGGAGATTCGGCACCCCCAGAGTGCTGATAGTACATTTAGGTGGCAATGATGTCGGACAGTCTTCGACACTGGAGTTGCGGTCCCTTATCATCCGGGATCTGCATATTGTGGCGCAGGCCTGGCCATTTTGTAAACTAGTCTGGTCCGCCATGATTCCCAGGCGTGTATGGAGGTCAGCGCGATCTTGCCCACGGGTCGATAGCTCCCGCAAGAAGGTGAATGCAGCCGTGGAAAGATATATGTTGGAAAATGGGGGTGGTGTCATACGCCATGATGGCATCATTTTCCGGAGGGAAGAGCTTTACAAGGAAGACGGTGTGCATTTAAGCCCGGAAGGTGTGGCAATGTTTTTGGCCGATATATTTTTATGGTTAAGGTGCTGGTGCTAGAATTTTTCTGGTTGGTGGCGGTGCTGCGGCTTAGGGCCTAGCTTGGCGGTAAAGAACGGTCAATTGTGTAGATGGAATGTGTGTAGGTTAGTGGGTGAGCTCTCCAGGCATCGATTGTCACGAGCCATACTTCTATGCACGGAAGATGGCTGCCACCACCGACCCGGGTGGTTGGCTGGGAGAGTTGGTCACCAGCGGTGTGTGAATGGTATGGTGATCCTACCCCACCCCCTTTTCTTTAATCTGACCGTTCTTTAGTGCCGCCACCAATATTTATAGTCATTAGTCAGTTGTCGAAATAAATTTGACATTCGTTATTTGAAACGCCAGCACTTGTGTCGTGTGGTTATTTGTAGATAAGTTATAGTTAAGTGTTAAGGGTTTAAGCATGAGAGTACCGATGGTGAATTTAAGTAACACCGATGGCTGATTAGGCAGGAGGTGACATAAATCACCGAAGGGCTATCATGCTGCAGGCTAGGAAACAGTTAATGAAGGGACAGTGTGCTGCGTCTGGCAGCCAATGGGTGCAAGGGGAGGAGTAGAGGGGTAGAAGGGTCTTGTGACCAGGGAGTTCAGCCTCTCTTGGAGAATTTTTCCCACCCTCCCATCCCTATTCTTCTGTCTCTATTTTTCTTCATTAGGCGGCGGTAAAGAACGGTCAATTGTGTAGATGGAATGTGTGTAGGTTAGTGGGTGAGCTCTCCAGGCATCGATTGTCACGAGCCATACTTCTATGCACGGAAGATGGCTGCCACCACCGACCCGGGTGGTTGGCTGGGAGAGTTGGTCACCAGCGGTGTGTGAATGGTATGGTGATCCTACCCCACCCCCTTTTCTTTAATCTGACCGTTCTTTAGTGCCGCCACCAATATTTATAGTCATTAGTCAGTTGTCGAAATAAATTTGACATTCGTTATTTGAAACGCCAGCACTTGTGTCGTGTGGTTATTTGTAGATAAGTTATAGTTAAGTGTTAAGGGTTTAAGCATGAGAGTACCGATGGTGAATTTATGGTGGTAGAAAATGCCTTTGGCCGTCTAAAAGGCCGTTGGCGTTGTTTAATGAAGCGCAATGACATTGATACCAGCTTCATGCCTCATGTAGTTGCTGCCTGCTGTGTGTTGCACAACATATGTGAGTTTAAGAAAGAACAGTTTCTACCAGAATGGACCGTACTGGAGCCTGAGGTATCAGATCACTCTGCAGATTCTGAGATGTATGAGGGGACAAACACATGTGCAGAAGACATTCGCAACACCATTACCAATCACATATTTGCTTTAACCCACTAGTGTACAATAGTTTTTAATTTTCAATAAACTTCAAAAACATTTCTGTTTGTTTGTACATATTTTATTCATATGTACAACATATATTTTTTTAGTTAAATAGCATAAAGTGTACCAAAAATGCACATAGAAAAATATAATAAAACTGTAATGAGTCATGACAATACCCAAACGCCTTACATAACTTCTGTACAGGCCGGGTGGGCAGCCAAATAAACAAAAAGTCACTAAACACCTCTACAGCACATGGTAGCGGGGGTATTCCTTTCTTGGAGCCGTTCGATTCTCCGCATGACTATGTGGACCAGCCGCATAATCAAGGCAGTGCGGTGGAACTGTGGGAGGCTGAGTTGCACCCGGTGTACGCTCAGGGAAATGGCAGTGATTTGCTGGAGGCTGAGGTGTCCCAGCAGCATACTCAGGGCACTGCGGAGGAACTGGTGGAGGCTGAGGTGCACCAGCTGTACGCTCTTGGAAATGTCGAGGATTTGCTGGAGGTTGTGGTGTCCCAGACGCATACTCTGGGGAGTGCGGTGGAACTGGGGGAGGCTGAGGTGGACCTGCTGTACACTCAGGGAAATGGAGGGCATTTGCTTGAGGCTGAGGAGTCCCAGCAGCATACTCAGGGAAATGGTGTGACATTGGTGGAGGGTGAGGTGTGCTGTGTGGCACCATGTTCCCCTGGTTTGGGGCTACAAAATTTGGTTGGCCTGCGCTATACATTGGATAACCATACTGAAAATTATTGTGTGGTGGCTGGGGCAGTGCATGGCCTTGTGCCCTAAATAGACTATTAAGGAACTCCATCTGCGTATCTCGGTTCTCTCGATTGATACGCTCATGCATACCAACAATGGCAGTAATGAACGTGTTCTGTAGGTCACGCTCATTGTCCATAAATCGCTGCAGACGAGCATCTTCATGAACTTGCATCGAATGATCCATTTCCTTCAGGTGTTCAAGCATTACGGTGGTCATTGCTTTTGTGGCTTGTTCCATCTTTGTGGCCCTCTTTCTTCTCAGTGGCACATTATAAACTATGGGAAAAACAAACAACACATTACTATACAAGACTATAATAATGTTACTTCTTCTACCCAAAAGACATTGTTGGTGCCCATGCACTCGGAAAACCATCTGTGCTGAAGGCTAGATATCAGTAAAACCTTAACTTCTCATTCAGACCTGTTAGCAATGTTGCTGACAGGCCTGAATCAGATCCCCTCTGCACAGATGCATGTGGATGTTAAATTTCAAAAATACTTAAATAAAAAAGCAGTGTTGGCACATGCATGCTTGAGGCCTTTTCCCTCCTGCACTCTTGCTACATGCTGCGACATATTTCTTTAATAAACAAAAATATAGTACTGTGTAATAATGGTGTGTGTAAAAGTTATAAACTTACTGTTGGTGCGCAACTTTGGACGTGCACTCTGTGGCAATGCTTCAAAGGCTGGACTTCCTTCAGCAGGTAGTGATGATGCAGGCGTTGATGGTGGTCGCTGCAAAGGTGATGGCGGATGCTGCACAGGTGTAGAGAATGCGGTGGGGCCTACAGCGGAATTGTAGGGGTTAAATGATGAATCCAGAACTTCACATTGGGCTTCACCATGGACTGAGCGGGAATCCATTTCACTGTCTGTGGCCTCAAGGTCAATGGGTGACGCTGCTGCTGCTACTGCGTTTTCTTCACAGACACTTGCTGCACTGCCAGCAAAACTGCTGGAGGAGGACAGTGATATGGGATTAGCCAGTGCAGAGTTCCCAAAGATGACATTGCACTGGTCATAAAATGGCCAGTCCATACGGGCACCACCACTCTTCCTCCTGTTTAGGTCATGGACCTTAGCATACTGCTTCCGCAGGGCTTTGAGTTTATTTACTACCTGTTGCTGCGTTTTGACGATGCCACGGGCAGACAGGATTTTGGCGATGTTGTAGTAAACAACGGAGTCCTTCACTGTGCCGGTCACTTGTTTTTTAATCTCCTCCTCTCCTCTCACTGCAAGCAGCTCGAGCACTTCCTCATCCCTCCAGTGCGACATGTCTGCTCTCCTCGACGCAGCATATGGACGTCAGACGCAGCATTAAATGGACGTCACATGTCACCTGATCACATCCCCCAATGAGCTTCTTTTTTTCCATCATGTTTGAAAAACCCGTGTCTGCGCTGTTCAGACTGAAGTACACCCGTGTTTTACCCAGGAAAAACCCTGCAAAAAACCCGTGTGTAATTCCCGGGGCATAACACCCGGGAATTTCACAAGGACGCGTTCACACTGAGACACGACACGGGAAATTACCGCTCGCCCTGCCAAATACCCGGGTTTTTTAGGCAATGAGAACGGGGTATAACACAGAAAATACCAAGGTGTACGACGCGAGTATATATAAATTAATAAATGTTATGCCTATACAACGATCCTGGTATCAGCATGTTTGTGTACACATAGTTTATAATCGGGTACAGATGTATCTGATCAAATGTATAGTGTGAAGATCCTGTATTACGTTGTTGCAGCAGAGCTAACCTGCATTAGTTGAGGATCTTATCAAGTACCTCCACATACCCTCCAACTGTACCGATTTAGCCGGTACAGTACCGTTTTTTAACGGTCTGTACCGGCTAAATACTACTGTACCGAATGTACCGATTTCTGATGTGGCTACTCTAACTCTGGGAATTGTAGTTTCCTCACCGCCAGCTGCTCTTCAGGGCGAGCGAGGGGGAGTGGCTGACCAAGACTACATCTCCCAGGGGGCCACTGCCCGACTTCTGCTTCTCCAATCAAACGCCGTTTTGTCACACCACATGTCCATTTCACACAACCTATCACGAGCCAGTATGCTCGGCCTCATGTAACTAAAATCAGGCCAGTGCGGAGTGCGGATGTGCCCCCTGCATGAGCGCTGGCGAGCGGAGGTGTCGCTGGTTGTCAGTGTGCTGCTGACTGACCTTGGTAACCAGCCATCCGAGTGCAGCAGCTTCGGCTCTGCCACCCTCCTGCAAGATGCACCTGGCTTGCTGCCTGTGCATCACCTCCCTCACTGGACTGGAGAACTAGGACGATGACCTGGACCTCGGCAGCACTATGCTGTTCAAGGTGGCCTGGGAAGTGACCAACAAAGGTAGCTTTACAGCACACAAGGGCAGGGGGGCACCTTCATGGGTCAGTGTAATGTCAGTGTGTCATATGCCTCTGACTTATGCTGCAACCAACAGGAGGTTGCACACCAAAATATATATATATATATATATATATATATATATTAGTAGAAAATACACAGTACACGTTAGGAAAGGGGATGACCACGCCCCTTTTCCCCATTGACACGCCCCTTTCAGAATGTGTACCGATTTCTGACCTTCAAATGTTGGAGGGTATGCCTCCATAGACCTTAGTTCACAGTAATCCCACGGCTTGCCTCTCTATACCGGATCAATATTAATATAGGGGTAGTCGGAGTTAACACTGGGCTTATGCATCAATTATTTCCTCTCTGGGATATATGCCACAAGTCACTGTGTTATGCACCGTGCTGTTATCTCTAGTGCTGTCGCCCAGGGTGTCCCACCCCAAGCCTGCGTGTGGGCTAACCGCACTGGTTATCAGCACGTGCTTAATATATATATATATACTCATATTAATGTAATGACATATATTATTGTTGCAGGAGATGCTCATGAAGGCAGCGCGTTGTCAGTGGTGACCTATGAGCTCTCAAGGACACATAATCAGAAATACATTGGTAACAAAAATAACAAAGAGTAACAGTGTGCTAATCTGTCTGTGCACCGCTAGCAGGCATGCGCTTCGCAGATTAGCTTCATCAGGGCCAATTTTTTTAAATGGTCTCTTCCAGCATTAAAATACTTTGCACCCCCACAGACATTGGTCCCGATTCAGACCAGCTCAGTGGGCTGTGTGTGTTCGGAGTCCAGTGAGCAGGTTAATGGCACCCCGCCGAATGCACGCCCCTCCCCCGCCATCTGAGCCCATGGGCAGGGCTGAGAATGGATGTGTACGTGTACATATCCAATTGCTAGCACAGGCACAGAGGAGGAATCTGTCAGTGATTACTTACCATCAAACGGTTTTCCTCCTCTCTCTGGCACTCGCAGTCGCTACGTGACCCAGGAATCACTCGACAGCAGGACAGGTGTCAACATCATGCACCTGCCCCGAGCAGACAAAGGCACACATGTGTTCGCTCAGGCCCGCCAATCGTTTCCATGGGTGTGCCCACCATTATTGTGGGCACGCCCATGAAATGCCAGAGCCCACCACACCATGCCCCCATCTGTCAATCAGGCTCTGAGCACCTTGCCAACGGAGAAATTATTATTATTCATAGTTGCCTAAATTCTGCAGGAGACTCCCTGACATAGCAGCAATCTCCCTCTCTCCCTCATTAGTCTAGCAATCACCCTCATGTCACCTAGCCCACATTACACTGTTACATCCTAGTTACCTCCCCTCCTGCAATCTGCAGGAGACTCTGAAATAGCAGCAATCTCCCTCTCTCCCTCATTAGTCTCGCAATCTCCCTTATGTCACCTAGCCCACATTACACTGTTACATCATAGTTACCTCCCCTCCTGCATTCTGCAGGACACTCCCTGACATAGCAGCAATCTCCCTCTCTCCCTCATTAGTATACCAATCTCCCTCATGTCACCTAGCCCACATTACACTGTTACATCATAGTTACCTCCCCTCCTGCATTCTGCAGGAGACTCCCTGACATAGCAGCAATCTTCCTCTCTCCCTCATTAGTCTAGCAATCTCCCTCATGTCACCTAGCCCACATTACACTGTTACATCATAGTTAACTCCCCTCCTGCATTCTGCAGGAGACTACCTGACATAGCAGCAATCCCCCTCTCTCCCTCATTAGTCTAGCAATCTCCCTCATGTCACCTAGCGCACATTACACTGTTACATCATAGTTACCTCCCCTCCTGCATTCTGCAGGAGACTACCTGACATAGCAGCAATCCCCCTCTCTCCCTCATTAGTCTAGCAATCTCCCTCATGTCACCTAGCCCACATTACACTGTAACATCATAGTTATCTCCTCTCCTGCATTCTGCAGGAGACTCCCTGACATAGCAGAAATCTCCCTCTCTCCCTCATTAGTCTAGCAATCTCCCCCATGTCACCTAGCCCACATTACACGGTTACATCATAGTTATCTCCCCTCCTGCATTCTGCAGGAGACTACCTGACATAGCAGCAATCTCCCTCTCTCCCTCATTAGTCTAGCAATCTCCCTCATGTCACCTAGTCCACATTACACTGTTACATTTTTGGGATAAAAGGAATGAGAGACAGATACATTTACATTGAATCATCAGCACCATTTCCCAGCACGTTACCAAGTATAGTAGCTCTTACTAACTGCTTTGGGGCTCATCTACATTTGGATATCAGTCATTTAAAAAGATTCCCCTCAGATGTAGCAGTGCACACCCTCGCTTCTAGGTGCCACGTTCACAATCTCTTTTCACAATCTCTCCATATAGGGAACTAGACACGCCCTTTGGATGGAGCATGAAACGCCCCCACAATGGGGCGGTGTGTAAAATTCTGCTACCAACTATAATCTCCCTGAAACTAGTTTTGAAAAGTAGGCAAGTATTTTATTATTATTATTATTATTATTATTATCATCGTTTATTTATATGGTGCCACAAGGGTTCCGCAGTGCCTGACAATAAATAGATTGATCTGGCAGCACTTGCTGGGGTCGCATACGATACATTGGGGTAGATTTGTCAAGTACCGATCAGGGGAATATGCGCTATCCCCGTGCGTTATGACAGGGAATAGCGCTTCCCCTTATCTATGACACCCGTGATGCGGGTGTTTAATGTGTGGCGATGTGGGGCAGGCAGCATAGCGCAGGGACGTTATGTAATAGTAGGAGCCTACCTGTTTTAATTTCAAGACACCGGAGACCAACAAGCAGCGCCGAACAAGGAAAACTGCGCATGCGCCTGTGACACATCTCATGTCAGGGAAACCGGCGCATGCGCAGAAGACACAGCCAGGAGGAGTGCACACACGTTATGGGAGGATGGGCGTCCCTGATGGGCGGGGATAACGCACTCCCATAACGAACAATTATAGAACAATTATAAAATAATACATTCACATACCTCCCAACTTTTGACCTGAAGAAATAGGGACACTCGCGCGGCTTCGCCGCGCGAGCGCCCGAAAAGGGGGCGGGGCGTATGCAAATGAGGTCGTGGCTTATGCTAATTAGTCGTTTACATCAGCATCTATTCTACTAGATTGGGGGGTCACCTAACTGCCACCCCCCGCAGCGGGACAATGCTTGCCGCGGGTGGGACAGCGGGACAGGACCCGAAAATCAGGACTGTCCCTCTAAAATCGTGACAGTTGGGAGGTATGCATTCAGGCAATTTGCACTGCAGCTTCACCACAAGTGGTGAAGCGAAAGTGCACTAATAAAGAACGTTATGCACATAACAATAAATCTACCCCATTGTATGCTAAAGGACCGCATACGAAACGGTGTGTCTGCCCTTATTCAGATCTGATCGCAGTACAAATTTATTCTCACAATGAGCAAAACCATGTGCACTGCAGGTGGGGCAGATGTAACATGTGCAGAGAGTTAGATTTGTGTGAGTTATTTTGTTTCTGTGCAGGGTAAATACTGACTGCATTATTTTTACACTTCAAATTAGATTTCAGTTAGAACACCCCCCACCCAAAATGTAACATCTGCCCCACCTGCAGTGCAGCATGGTTTTGCCCATTTTGAGAACAAATTTGTACTGCGATCAGATCTGAATAAGGGCCCTTAAGCAGCTATAATGACAAAAGACTTCTGCTTTTCGGATTTCTTTGCCTCTCTCCCTCTTCTGGTTTACCCCTTTATTTTCAGCTAATTACTAGCAATGTATTACTTTGCTGTATGCTAAATATATTTTCATATTTGCATTATATTTTATCTTGAGTTGTATATTAAATGTTGACATTTCCTTGAATTTACGCCACAAAAACAACACAGCATATAAATAAGCTGACGGCATAGCGATTGCAGTCCCCACTGTGTGCTGCTGATCACCTACAGCACTTTGGCAGAAGTGACTGCAGCAGTGGGAAGAACACTGAGTGGAATTCTGCCCACGGTTTGCCTACACTACAGGAAGAGAAGCTAAAACCTGCCAGTTATTGGCAAGAATCTGCAGGTACAATAAACAGCATAAACCTCAGTTATGAGTTCTCCTGCCATAGGTCAATACTTGCCGATAAAATATTTGTATTTGAGAGGTCAACTGTTTGTACTGTGACCTTATATCTGGACAGATCCAGGACAACCCAGCCTACGCTTGTCTGTCCTTGGGAACCGGTGCTCACTGATAAGTTACACCTTTGTCTATATAATCAATGGCTCAGGACATGTAATAAACTTCCTTTGATATATTATTGTCAAACATTAGCTTTAAATGCTGTAAGAGAAAATGTCACCATGTTCTCCATAACCATGTTTATTCTTTTGTTGCATAATGCTTTTACACTATGGCCTTAGGGAAATAATGCCCACCAAAAACATACACATAGGGGCCGATTCTGGGTAACACGCAGTGAACTGAAATCGGCCGTCTGCGAATGGCCATAGCGATTTGCAATGCCGCTGGACCGTTCGCATGGAGTGGTGAGGTCCGGAGATGGGGGGCTCATGTGTCACCCATGGCAACACCCTGGCCAGCCCATCCCCGGTGTTCAGACTCGTTTCCCGGCTGAGCGCCACCACCGGTGGTTCAGCCTCTCCATCTGCTCTCGCAGCCGCCAGTTCCCACCCTGCAGGTCGTGACGGAGTGGGAGAGCTGCCCCGCCAGCATAGTAGCCTCCCCTCCAGCATTCTGCAGGAGACTCCCTGAAATAGCAGCAATCTCCCTCTCTCCCTCATTAGTCTAGCAATCTTCCTCATTTCGCCTAGCCCACATTACACCATTACATTTTTAGTGGAAAAAGGAATGAGAGACAAATACATTTACATTAAATCATCAGCACCATTTCCCAGCACATTGCCAAGTATAGTATCTCTTATTAAATGCTGTGGGGCTCATCTACATTGCATATAAGTCATTTTAAGTATTCCTCTCAGATGTAGCAGTACACACAGCGGCGTAGCTACGTTTTGGGCGCCCCCCTGTTAGGGGGGGCGCCCCTCGCCGCCCATTCAAACCCCCCAATCCCCCGCAGCCTTACCTTTACACGCTGGTCCCGGCGGCTCCGTTCTTCTGCTAAGGACCACCACAAAATGGCCGCCCCCATACAGCAGACAGTTTCAGAGAACTGTGTGCTATATGGGGGCGGCCATTTTGTGGTGGTCCTCAGCAGAAGAACGGAGCCGCCGGGACCAGCGAAATAGGTAAGCCTGCGGGGGATTGGGGGAAGGTGTAACTATAGCACCGCAGCCCCCGGCGCCCCCATATGCACAGCGCCCACCCGCAGTGGCAGGGGCTGCGGTGCTATAGTTACGCCAGTGAGTACACACCCACGCTTCTAGGTGCCACATTCACAATCTCTTTTCACAATCTCTCCATATACGGAACTAGACACGCCCCTTTGGGTGGAGCATAACGCGCCCCCTCAGTCAGGTGCTATGCAACATTCTACTACCAACTATAATCTCCCTGAAACTGTTTTCAAAAGTAGGCAAGTTTGCCCACCAGCCTGAACATATCTTCAAGCTGCCTCTCCACGCGGAGCCGGAACTCCTCCATGTCCGCTTGCAGCCCCTGCACCGTGCCCCTGTCACCCTCCTGCCATCCTCCTGGCTACTGCAGCTGGCTGCCGGGCACACCGACACCTCCACACCAGACTCCATCTGTATGAGCAGGAGTCTTACCCGGCACATGTCACTCGCTCCGGGCAGCTGTGCAAGGGGTGATGTCAGAGCTACCACTGCCCGCTCAGCCATCCAAAGCTGCTGTCTGTAGAGACCCGGAGCTAGTGACCTGTGCTGGACAAGGCTCCTGGCTGCCTGCCGCTCCTAATTTGTGCCGCCCCTAGGCCCATGCCTCGCGGGTCTAGTGGCAAATCCGGCTCTGCCTTTTAATAGAACAAAGCACCGGCTCATGTATAGAGATGTGTATGTGTTTTGTAGATTTACTTCTGCGTTTTGCCAAAGTTTTAATAAATGTACACTAGGTGGCATAGTTACTGAAGTGTGAGTTATTACAGGTGAGATATGTTGCCCATAGCAACCAATCTGGGTACGGACATACACACAGTATAATGACAACATGAATGACGACAACCTTGATAAGCCAAATAATTGTCAGATTTATTAGAGACAACTAACGGAATGGAGGACAGCGGGCACAGCGGAGGTCTGGGGGGCAGATGGAAACACCCTCAGGTCAGCAGGAAGACATCCAACGATGGATCTAATACAAATATATATATATATATATATATACATATATATATATATATATGAAAAAGGGAAATATTAAGAATCCCCACTATGTAATATGTGTATACATAAGTCTCCACCCACTCCGAGAACGGAGGGCTGGATTTAAGGAGCAGACAGCGTCAGTCAGGCAACCCCACTGACGAAGTCTCTGACGAAGTCTCTGACGAAACGCGTAGGAAGCGTGACCTGACTGACGCAACTTTTGGAGCGGAGGAGAGAGTAACGATCCCGGAAGCTGCACCGCGAGTAGAAACCGTCTCTGCACACATCCAGTGTGTAGCCGGGGAACCGTGAGTGAACCGAAAGGGTCTCTCTCTCTGCCCGCAATTCATGCTGCTTGCCAGTTTGGATCTTATTTTATGCCAGGTGGTTTTTAAAGTCCACCGCTGAAGAAATATGTGGTACGCTTGATGTACTTTGAAACTTTTTAAACTCATTTAAAATAATTCAGATGATGCTGCACTATTGGGCGCCCTTCTCCTCTCTTTGTTTGTAGATTGGTGGTTATCTCGTGGGAATCGAGATCAAGAAAAAGGAGCGACGGTCCATCGGAGGGATAAGTGCCTATACTAAAAAGATTATGGACTGATTGCAGTGTCCTTATTAAGTGCGGGTGCTAGCGCATCTATTCCAGCCCATTGTTCTGTATATATATATATATCTATATGGTCCCTGTTTCGCTTCTAGTGCTGCTGCTGTGAATCTGACTGTACCCTGCTGCCTTGAGAATGGTCCTAAGGGACCGAAACGTCGGTAAGCGTGTACCTTATTAAAACTATCGGGACTTTGAACCTATTGATACTTTGCTTAAGTCTGGTGAGTGCTGTTTTTTTCCCACCTTGGGAAAAGTCTCTGTATATCTATATATATATATATATACACACACACACATACATACACTATATATATATGTATATATATATATATATGTATATATATATATATATATATATATATATATATATATATACCTTGTCTTTGCGGCCTGGCACTCTCCCTGCTGGTTCACCATACCCCAGTGTAGGGATGGCCATCGTTGCCATCGATGGTTGCCATCGATGGCAATTCTGCAACTGACCATTGATAGTGCTTAACTATGCAATGGATGACCATCGATATTTTTGCATATCGATGGTCATGCATTGTGTTTGATTGATTGGCCTGTGGGACAATCAACACACGGGGGCGGGGCTTTGCGGGTGTCAGGGGCGGAGCTATGCTTGTGTCCCGGCACTTTGGAAAAAGAAAAACATTGTTTTGCTATTCCATCAATGGAGGGAAACCATCGGCCATGAACCATCAATGATTTTGAATCATTGATGGTCGATGGACATCCCTACCACAGTGTCCATCCAATAAGAATCCAGTGTGTAGCAATAAGGAGGGTCTCAGAGGATTTAAAAAAAAGTGTATTGAGGTGAAGCAATAGACCAACGTTTCGGGGCTCAATACTCCCCTTTGTCAAGGTCAACAAGTGAAGTGTTGACAAAGGAGTGTATTGAGCCCCGAAACGTTGGTCTATTGCATAACCTCAATACACTTTTTTTGAAAATCCTCTGAGAGCCTCCTTCTTGCTACACACTATGTATATAAACTCTTACAGTGTGAACGCTGGTTCAGATTGAATAAAGACTCATGGGCACAGAATTAACCGCCTACTATTGCTGTAATATGTTCACACCATGTGGAAGCAAATTCAAATTCTATATGGGCTCATAGGACCAAAATTATTCACCTCTTAAACTCGCACACCACATTTGCGCATGTGCACACTGAAGGAAATAAAAGTCAGTTCAGAGGAAGGAGCAATCTGTCTGGCTCGGTGATCCGATACATCTCTCCTGCTGGTGGTGCGGCTTCCAGGCTCCAATGCGACGCGCCGTCTCAAATACATGCGATTTGGACGATTTCTTAGGCAGTTGAACACCGCAATTTCATAAAATGAGACCAAATTGTATGCATATTGCACTAGTGTATGGGCCCCTTTAGTCTTAGGACCAGGTTGTGTCACCAGACTCACACCTCTTATTGTGGCCTTGTGAGCAAGACACGGTCGCTGACAGTTCCCCAGATCCAAGGTAGAAAAAAAGGGCGTGGCCAATGGAAGGGCATGACCAACAAAAGGGCATGTACACACCCTGTAAAAAAATAACCTTAGCCGGTAGTGTGGGTGGCTGGCCGGGAGGTGGAACACCCGCTCAGGAAGAGAGAGGAAGCACAGGCTGTCTGTGCTCTTACCCCCGCTCAGCACACTGGCTGTGGACAGAGGCTGCGCTGCCGGCGGCAGCCTGTCCTCTATACTCACACTGCTCGGCTAGTTGCAGCAGGTGAGGGGGCAACGGGCCCCGGGTTAAAAGTACCCAGTCCCCCCCTTCTTGATAGGCCTGGCAAGACACAGTGTAAAACATGGGCAAAACCAAAGTTGGGAACCAGGAAAAAAATACTTTTTTTAAGCTGGTAACACGTGATGATTTTGTAATTCAACAGAAATTATTTCTAGAAATGCCAATGGCTGATTATTGGTTTATGTGTGTGACAACACTTCAGACGGGGATGGATCTGGCATATACGTTAGCTAAGTCAATAGGCTGGTCTGCACAAGCTTGTATGCTCAGCGTCCTTAGGCAATCAGAATGAGGCGTGTGCCTGCCAGTCATTCATTATAACAAGCCATATAACTGTGCATGACAATACAATGGCGGTAAGCTGTTCTCGGTAGGACCGAGATAGCGCCAAAGCTGTTACACCATTCTCACTGTCTACTATTTGGGTTATATTTCTACATTCTGAAATCTCTTATATAATTGTAGGATGATCATTGTACTGATGTGCGCTGAGAACAGGGGCGGATCCAGGATAAAATGACAGGGGGGGCACCATGATAAAAAAGGGTTTGGGTGGGGGAGGGGCGGTGTTAGTGGTGCCAGTGTACATGCTAAGAGAGCGGCAGGAGAGGGTGGGAATGGAATAAAAAATAGGCCCTGGCATTTAAAGTACGCAGGCCCACCATGGCGACAAAAGTGAAGGATGTAGTTGTGCGCGCGCCGAAAGCGCGCTCCAGAAAAGGGTGTGTGGCCACTCAACAGGGGGCGTGTCAACACCATATACAACTTCTACACATTATGCAACAAAATACTAGACCCCAATATACTTGCCCCTTACACATGATGCCAAATGGAATGAGCCAAAATTGACATAATGTCACATGGATTGAGCTAAAATTCACATAATGCCACATGGATTGAGCCAAAATTCACATAATGCCAAATGGATTGTGTCAAAATTCACATAATGCCACACGGATTGAGCCAAATGCATAAAATGCCATACGGATTGAGCCAAAATTCACATAATGCCACATGGATTGAGCCAAAATTCACATAATGCCACACGGATTGAGCCAAAATTCACATAATGCCACACGGATTGGGAAAAAATTCACATAATGCCACACGGATTGAGCCAAAATTCCCATAATGCCACATGCGTTGAGCCAAAATTCACATAATGCCACACGGATTGAGATAAAATTCACATAATGCCACATGGATTGAGCCAGAATTCACATAATGCCACACGGATTGAGATAAAATTCACATAATGCCACACGGATTGAGCCAGAATTCACATAATGCCACACAGATTAAGCCAAAATTCACAATACACTTCATAAACAGGGACATTGTCCACCAAAGGCGCGCATTAAACAGTTACACCATAATGTCCATTACACGTTAAGTTACATGCCATTATGTCCATTATTTGTTATGCCAAACACCATAATGCCTATTAAAAATTATGCTACATAAGTGCTGCTTCTCTACATGCTCATTGCCAAGGGTTCCATGCTCATTGTCAGAGGTTCCATGCTCGTTGCCATGTGGGATTACATGCTCATTGCCAAGGGGGAATACATGCTCGTGGTAAATGCAGAAGTGATAGCCACTGACAGTGGCAGAGCCTGGCTCTATTCAGAGCACTGCAGGTCCCGGCTATTTGAAATAATACCCCTTTCACACCAGAAAATGCATTCCCAGGTTGGCCCCTTTTACACCAGCCTAGTCCCTGCATTTTCTTGTGTGAGGGGGAGAGAAAACCACCCCTCCCCCCTGAAACCAGTTATCTTATTTAACCGCCTTTATCTTCGGAACCAACTGACCCATTTACATGAGACAAGTATTATATTGAAGAACTTTTGAGTGGGCTTTGAATGATTTTGGTCCAGTGAAACTGGAAGGTTTGGTTCCAGAGTAATCTGCCCTCAAAGAACATGAACTGCCATGAAATTACATTTAAAAAATAAAAAAATCGGTTTACACGCAATATCTCTGGAACCGATTGACCAATTTGGACCAGCCTGGTATCATATCGACAGCCCAGCGATTTGAAATTGAATGAAATGAACCACAAGCTTCTGTGATGCCAGGGCGGGAACTGGCAGCCGTCGGAACCGGGTGGGGTCGGAATTGATGGGTCCCATATTATCCTATAGGGAAAAAACGTTACAGGTTTGCCAGGCGATATCTCCGGTTCCCGGGGGGCTAGAGACACGGGGCTGGGCTCGTTGTGGAAAGCCCTGGTCCTCAGCTACAAAATAAATGACAGGGGGGGGCACGTGCCCGGATGCCCCCCCCCCCCTGAATCCGCCACTGGCTGAGAATGATTCCTGTCTGTAACTGAATTTTATTTTACAAATAAATAACATAAATCTCACAACATTTTGTATTATATAATATTCATGGGATTATGGGGCCAATTCTGGATCAAACGTAGTGATCCGAATTCGATCCCTGCCCCTGCAAACCTCAACAGTAAACAGCCACGGTATACATCCATTGGAATGCCCAGCATTATTTGGGCATCCTCCTGAAAACGCTGGCCAATCCCATGGGTACGTGGGAAGGCCGATGGGCGGCTGATGTTGCATAGTTGCAAGGGGAAACAGCGGCGGGGGTGGGGTGACCGGGCAGCCTCTCTGGCGCTCAGTAAACTGCGATCTTTGCAGCCAACCAGAATCAGACCTTTAATCATGATCCACTCTGTGCGGAATAAAAAAAAACTTCCACGGAATCATGGTCCAGGCGGTCATAAATCCAACGGTCAGTTTTAGGGTTAGGGTAAGCATAAGGGTGAGGGTAAGGCACTAAGGGGGGAGTTAAGCTTAGGCTGATGGAGGGGACCGTTAGGGTTAAAGTGCTGAAGATAACAGGATGTTAGTATTAGGCTGCAGGAGGGATGGATTAAGCATGGGGTTAGAATACTCCCCTGGGTCCATTGTCATTGTGACAGTAGTGATTCTGCTGTCCTGACCTCTGGCATATCATTCCCAACCCGATATTCGCAACGGTAGATTGTTGTGAATATTTTTGCAATCTGCCAACAAAATTGTAAATTATTATTATTATTTTTTTGATATCACAAAAGTCCACATAATACCAGTGCTCAAAGTGGGGCGGTATACGGCCATATGACATACTGCTACTCCTTGCATCCCACAGCGGCACTGGCTGTTAATGTTTGAACACATCTCTGATTGTGGGACACATCTCTGATTGTGGGACACATCTCTGATTGTGGGACACATCTCTGATTGTGGGACACATCTCTGATTGTGGGACACATCTCTGATTGTGGGACACATCTCTGATTGAGTCTTGGCGCCAGTGCAGATAGTGGCAACAGTTTAAACTTGGCACTGTCCATGAGCCAATCATGGCTTGTGGACCAGCAGCCAATCAGAAGTAGCCACAGATCGGTTTCACTGCAGCTGCTTCTATTTGGCTGCTGGCCCACGAGACCTGGACATCACCAAGTATAAACTGCCAGCTCCATCCGCCCTGGCACTGGAACCCAATTCGAAATGTTCGTGTCCCCACTTGGAGAGAAAAAATAGGTGATGGATGGAATTGGGGGGAGGGGCTAGGGGTTAGAGAAGACGCAACTAGTGCGAGGTACAGGGGGTGAAAGAAGGAGATAGGCTGGGAGCGGGAGGGGCGGGAAGGAGGCAATGAGAAATGCTGGGGTTAATAGGGAGGAAGGGGCTGAGAGTGTAGCAGGATTTATAGTTGCAGGGGGTAAGTAAAGGAGAGAGTGTGTCGGAGCAAATGTTGGTAAGGGCCCCTATGTACCATCCAATGAAAAAAAATGTATGCAGCATATAGGGGGTTATTCTAGTTCATTCTTTCTGACAAAATCCTTCTTAGATGGACAAAACCATGTGCACTGCGGGTGGGGCAGATGTAACTTGTGCAGAGAGAATTAGATTTGGGTGGGGTTTTACTTCAAAGTGAGATCTATATTGCAGTGTAAAATAAAGCAGTCAGTATTTTCCCTGCACAGAAACAAAATAACTCACCCAAATCTAATTCTATCTGCACATGTTACATCTGCCCCCTGCAGTGCACATGGTTTTGTCCATCTAAAAAGGATTTTGTCAGAAAGAATGAACTAGAATAAACCCCATAGTTATACCCCTCTCACACCACACAAATTACCCGGGTCCAACCAGGCTCACGGTGACAGCCACCAGCCTGGCAGAATGGAAGTGATGTGACAGCCAGGCAGAGAGCGGTGGACTGCCCAGCTATCTTCTGAGCTATTCCGTGGCTGCTGCTTTTGCACGCCGGCTCACCCGGCAGAATGTAAGTGATGTGACAGCCTGGCAGAGAGCCAATAGGAACTGCTCCTGATTGGCTGCCAGGCTGTGAGCTCCTATTGGCTTCCGAGCCGGCACGATATTTCAAATAGCCGTGGACCCTTTTTAGAAGACAACCGGGCAGCCAACCGCTCTCTGTCCGGCTGTCACATCACTTCCATTCTGCCGGGTGAGCCGGCATGCAAAAGCAGAGGTTGCGGGTCGGGGAGAAATGGTACGTCATACCAGCAAATTATTTCTTACAGCTACACTGCACCACGCCGTACCCTCTTACTTGCCTAATGGGGGGGGGTTTTGTCCCCATGGCAAAAAGCATGTACCACCCTTGGCAATGAGCATGTAATCCCCCATAGCAACACGCATGTAATACCCCGTCCTCTTCGCTCCATCGCTGACCGCCGACTGACCTCTCACCTAATCACCTCCTCCCACTCCCGTGTCCAAGACTTCTCTTGCGCTGCCCCCCTGCACTGGAACAACCTCCCGCCACCCATCAGGCTATCTGATTCCCTTACCTCCTTCAAGCGCTCCCTCAAAACCAACTTTTTTCGACTAGCCTATCCCTCCTCCTAACCTCTTTTGATCCTCCTATCCTGCCTCCATTCCCCTCCGTTCCTACTTATCCTATTGTATTTCGTTCGTCCACCCACCTATTTTTAGTATGTTAACTCTTATGAGTAGGGTCCTCCTTCCTCACGTACTCACCCTACCTCATTACCTCACCTGTGCTCCTGTCCTGTTCTTCCCTTCCTCTACTTCATCTTCAGTTTCCTCGACAATTTTGACACCTACTTCTGAACTGATGCTGATTTTAGTTCTACCAGCTATACCCCTATTTATACTGTATTTTTCAACACACCCTGTACGTTACCTTGTAATTTGTTTTTTTGTTTGCTATGTACGGCGCTGCGGACACTTTGCGGCGCCTTATAAATAAACGTACTACTACTACTACTTCTACCCCATGGCAATGAGCATGACAACCCCTTGGCATTGAGCATGAAGCCCCTGGCATTGAGAAAAAAACTCCTAGTAATGAGCACATGGGTAAATGGCACTTATGTGGCATTATATGTAATCACGGTGTCTGGCATCATGTGTAATGAGCATTACAGTGTGGGGCATAATGTGTAATGGGCATTACGGCATGTGGTATAATGTGTACAATTTATTTATGGTGTGTGGCATAATGTGGCCATGCCCCAATTGTCATGTAACCACTTATAATACTGCTGAAAAATTATATCTACTTGCGCCACTGGTTATTTTGTTTCTGTGCAGAGTAAATACTGGCTGCTTCATAGTTACATTGCAACATAGAATTCAGTTTGAACACACCCCACCCATATCTAACTCTCTGCACATTTGTTTTGTCCATTAAAGAAGGAGCTTGCTTTTGCAAACCAACCTGAAATAGACCCATAATGTCCTCAGTTGTGCTGCTTGTACACATCTGTCGGTACTCTTTACCTAGAACGGTGCCCGCGATTGGCATCGCGGGCGTCGGGGGTAAAAAATCGCGGGCATCGCGGGCACATAAAAAACGGGTGCGACGCGATGGCCGCGATGCCCGCGATTTTCCCATAGGGATCAATGTTAAAACTGTGATTGGACGCGATTTTACAGTTAAATGCCTCAATGCCCGCGATTTTTACATAGGAAACAATGTTAAATGGGCCACAGAGCCCAAATAGTCACCGTCAAGTGTGAAATGGCCCCCACAATTGTTAACGCCACCCCACGATCAACGTCAACCCGAAGCGTGGCGAGCGCAACGAGCCCGCGTGGGGCGGCGGTACGCGTCCTCCGACCTTTTCATACCCCCACTATCCACGTCGGCGTGGAGTTGAGAATAGAATAGTGTGGCGAGCGCAGCGAGCCACCGAGCCCGAAGCGGGGCGAGCGCAGCGAGCCCCGCGAGGGGACGCGGATACCTTCACAGGTAAACGCGTCCCTTCGCGGGCTTCACAGGTGTCCGCGTCGCCATGGACACCTGGGAAGCCCGCGAGGGGACGCGTATAACTGTGAAGGTATCCGCGTCCCCTCGCCACGCTTCGGGCTCGGTGGCTCGCTGCGCTCGCCACACTATTCTATTCTCAACTCCACGCCGATGTGGATAGTGGGGGTATGAAAAGGTCGGAGGACGCGTACCGCCGCCCCTCGCGGGCTCGCTGCGCTCGCCACGCTTCGGGTTGACGTTGATCGTGGGGTGGCGTTAACAATTGTGGGGGCCATTTCACACTTGACGGTGACTATTTGGGCTCTGTGGCCCATTTAACATTGTTTCCTATGTAAAAATCGCGGGCATTGAGGCATTGAACACTAAAATCGCGTCCAATCTCACTTTTAACATTGATCCCTATGGGAAATCGCGGCCATCGCGGGCATCGCATCGCACCCGTTTTTTAGTGCATTCGATGGTCGCGATGGGCGCCGTTCTAGGTAAAGAGTACCCATCTGTCTGTTACTCCAGCAGCTGTCCATGTCCTTCAGCAGCTCCATACCCTCCCTGTCCATGTCTCCAGTTCCCCCTCAATTTAACCACTGCTGGGGCCTGAGAGGAAGTCGGTGCTTGAGGGTGGACACCTCCTATTTTCTGGGAGTGTCAAGAAAAATTTAGGCTGTGCCCAGTCGTGTGCGACAACAGCGTTGGCCTCATTCAGCCTGTTTCTGTTGCAGAGTTGTGAAAGGGACTTAATCACATTTGTACAGACTGGGGAAATCAGCTGATGGTTCATGAATTGGGTAAGGATGTGCGACAGGATGGCAGAAATCAATATTTTCGTAATTCATATGCAGATCTAAAAGGGTCGGGTTTCCCTTGTATCTGGGCGGCAGCCAGGGGCGGATCCAGGATAAAATGACAGGGGGGGCACCATGATAAAAGAGAGTTTAGGTGGGGGAGGGGCGGTGTTAGTGGTGCCAGCTGCTAAGAGAGCAGCAGAGAGAGGGTGGGAATGGGATTAAAAATAGGCCCTGGCATTTAAAGTACGCAGGCCCACCATGGTGACAAAAGTGAAGGATGTAGTTGTGCGCGTGCCGAAGGCGCGCTTCGGAAAATGGGGTGTGGCCACTCAACAGGGGGTGTGTCCTTGAGTGTAGTGTACAACACCATATACAACTTCTACACATTATGCAACAAAATACTAGACCCCATTATACTTGCCCCTTACACATGATGCCAAATGGAATGAGACAAAATTCACATAATGCCACATGGATTGTGTCAAAATTCACATCAAGCCACACTGATTGAGCCAAAATTCACATAATGCCACATGGATTGAGCCAAAATTCAAATAGTGCCACATGGATTGTGTCAAAATTCACATAATGCCACACGGATTGAGCCAAAGTTTACATAATAACACACGGATTGAGCCAAAATTCACATAATGCCAAATGGATTGAGCCAAAATAAACATAATGCCATATGGATTGTGTCAAAATTCACATAATGCCACATGGATTGAGACAAAATTAACATAATGCCACACGGATTGAGACAAAATTCACATAATGCCACACATATTGAGCCAAAATTCACATAATGCCACACGGATTGTGACAAAATTCACATAATGCCACATGGATTGAGCCAAAATTCACATAATGCCACACGGATTGAGCCAGAATTCACATAATGCCACACAGATTAAGCCAAAATTCACAATACGTTTCATAAACAGGAACATTGTCCACCAAATTTGCGCATTAAACATTTACACCATAATGTCCATTACATATTAAGTTACACGCCATTATGTCCATTATGTATTATGTCAAACACCATAATGCCTATTAAAAATTATGCTACAGAAGTGCTGCTTATCTACATGCTCATTGCCAAGGGTTCCATGCTCATTGCCAGAGGTTCCATGCTCATTGCCATGTGGGATTACATGCTCATTGCCTAGGGGAATACATGCTCGCGGTAAATGGGGGACAGCCGCCAGGCAGAAGTGATAGCCACTGACAGTGGCAGAGCCTGGCTGTATTCAGAGCACTGCAGGTCCCGGCTATTTGAAATAATACCCCTTTCACACTAGAAAATGCATTCCCAGGTTGGCCCCTTTTACACCAGCCTAGTCCCTGCATTTTCTGTTGTGAGGGGGAGAGAAAACCACCCCCCCCCCCTTTAACCAGTTATCCTTTTTAACCGGCTATATCTTTGGAACTAACTGACCCATTTACATGAGACAAGTATCATATTGAAGAACTTTTGAGTGGGCTTTGAATTATTTTGGTCCAGTGAAACTGGAATGTTTGACCGATATGGACCAGCCTGGTATCATATTGAAGGCCCAGCAATTTGGAATTGAATGAGATCAACCACAAGCTTCTGTGATGCCAGGGGGGAATTGGCAGCCGTCGGAACCAGATGGGGGTCGGAATTGACGGGTCCCATATTATCCTATGGGGAAAAAACGTTACAGATTTGCCAGGCGATATCTCTGGTTCCCGGGGGGCTAGAGACACGGGGCTGGGCTCGTTGGAAAGCCCTGGTCCTCAGCTACAAAATGACAGGGGGCACGTGCCCGGGTGCCCCCCCCCCTGAATCCGCTACTGGCGGCAGCTAACCACTCACAGTCATCTGCAACTTTTAGGTCTGAATCACAGACCCTTGGTCAAGGGGGTGCCACCCGTCACTCAAATTTACTACTCACCTTCCTGGCAACAATCAACAAGGAAATAGCCAGTTTCCCGCGATTCGCACATGCCACTAGTAAGTCTGAGAATGGCCCAGTCATGATTCTATGCACATGCCACTCCAAAGCAGGGTTGCCGACCCTCCCGGAAGCCCCCCTGAGCCCCCCGAATCGCGAATGTAAATGCCGCAATCCGCGGGTCTCAGAGGAGGGGGCGGGGCTAAAATGGCACAATCTTGACATTTTAGCCCCGCCCCCTCCATAGAGATCAGTCATTTCTCCTATTTCCGGTAATGGGGGCGGGGCTTAATGTCGTCACAGTCAAGCCCCGCCCCCCAATCGGGTAAGGAAAGTCTCCTCTCCGGGCTTCTCCCGGAGAGGAGCATTTATAAGTCGGCAATCCTGCTCCAAAGTCCTTCCCTGGTGTACATCTGTGCATATGAACATCCTGTCCCTTTTCGGGCAGGCTCTTGGTGCGCACTAGGGGTCCCAACTCTAGATTATGCTGGTCGGAATGATGTACGGACACATCTGTATTTAGTCAATATTAACTTGCTGCTAATGAAGCATCCTGTTTTCCTAATGCACATGTTCTCAAACTCGGTCCTCAGGACCCCACACAGTGCATGTTTTGCAGGTCTCCTCACAGAATCAAGTGAAATAATTGGACCTTCCTCATCTTTAAGGCCACGGCTTACGCTATGGAACTTACGCACCACCCTGGGTCCACGCCACCCTCCAGTGTCCCATACCACCAGCTATTACATTTAGTAAAGTCGTGGCGAGCGAAGCAATGGTGCTATTCTGAAAACAGCTTACGTAACTGGCGTAAGCGGTGGTCACAAAGATGAGGAAGTACCAAATAATTAGCACCACCTGTGGAACTTATAAAATGTATCAGTGAGTAATGAGTGCACCTGTCGGGTGACCAGGAAAACGTGAACTGTGCGGGGACCCGAGGACCAAGGTGCGCATTTATCAATATCCTGCGATGCCGGCGCGATGACCTCGCCGGACATCGCATTGCGGTGTTGAGTTCTACCGCTTGGATGTATTATTACTATGGCGCAGGGACCTAGCCCGTCCCTGCGAAGCCCTGACCCAGAAGCCCGGGGGTCTGCGCATGCTTGGTAATTAGCTGACCCCCGCCGACCCCTATGACCGCACTGCCCCGCTCGGCAGTGCGATCTCGCAGCCATAGGCTACAATGGCCTATCGCCATCCCAGAATGGCGATAGCCCAGGGATGCGAAGCCGGGCTGCCCGATGTTGATACATCGGCCAGCTTTGCATGCCCCATAGAAACCTATGGGGGATGCGGCCGGCGGCGCTGCAGCGAGGATCGCAGCAGGGATAGGAGATTCCGGCTGCGGTCCCCCTTTGATACATTTAGGTGATACTTAATATTAGCAGCTAAGGGATTTAGCCACAAATATGGTTTGATAAATGGGCCCCCAAGTTTGAGATCCACTGGCCTAATGAATTTGTGAAGAGGAATACAGGACCAAGGGACTGTGAGACTTCTAGCAAGGAGAAAGAAAGCATTGCCATTATTATACATCCTCTTGGCTCAGCTGGTTACACATCTATCACCCTGACAACGCCCAGTGTGCTGCTTTGTGTACATGATCTCTGCAGACTATTACAGGTTACTCGCGCAGTAAAATGGGTTAAGCGGATGACGTCACCGATGTAAACAACCTCTCCCGGGTTGCCATGGAGACAATGCTCGCCGCGGGCGCCAGGTGGCGCTGCTCTGCCGGATGCGCTGCTCGGGGATCGGCTGCTGCTGTCTGTTTCCTCAGGCTGCTGCTGGAGCGACATGTTAGGAGGGGAGCGGGCGGCGGCGGTGTGTGCACGGCGGGACCGAGCGAGGCAAGGGCGCCGCACCGACAGGACCAGCATGACCTCCCCAGCGAGGTACTGAGCAGTGAGGAGCCGCCCGGAGTGAGGCAGAAGGACAGTGACGGTGCTCTGGGCCGGGACAAGATGGCAGCGGCCGGAGCGAGCTGAGCATGCAGAGGGGCCCCGCGCACTGCCTGACATGTCCGGCACAGCCCTGCACGCTGCACCTCCTCCTGCTCTATGAAGGTAATAGGCTGGCGGCGGCCGGGGCACTGCGGGACAGGGGAGCAGGGGAGACTTACTGGGCTGCTGCTCTTCGCCTTATAGGGGATATGCTGTATGGGGTCCTAAACAGTGCATGAGTGTGCTGAGAAGTGTGCGGGGTGTGTGTATTGGGGTGCTGATCAGTGTGTGTGAAGAGGGGGGGGGGGGTGCTGATAAGTGTGTGTTTTAGGGAGTGCTGATCTGTGGGTGTGGGAGGGGGTACTGATCTGTATGTGTGTACTGATCTGTAAGTGTGCGGGGTGTGTGTATGATCAGTGTGGGGGTGCTGATCAGTGTGTGTGTTAGGGGGGTGCTGATCAGTGTGTGTGTTAGGGGGGTGCTGATCAGTGTTTGTGTGTGTGTTAGGGGGGTGCTGATCAGTGGGAGGGGGTGCTGATAAGTGTGTGTATAATCAGTGTGAGTTAGGTGGGTGCTGATCAGTGTGAGTTAGGTGGGTGCTGTGGATCGATGTGTGTGTTAGGGGGGGTGATCAGTGTGTGCGCAGGGTGCTGATCAGTGGGAGGGTGTGCTGATCTATGTGTGTGGGGTGCTGATAAATGTGAGGGGGTGTGTATGATCAGCATGGGGGTGCTGATCAGTGTGTGTGTGTGTTTTAGGGGGGTGATGATCAGTATGTGTGTTTTATGGGGTGCTGATCAGTATGTGTGTTGGTTGGTGCTGATCAGTATATGTGTTTTAGGGGGTGCTGATCATTATGTGTGTTTTAGGGGGTGCTGATTAGTGTGGGTAGAGGGGTGTTGATCAGTGCGTGTGTGTGTGTGTGGGGGGGGTCCTGATCAGGGTGGGGGTTGCTGAACAGTGTGTGTGTGTGTGTGTGGGGGAGGTGCTGATCAGCGTGTGTGTGGAGGGGGTGCTGATCAGTGAGTGTGGGAGGGGGTGCTGATCAGTGGGTGTGTGTGAGGGAGGGGGTTCTGATCAGTGTGTGGGGGTGCTGATCAGTGTGGGTGTGCGGGGGTTCTGATCAGTGTGTGCTGATCAGTGTGTGTGGGGGGTGCTGATCAGTGTGTGTGTGTGTGTGCGCGCGCGCGGGGGTGCTGATCAGTGTGTGTGTGTGCGCGCGCGCATGGGGGTGCTGATCAGTGTGTGTGTGTGCGCGCGTGGGGGTGCTGATCAGTGTGTGTGCGCGCGCGGGGGTGCTGATCAGTGTGTGTGTGTGTGTGTGTGTGCGCGCGCGCGCGTCGGGGTGCTGATCAGTGTGTGTGTGCGCGCGTGGGGGGTGCTGATTAGTGTGTGTGCGCGCGTGGGGGTGCTGATCAGTGTGTGTGTGTGTGTGCGCGTGGGGGGTGCTGATCAGTGTGTGTGTGTGGGTGGGGGGTCACATTATGCTGCACATAAATGTGAGTTTAGCATGTTTCCGTAGGATGGTGGACAGAAGGATGTGAGTATTTGTAGGGCTGTTAGGGAATGATGACCGGACCTAGAACTGGAGTGATAGTTTTGCAGGACTTTGGGAAGGGGGGTGAGGAAAAGTCTTGAACAGCAACCGAGCCACAAGGATAAGGAACAGTCATTTTTGGCTCTGTAGAGACACTATGGAGTTACTTTTAGGGAGAAAAAACAGCTGATGTAGGTTAAAAAAAAAAGCAATGAGGTTGTTTTAAGTGTGCTGGACTAGAATTGGGGGCAATTTGAGAGTGTCGGACTTGGAAATGGGGACTTGGGGGAGGGGGAAACGGTGGTTGGTGGTTTGAGAGTTGTATTTTTGTATAAAGGATCATATTCATCTCTGTGTATGTCTTTGATGTAACGTCAGACTTGGAATTGAGGGGGTGGTGTAACAGTGCGAGACTGGCATCAGGAGTGATCAGAGAAGGCTTTTCAAAACATGCAAAATGTTCTTAATATGTAGATTTCCTGGAAGGACTATTTGGCTAGGGCCCTGTATTGCAGTTTGGAGGGGAAGGAAGCCTTAATGAATTATTTCTTTGTTGCATTGAAATGAGCTGTTCCTGAAACTGTTATTAGATCATATTATTAAATGCTTTAGGTCTTCTATTTCCATCCAGTTAAGCAGTCGCTGGTTTTATTTCCAGGTGGCTGTGATACGGTATGAAAAATGGCTCTTTGGGTATTCTTATTCTTACCACAGTCCTTGTTTCCTACTGTGCAACAACCTCCGTCCCTCATTTACAATGTGAGTTCCCTGTAGGTGTCTTACCTGGATCTCTGGGGTCAGTCCTGGCAAAATGTTTCCATGTATTCTGTTAGGACTGGATTTCCAAATCTCCTTCCTTAAGTCATTAATGTTGACACCAAATTATGTTCTATCAATATGGCTAAAATTACAACATTGTGTAAAAGATGATGTATTCCCCCCTAACAGTCCAAGTTTTAAGGCTACCCTTAGGTCCGCACAAATGGTTAGAACAAGCTGACTCAGGTGCTAATTAAGTCATCTGTGCTTATGCATGGATATTCTGAAAACCTGGACAGTTAAGCTGTGTACACCCTGGCCAATATATCGGCTGCTCGATCACCCAGCCAGTATATGGATGGAGCATCGATAAGTGTATTTCATTAATATTTCTGTGAACCGCCCGTATAGCCGCTGCAGGAGTTGCCAGTGATTGACAGCTCAATGGGTGACAGTTGTGATGTCAGTCCCGACGGATCGGGCAGCGTGCAAGGAGAACACACTGCCCAATCTGTATGTAGATCTATTTGCAGATCGATTGATGTGTTCCAGGTTTAGGGTGCCTTGAAGAACAGATCTGGATTAGGCAATTCTAATACAATGGGATTCAGATCTTTATATGAAAATTGAATTCTAACTATCCGTACTCCCTGTGTGCCCCAAGTGAAAGACGGCTAGGTGTGTTCTGCGCTGTGTGTTAGTGCTGTTCTGTGCTCATCGGTGGAATTGTGTCAACATGTTGTGGCCTGGTGCGTTCGTGGAGGGTAGAGACAGGGAAGGGCGTGAGTTAGGTGTCGGCGTAGGACTGCTGAGTCTGTCACATTCCACAAACTTCTCTGTCTAATCAGTTCCACTAGTTGAGTGAAGCCAGGGAGAGGGGGATAGGAGACGCAGACACTGCCCCATATAGACATTCATTCATCCGTTTAACATATCTTACAGCCCTCCCCCATTACATCCTGTTTCTTTTCATTTCACTTATCACCTTTCTGTTTTTGGATCCTTCCTCTTCCCCCGAATATCTCGACACATCTTCACTCCCTATAATTGTCCTATGACAAAGGGGATAAAAAAAAAAATTAAAAACCTCTCCCAGAGTTTTGGGATCCTCTTGTACGCACCAATAATTTTATTACTCTCTGCCTCCCCTTTGCATTATGCGAACAGATATTATATATATATATATATATATATATATATATATATATATATATATATATATATATATATATATATATATATTTGTTTCGTGAAATAAAAAAAAAAATCCTGCTTCTGAGACGCACTCCACCAATCTGACGAGCGCTTCACACAAATGTTTTGCGCAGCACGTCAAGCATTTGAATGTTCTGTGTAATACACTTCTCAAGATCAGAAGAGGGGATCTAACAGACGTCAAAGGGTTCGGAGCTTGTGCGTCGGTTGATTTATACTTGTGTTTCGGGCTCAGGGGGGTTATGGGAGCGTTAGCATATTGGTGGGAAATTGTAAGAACACTCTGTCTCTTGTATTCTTCGTTCTGTGCCACAGGGGTCTGTAACACTGCCACACCATTTGGCAGTGCTGCGGTTGCTCTAGAATCAACACAAGCTGGATATGAAACTCCAATGAAAACATTATACTAGCTTGCCGCTTCAATTACACAGCTCCTCACAGGCTGTGTTTGAAAAATGACAGTTAGGGGCTGATTGGTGGTTTTTCACTCTCCATTTTATCACCTTTTTTAAGGTTTAGTACATCTAGGCTTAGTACATCTCGCCCTTTGTAGCTCCAGGACAGTGTAATACAGAACACACTGTTACATAGGTGCTAACCCTACGCAAAATCGTCCCTTGCGTTCGGTGATTGGCTGGAATCCTGACCCAGTCGTGCTTCATCTTTGCAGCGTCTCTGGAATGTACGCTACAAAAGAGAATGAGATTGTGAAAGGAGTCTGGGAGTGGCTTGAGCTTTCAAGTGCTGACTTAATTACAGTTATCACCGGCATTGTTTGGGTTGGTGTCAGAGGCATTCCAGTCTGTTTAAAACTTCTAAGGAAGAATGATTTTGTGTTGTTCGGGTTTGTTTCCAGAAGCCGATAAGCTACAGCAAATGACTTGTCAGCATTGTGACTGCTTTATTTTACAGGGTGTTGGCGTTTTATGGGATGATTGATGTCAGTTGCATGGTGGGGAATAAGGGTGTGACTTACTGTTGGGTAGTTTATCTCATTTGATCACAATCGTGCTATTTAAAGGTGCTAAGAATGTAATGTCCGAGTTAGTCTGGTGTAAACACACTTTACTATATTACATGTGGGTCGTTCTCTTATTTCTCCTTATTAGAATTGCTAATGAATGTGTCCCATTGTCGGAATCAGCGGGATGGGCGCCGTTAGGGGTACTTATTGACCAGTAAAATGTTTGATTCTTCCCATAGAAGTACACAGGGAAATGATCAATGGTGGCTTCCATGTAAGAAATAATTTAACTGTTAAGAAATAGTAATAACGGTGACATATCCTGCTGAAATGAACCCCCCTTAATCTCTGACTGGCTCCCTGTCCATCCCTGAAATCATTGGGGCTCCTGTACAATCTGTTAATGCAGATAGGGAACCTTCGGCCCTCCAGCTGTTGTTGAACTATGCATCCCAGCATGCCCTGCTATAGTTTTAGCGTGGCCAAATAGTAAAACTTGAGCAGAGCATACTGGGATGTGTATTTCAACAACAGCTGGAGCGCCGAAGGTTCCACATGTCTGTGTTATTGGGGTATTGCCCTCATTCCCTTAGTGTTTTTATGTGATTTAGTGTGTTCTGTATGGCTGGACACGGACGCCATGGCACATATAGCAAGTTTTGTACTTGTGCATTTTTGGGGCTTTTTCGCACAGCGGCTGCACACCAATAGACTGGTAGTTTGCTGGGGATTTGGGGTCTACAATCGTGGCAGTGTACATATGCACAACGTTGGATGGCAGGACACATGGCGCAGCACTTTATAGTGGTACCCAGCCTCTTGTAAGTGACTATTTCACACGGCTGTGTAGTGCAAATCCATTAGTGGTATAGAGAGCACTGGCGTAACTACCCGTGGGGGCAATGGGTGCTGCTGCTGCTATGGAGACCGGACTCCTACTGGGCCCAACTTTCCCCTGCACTCAGTCATGCTTGCAGTGATTGGACAGACAAGTCTATAAGGTACCCCTTGCGTGTATGTGGACGCCTCTGAATTGTGGGCTACTTAGATTTAAAAAGTTTTTTTTTTCCTCTCCATGGCAATGGGGGACTTCTTCCGCCATTAGGAGACTACTACTTCTTCCGCCATTGCCAATATTACTTTCAAGTACCCCCAACCAGACTGCAGAGTACCCTAGGTAACAGCTGACATCATAGTGACATCATAGTGTTTTATGTAAAACCTATTTGTACGGTTATGATATAAACTATAGAGGGACAACAGTGTCTACATCGACCCAAGCAAAATGGAAACAGACGACACATAAACAAGTCATCGTGACTCTTTTTTTTTTTGGTGTCAATTTGTAGATTTCATCAGAAATTAGTTTTCAGTGTTTGCCATGCTTCGGGCAAGGTGCCTCGCTCCGCCACCGATACACTTGGCACACTTTACCTTTCCCGATCAGAGTCCACATCAATGATGAAGTAAGGAAAAGTCCCCAAAAACCCTCATGTCAAGCTACTGATTTTTGACCTAGACACTGTGACCTATTAACTAGATACGTATTTGGACAGCCTTTTATACAGCGAGTTGCCACATAGAAGGAACAACCAGTAATCACATTAATACAGAACAATTAATTATTGAAATTGTCAGAGTAACAGTCATTAATCCCACGCACAAGCCAAGTGTCTGCTTGTCCTGCTCTCGCTGGCTCCCTAGGGGACCGAAGATCACCCTGATAGATGCGTTCTGTCTGGTAGACTGGGCTACAGTTGTCTTTTAAGTGCTGGTTCACAAGTTTGTTCCGCCGCAAGGCATCATTTGTTTTTACAGCGAATGAGGGTAAATATCATTAAACTAAAAATACAGCATTTGATGGAGGGAGACTGTTAATGTAAAAACTCTTCCTTTTAGGGTAAAAATACAGAAGCAGCGAATTGTTGTTGTGTTTTTAAGGCTGATGAATGGGATGGACAAGAAGGGTCTTCAACCCTTTTTAGACCTTGAAAGTATGTAATCTGTCAGACTGTCCACAATATTTAGGATGCCGCAGATCTCTTTTGCTACCTTCAGCCCTGCTTTTAAATGTGAGCCATAAAAGAGAGTTCACTTCATTTTCCATTACTACACAGGAGTGTTCCTTTACCCGCCATTCAGAGAAGTCCGTTTCCTTCTGTCAGTAAATGCATCCTGTTCCGGTCCGATTGATCTGGTCTAGTTATCTGGTGGTGTTTGATAATCCTTGGACTTTATTTTACATCACATAATTGTTAGCTGCAACTGTATGTTGCTCACTTGATACCGACAAGATAAAAAGGTATTCAAAATAATCTCACAAAGTTTTCCCACTACTATAGTGAACTTTTAGGGGGGTATCCAATCCAGAATCCGACTGTCGGGATGTTAGGACAGCATGGATTGTATACTGGTTAGCGTTACTGCCTTATCATGGGTTCAGTTCCCACCATGGCCCTTACTGTGCGGAGTTTGTATATTCTCCCCGTGCTTGCGTGGGTTTCCTCTGGGTACTTCGGTTTCCTTCCACAATCCAAAATATACTGGTAGGTTAATTGGCTCCCAACAAAATTAACCCTAGAATGTCTGTGTGTGCGTGTACATGTGGTAGGGAATATAGATTGTAAGCTCCACTGGGGCAGGGACTGACTAAAATATTCTCTGTACAGCGCTGCGGAATATGCGTGCGCTATATAAGTAAATAATAAATACATAGTGTGCCGAGCGTGCGGTTTCCATGTTTTTCGGTGTCTATGTCGACATGGACACCAAAAAACACGAAAAACTCATCAACCTTTTCCATGTCGACTTAATAATCATATTGACCTAATATATGTCTACCTAGTGACTGTTGACATAGTGGTGTTGACCTAATACATGTTGACCCTATGACCCTGCCCCATTTTATTAACGATTTGTCCTATCTCTAATGCTAATTGAATAGATGGAGTACAAGCTCTGTGCATGGAACAATCCAGCAATGTTTATGTTGTGGTGTGATTGCAGCCACAGTTACCCAGAATCTCAAAGCCTAAAGGTGCCATAACGGCGAATGCCGGTCCTCTGGCCCTCACCCCCCTCGCACACCGAATGGATATTTAACATAAACATCTATCCGCAGCCTATGTGGTAACACCCACATTGTTTGATGGTCGCCGACCATTGAATGATGTGGAACAAGTACGCAGATCTCTCCGGTCACTTAGATTTGTGCGCACACTCCACAGGAACTGGACGGGCAGCTGGCATCCGGTGAGGTCAGCTGCCCGCACCCGCGTCACTGGGCAATTTCCATGGAAACGCTCATGAAACGTTGGGCGTTACCATTGGCGATTCCCCCGGCTCGCTGCTATACGCCCCTCCACGTCTGCAATCTTGGGTGCATGCGCCCGGCGGACACTCTTTTTGCCGTGGCCGCACACACCCGGTGCATGAACAGAAATGCACACAACCACAACATCGGACCTCTGTGCGTGTGTACGGAGGATCCGAACACACCAGAATAACCCCCTTAATACACGAGAATGGTGGACATAGTATTTTCTTTTCCCTGAGGGTGTTCCAAACTCATGTGACCAATGAAGACCCTCGTTACCACATAAAACCTCTTCATTATTTACCTTGTAAGGCCACCGCCCTGTATAGACGCACAGAGAGGCTGGCAGCAGTTAGTCAGGGTTTAGTGCACGTTCTGTCCTGGTAACAAAGGGCCACCTGCAAACTGCTTCCAGCCTGTTGGAACTGGCTACAACCTGTTCCCTCTGCTACAAATGCTCCTCTGAGGTATGTAAGGTCCTCACATTGGGCGCAGAGCTGCTTCCAAAGGCAGCCCAATAAGATCTAAAGCAGGCATGTCCAACGTTGGCCCTCCAGATGTTTTGAAACTACACATCCCAACATGCTTTGCAATAGTTTTAGCATTCTCTATTAGCAAAACTGTGGCAAAGCATGCTGGGATGTGTAGTTTCACAACATCTGGAGGGCCAACGTTGGACATGCCTGATCTAAAGTAACCGTAAGACAGACTGATTTGTCCTATAGTGATTTTGCATTCTAAGTGAAAGTTTGATCAGTAATTGGTGTGGGGGGTTTTGTGAGGTGTGTGGGTTTTGTGAGGTGTGTGGTTCATTAAGTGTTCATGGGGTTTCAGCTTGACTTGTGTCCGTACTGACGCTGGCCAGCGTGAGTAGTCGTTCTGACAGTACCTGAGCGCACAGTGTTTGCTGTCAGTGGGTGAGGCTCACTCAGGGATCACTTACTGGGAACTTGATCACGCATGACTCGCCTGTGTTTATTTTTGGGATGCTAGGTGAGCACAGTTTGACGCAAGCTACAGACACAGCATAGTTATAACTGCCATATGCTGCTCACATTCCGGTCCCATCCCCGTACACCACTGGCTTACTGCAGGGTATGGGCATAGCAAGGGGGTCACTGCATTGCCGTCTGCTAAATCACTGAGCCCACCTGTGCGTATTCTGATATATGGAGGGTCTCTTCCTATGATTTTAACCTATTCAGAAAGCTCTTTGGAATAGTTCTCCATTAGCTAAAGCCATACACAGACAGTGTTCTGTCTGTAGAGGAAGGCCCATCGGAAGGGGGTAGAAGCCGTTTCTTTGCCGGTAGGCTGGACGTTTGTCTACCTTTTACCCAGTGGTCTTGCATGGCCTTATGGCCACACACGTACTATTTGTGTTCATTCTAGCACCCTGCACCTTTCATAACTGCTGCGGTGCTTATAGTACAGTGTGGTCTGTATTTCAGCACTGAATGCAGGCAAGACCTGTGCTAGAAGTAGACCTGCATGGGTTTTGAAAGATGCAGGGTGTTAGGTTAAACACTAAGCTTTAACCACAGAAGTATAGCAGTAGAAACTGAAACTTCTTGCCGGAACAGCAGCGTAATCAGATGCTACAGTTTCCTGATAACTTCCCCAGTTTTAGCATCTGTAATGGGTCATGGATCACAGAGATAAGAGAGGTTATTTATCAGTGCAAATATTAATAGGCGTGTCCAAAATGAGCCATGAAGCAATACTAACGTGAGCCTTCTGAGTGCCAAGTGAATTTGTCAAAATCAAACCTTTTTTATTTGAATTTATATATCAAATGTGAGCGACGCTGATATTTTTAGAGGATATTTTGAACATCTAACACAAAGATTTTGTCACTCAAAGGGTTAAGATTTGCAGCTCCAGTTCTTGGGTCATGCCGTATTGGAGGAAATGACGTTCCTGTTGAGTCCCTTTTCTGTTTGGCGTACACATTTTATCCGTAACTTCTAAACCGTTCTGTAGTCAGACTTCTTATCCCCCGCAAAGCCAGTTTTGTAAGATGCTCAGTCCAAAGTCCCCGTGTCAGTAGAAATCCACTTTGCCTGACCAAGCCGATTTGTGGTCAGTGCAGTTAAAACACTGAAACTTGTGTGGGTTATAGTATCAGATAATTGGAGACTACAAGGGGTGTTAAAGGAAGGGAAAACTTGGTTACAGAAATGTTGTTTCCTCTTCTAATACAAATATATAATTTACAATATTATTAATGTTGTTGATTTTTTTTCCCCACTTCTGGTAAATGCATCGTTTTTATTACTGGGTATTGTGTATTATTTACAACATTTTCATCTCCATGGTCATCATGCCTGCAATTATGGTGTTATCTAACCAAGAACAATATTATTTTGTATATCAGGAAATATCAGAAGCGAGTCCATCTTGAGCTTCCCGTGATGGCAACGTTTCTGTGCTTTCAGCAGAAAAGCATTTGAGTTTCCAAAGTCTGTTCCATCCTTCAGACACTGGGGTGCTGGGACATATTCCATCTCTCACACTGAAAACTGGGGTCCTACCTGGGTTATTGAACACTGTTTCAAAGTCATTTCACAGATGCTGAAACAGCATTCATACTGCAGGCTGGACCCAGGGTCCTTTCAGACTGCACCTCTGCCTCAGTGCGGCTGGAGCTGTCGTGTCTTGGAGAGGACGTCATTCCCAGACATGCTCAGTGGAGAGCAGTGTTGTTTCTATTGAGGACTACACATGTGCGATTTCAGTGGATTTTCTAATACCCCTTTCAGACAGAAAAAAAGACCCGGGAATTTCCCTGGTCCAGGAGGGTAGACCCGGGTTTTTTTTCTGTCTGAGAGGGTCAACCCAGGTCTAAAATGCCAGGGCTTCAACCCAGGAATTTACCTGGGTTTTTCCCGAGTCTGTATTCCAAAAACCCGAGTCGCCGGCTGTCTGAAAGGAAACGACCCGGGTTTTTGGGATTACACATTGTTAGGCACTGATTGGCTCTCCTGGTGGGGTGCTGGCTGATTGGTTGTGAGGATGGGTCTCTCTGATTGGCTGGGAGGGCATGGCAATGGGGCTGGCCTCTGAGGTCATTAGGGAGCTGAAGAAACTAGGATAGCATGGCCCACTGGTAGAAGCAAGAGGTGAGAGCTGCTGGCAGTGAGAGGGGAGGAGGAGATCCACAAACAGATGACTGGGACAGTCAAAGATGCCACAGTGTACGCAAACATTGCAAATACACTGACAGCCATGTGAGGTAACATGTACCTTCCAGTATATAAAACAATAAAACTTATATCCTTGTGTCATGCCATGGTTAATGCAATGCAGTGAGCAGTCACCACCCACTTTTGATGACCTCATCTCTGTGTGCCTTTAAAACTGTCAGTTTCTTATGACACACAGAGTTTTGCAGGAAAAATCCGGCTTCTGTGTGAAAGGGGTCGACATGGGAAATACCCGGGTTTTTGCTCCTGTGTGAAAGGGGGTCACCTTGCTGCCTAGTTCTACCCAGGTTTTTGTATCTGGGAAATACCTGGGTTTTTGGGATTTTTCTGTCTGAAAGGGGTATAAGCGATCTAACTGGATCACTTATACCCCTTTCACACCAGCCTATTTTCTCAGGTTGGCCCCAGGAACTACCCTTTCACTAGTGGGAAAAAAGGGTCCTGGGGCAAAATCCTGGGACCGATGTCCCGGGATTTCAACCCTGCTAGCTAGCCCGGAATACAGGCCGGTGTGAAAGGTACTTACCCGGCTTCCCTGTCCTGGCCGCGGTGCTGGATGCGAGCGACGCACACTCTGGGAGCCGCCGGTTTCTGCCTCCCAGGAGATGAATGTGCTCGTGCTGCTGCAGTTGATACAGGAGCTGGGGCTTCCCCTAGGTGGCCCGTCCCCGCCTCCCCACTTGCCCTTATGGTGACCCCATCACCCCACTGCATTTTAGAATGGGGGGGGATCAGAGGAGGCAGCTGTCCTCAAACAGCTCCCGGTCACAGCGCCCACTACCCCTTCACACCAGAAAATGCAGGCATTAGGCTGATGTGAAAGGGGCCAACCTGGGAATGTACCTACATGATCCTGGGACTGTATTCTCGGGTAAGTCCCTGCATTTTCTGGTGTGAAAGGGGTGTTAGAAAATGCTCCTAAATCACTCTGTGTGTAGGGCCGATAGAGAGGTGCCGGTCAGTGTTCTCACCAGAGAACACTGGCCCTAACCAATCGCTGCGCACACAGCGCTGACACATTGCTGTGCAGTGCTGTGTGCTGAGCAATCGTTTGAGCGATCTACATTGTTTGGATAGCTCAGCAGTGTCACCCCGTGTTGTAGGCCCCTTAAGGTCCACATGCAGACTTCAGTGGTATTTTCCTTCTTTGGTCTGCTTTTCAATATCCTGTTGTCACAGATGATATTAGATAATGGTATATTTATAGTATTACTTCTGGGGAGGAAGAGTTTTACTCCCAAAGTCACCAGATTTCCTGACCGTGGCCCCACTGCGGAAGGAACACTACAATCAGCCTCCATTAGCCAAATAGCAAAGTATCTCTGATAACACCAAACAATCGCATACACTCAGCGACGCCGAAAATGTAAATACAATGTCAACTGTCTCAATTTCTGTTGGCTTGGACTCTTTCCTTACCTCTGGTATAGCATGATATTGCATCACATGTGGCATATGAAAAGCCTCGTTCACCTGATAGCTTCTTCACAAAGAGCCTTCTGTTGTACAGTATGTCTTTAAACAGTGCTGTAAGAGAGCCAAGAGGGTTTGAAGTCTGTCTTACCACCAGTGTATATTACAAATGTTATTGTTGCATTCATGCTCTGTGTAATTAAAATTGGTTTGGCCCTGCAATACTGGATCAAGTTGGGTTGATTTTCGGGATATGAGCTCATAAAAACAGCTTGTGGCTATGGGATTTACCGGTATCTATAGGCAGAAGAAGGGGGTGATGATTGTACCGTTGTCCAGTGATTACTAAAATGGACATGACTTTGTCCCATCAGCAAATACTACTTGTTCGGTTTTGTGAATTAGAGTCAGGGTTGGGGAAAAAAACTGTTAACCCCCCCCCCAAAAAAAAAACAATTTTAGACTAAACATAATTAAAACATGCAATTGTGGTTTTCAGAGAAACGCACTCAATTCAAAACCTTCTGACGTATCCAATGATACGTCACAAAGTCCTTTTTTTGTGTACAGTATGTACACAAAAAAAGGACTTTGTGACGTATCATTGGATACGTCACAAGGTTTTGAACTGAAGAAACCGTGAGGTGTTTCTGTGTATTGCCTGTTTTAATGTGTTGGTGTTTACTTTTAAGATTCTGAGTGTTTTTTTTCTTGTCCTATGAGAACGTTGGGGGAGAAGCTTGATGCTAGGCAGATTTAGCACCTCATCTGATTCACCTCCCTATATCTTTTTTGTGTGTGTGATTTACTGCATTGGTTCATCTTACCTTGATGAAGACCACAATGAACAAGAATGTAGAATAATACCAGGGATTCCCTTACAATATTGTTTTAATTAAAAAATAAAATAAAATTAGTTTAAACCAGCAAACCCTGGGAAGAATGGTTGTGTGACCCATAATCTGCCCTTATATGTGATAGTAAAACAAGACATAGTTCCCCCAGCACACTGAGTGGTATTAGTAACCAATCTTGAACAATACATGATAATATAATTCAGAGATCTTGGTTACATATACCTGCGCAGGTGTATGATATGCCCCCAAGCCACGTCAAGGCTTCTCTGTATATTGGGGGTCCCTAGCGCTATATCAAGGTTGCGGCACCCCAAAAAACTAGCATAAGCTAGAAAGCCCAGTGCGGCACACCAGTGAAAAACTATAGTGTTAATCAATATTACTGGTAAGAAGCCGAAGATATATATATATATATATATATATATATATGGTGTTAATAGAATGTAAGGGCATGCCGCACTAGAGCCACCCAGCCCAACCAGTCCAGGAGCACCGCACCCCACACCACCGTTACCTTAAATTGGGTCTACGTTTAACCAGCAAGAAGCCTTGATGTGGCTTGGGGTCATAGCATACACCTGCGCAGGTATATGTAACCAATATTTCTGAATTCTATTATCATATAGTGTTCAAGATTGGTTACTAATACCACTCAGTGAGCTGGGGGAACTATGTCTTGTTTTACTTACTCAGTATTAACCCCTCCCTTGCATGCACCTGAATGTTACTACTGAATCATCCACTTATGTGATGGACCTGATTAAAAGTGGAGAACTGGCATTTTTCTGTGTGACCCAGCAGTGGGTTGCTGTTAGACAACAGATAGCCTCTCTTCAATTTAACAAGCCCATAGGGAAACAAATGCATTAACTCGGTGTGGTCTGCCCGTATGTACTTGCATTATTGCTTTACCTCTTCGTACATCGCCACATGTTCTTGGTTCACTGCTCTTAAAATACAATGTGTTCCTTTAGAAATGTCTTACCTGCTTGGTACTGTATGTAACGGTTTTCCTTCATTATGATACGGGATTGCGCGACTTTGACATTCAGCAGTCCTTATTAAGTCAGTTCTAAACGCCGTCTGTTTGTACAGCGTTCTAGAATTCCCTCACATATAGGGACACAGAGTATTTCAGCTGCAGCTTCCCTTTAAGAAAGTAATCACTTCTATTTGCACCTTGATGACTATGAGCTTATTTGCATCTTGTATATTTATCAACCCGTCCAAGCACAGCTATATTTAGGAAACCTGTAAAGTGCTTCGTCTCCTGCTAGCTTGCAGCACGCCCGCGTGTGCCTGTACTTATAAGATGCTGTGACTTCTAAGTTCCTATCCTGGCTTTTCTCATCTGGTTTTGGTGCGTAAGATATCTATTCTGCCCGCACCACTCAAACCATAGGCCTGTATTGTCTGCGTTACAGGTTGCAGTCACATGGCTAAAAGGCATACCAAGTGTAACCTACTGGGAGTACTGTAGGTAGCACTTAATGCTGAGATCCATTTGTTTACCCGTTGCCTATACATCAGCATCATCAAAACATATCCTGCAATTAATTACTTAAAGTATAAAGCCAAGCCATAATCCTGGGAGTCAATGGAGTCAGCTGCTGCTGGGCTCCTGCCACCAAGAGGGGGCACCACCCCTCCCCTGCAGTTTAGTTGAAAGACATTGATATCGCTCCTGTGGTGGACTCCACCTCCTAGCAGGACACACACACACACATATATATTAAACGATTATTCAAATTCATCGATGGTTGATGGTCAATGTCAAATACTTTTGCCATCGATGGCAGAGAACCAGATAATATCTCTCCATCAATGGCGCAGCAAAACCGATGTTTTGCTTCTTCTCTTCTTTTCATATTGCAGATACGCGAAGCATAGCTCCCCCGCTGACAGTCAAAAGCCCCGCTCCCATGTTCTGATTGGCACACAGGCCAGTCAGTCAGAGAAAATGTATGACCATCAATAGGTAAAAATATTGATGGCCGGTTGCATTATTGCCATTGATGGCAACTGTACCGATGGCCATCCCTACTGAGTCTCTGTAATAAGCTATATTTAAAATTAATATGTAATTTAATTTAAAAAAAGACAGATCTGTGATGACATGTCGGCAGGTGGTTTAAGCAAGCATTAGAAGCAAGCTGGGGGTCTCTTATTTGGTTAGACATGGCTAGAGGAGATCATGGTTTAGACAAAACGGTGACCCTCGGTGCAGTAATCATTACTGCAGGTAGAAGTTTCCAGGTAAGAGCAGGAAAGTGTCGGGTTGCGTTTAAAAATAAATAAAAAAATCTAATTAATATTAATTATATAATGCAACAGTATAAATAAAGCGCACCCAGCAGTGCTCAGATCTTTGCTGGGTGATGGAAGGCAAACGTTAAACACCAAACATATTTTTTTTCCACTCGCTCAGATAGACTTGTGAAGTCTCCGTGTTGCTGGTGAGCGTCACATGACTGTGTGCATGTAACACGGAGGCCGCTTCCAGGAAAGGCAGTTAATGTATCTCCACATCAGTTCTGTGAAGTGTGCTGGAAAATATTCTGCTTGCTAGAGGAAACGGTCAGTGCACTAGTTACAGTGTAACGCTACATTGTCCTGACTTGTACCACTGCACTGACATAAGTAGGCAGCTGCTAATTGTAATCCTTTATCTTTCTGGGTAGTAAAGTATCGATAAAGTCATTTCAATGTGTTGTGCGGTTACAGTTTTTTAAAAACTTTTATATGTAAATACATTTTTTTTTATACTTCTGGACGCTACCTTTAGCCCGTGCGAACGATTTACAAGGGTTGGAAACCATAAGAGTGACAGCAAAGTCCCCCTCTTTTTTTTGTCACTGGCATCAGTTTTTGCCCTTTTCGAACGAAGGGGCAATTATTTCCATGGCTATATGTTGCCAGCTAATCACATTTCAGCCTAATGCAGGGTATTATATGTAAAACCAGTGGATATTGCAGCCATACACTGTGAGATGAGGTGTGGTGCACATTATGTGGGTTCCTCCGCTGGGGAGTTGTCAGGGGATTGGCCGCTGCACTGCTTATACTGCCCAATGCTGCCGACCATTGAGTGGATCAGTCGGGCCTGTTGTAAGATATTTAAACTGTCCTTCATGGCCCGTTACTCCGGTAATCAGTAGACCGGGCCAATAGTTAATTTATGTCCTTCTTAATACAGTAAGCAACCTGCTTGTTTGTGTACGTATCTATGGGTATGATTAATAATGCAAAAAAAAAAGTCTTTCGGGTCACGCTCGGCACACAATAGGATCAGCCAATTAACCTAATGGTACAGTATGATTTTTTTTTTTTCTTTTACTGTAAGGGAAGACAGGAGTATACAGCCAGTCTCACAGGCACTGAGAGTCTCACATCTCTCAGTGCCTCCACAATTCTGCCATATCTGTGCTATCTGCTGATTAATATACCATAATAACCCATCACATCACACGTGTAGTCAGCAGGCAGCACATACATGGCAGCATTGTGGGGGCACAGAGTGATGGGAGGAGTCTGATATACCATAACCCATCACATCACACGTGTAGTCAGCAGACAGCACATACATGGCAGCATTGTGGGGGCACGGAGTGATGGGAGGAGTCTGATATACCATAACCCATCACATCACACGTGTAGTCAGCAGACAGCACATACATGGCAGCATTGTGGGGGCACAGAGTGATGGGAGGAGTCTGATATACCATAACCCAATCACATCACACGTGTAGTCAGCACATACATGGCAGCATTGTGGGGGCACAGAGTGATGGGAGGAGTCTAATATACCATAACCCATCACATCACATGTGTAGTCAGCAGACAGCACATACATGGCAGCATTGTGGAGGCACAGAGTGATGGGAGGAGTCTAATATACCATAACCCATCACATCACACGTGTAGTCAGCAGACAGCACATACATGGCAGCATTGTGGAGGCACAGAGTGATGGGAGGAGTCTAATATACCATAACCCATCACATCACACGTGTAGTCAGCAGACAGTTGACTGTAACAGTTATGTCGCTTTGTATATGAGACCTAGAGCTGACATTTACATACGTACGGTACTGCACAAATCACATGTGCGGAAGCCTAGAGATCAATATATATATAATTTCACAACTGCAACCATCCCAGAGATGAGTACATCCAGCCATAGCAACGGATAGATGTATTTCACCTGCAAACAGCACAGAAATATTGGCTATTTGTTGCTAGAATAGAGTTTTGTTTCCCACGCAGCTAAAAAAGTCGTCCGGGCAAGTGGAATGCGCCTTAGATTGTGGATATTTACTGCGAATCATTTTGTCAGACACCTGCGGCTATAACAAGTATTTGGCTCCTGTTCCGGTTTCACATGTTGTTTTCTTCTAAATGGATTGATTTGGGATTTCTTACAAGCGAGCAACAAAAATACTCTGACAATGACAAACAACCGTTCCGAAGTCTATTTCTGGATTTTAGATCCGCGGGCAGTAATTCCTTTAGTACTTGCCCCTTGTGTTACAACTTTCTAGACCCACCTTTAGCTACAGTTACGGCTGTAAGTCTGGGTTTGTGTCCCTGTCATCTATCTATGTATATCACCCATTATGCTTTCTAACACCTTTTAGATCGTATGCCTTTTCGATCCCAGGTCCGACTCTGGTCCGGCTCTTTTACATTAAACAGAGGACGACCGGGGTTTAACCCTTCTTATATCCCGGGTCGAATTGCTGGGTAGTTCAAACTGGGGTGCTAGCTTTGGTTCTTTAACCTTGCCCCTTCGACACATCAGCAAAACTGGCAATTACCTGGGTCCGAGGTGCGGTGTTAAAGGGGTATTATTGCCTTATCTATTTTAGTTTTGAGACCCATCCCCAGCTGTATGGCACCACTTTAATCCCTTATAGTAGCAGCATTGTTCTTAGTATTAATATTTTCTAACTAGTAAGCCCACTTGAAGCAAATGCTTCGAAAGCTAGATATAGTTTCACTTGCTGCCTACAGATAGCAGTGTTTCAGTGACACACGGACACTAGATATGTATGAAGCAGTGATAAGGGAGGAGGAGTCGCCCATGGCAACCAATCAGCTGCTCTATATAATGTTATATTATGCAAATGACAGATGTTACTTCAGTGCTGATTGGTTGCCATGGGCCACTGCTCCTCCCTTATCACTGCTTCATACATCTACCCCACAGTTCTTTGCCATGGATACAATGTTCCTTTCCAGAATGGTACTCCGTGTCTGCTACAAACACACACTTTCCGCGTAGGCCGAAAAGCAAGTGAGCGACCTTCAAAAGAGCTGATAGATTCCATAGTCTGAGGACAGATTCAATTCATTGCTGCTGCATAAACCAGCCATTACCGATAGAGCTGACAGCGTTTTTCTTTTCCCTTTGCTACGTGCATTTTGGTGACGTTCCCTAACAGGTGCCATTCTTGACTTGATTCTTAGAGGACGCCGGTTCTGGACCAAGTCATGCCTGCCGCCATCTTTTCTCCTTTCAATGTCCTTCCTCTGACGTGTGCTTTCAATAACATTTCCTTGGTTTGCTTGGAACAATCTTTTGAACTCTGTGATGAACCCCCCCCCCCCCCCCCCCCCACCTGGGCAGGTGTAGTTATTGTAATCTATTGGAACACTGGACGCAGATGGACTCCTAATCCATTCCCGAACCTCTGGAATTGACCGGGCCATGGGTCACGTTTCTCAAGAGAGCATGAATAATTGTATGCAATCCTATGATTATGATCCTGAAATGCTGATTTTTCAGTTGTTACAATGTGTTTTATTCCAGACCAAACCAGTCTCAGTCCATGACATAAGAAAATGAAATCCTAAACTAGTGAATTCTTCTGTAGCCTCTATGATCAGATGAACAGCCAATAATGACATATTTCCCAAGTGTTTATGTACGTTTCGTAGTATTGTGGGTAGAGGACTTTTACGTGTATTGAAGTAAAGGGGCGCTTACTCTACAGCTAATTAACTGCCCCTGCTAATTCAGTTTGGCGGCCTTAATGCCCCCATACGCTACAATAATTTTGCAGAAATTAATTTGATTACGACCTTTCGGGCTGATATATTGTTTGTAAAGTGGCAAATCGTATGTGTTTTCCATCTGATCCGATGTGCGGTTCCGTGAGTGTCGGATTGGAGCCCCCAGATTGCTCCTGCTGCACTATTGATTTATCGGAATCGGATGGAGAAAACAGTGCTTTTTGTGCTTGCCATATATCGCAGGAAGTTTGACTGGCATTTCCAGTCCCTTTAGCCCCCTAATCCAGCCCATCAGATATATCCTATGGTACAATTGTATACCCTAAGACAGAGGTCCTCAAACTAGTTTGCACTGGGACCCCTTCAGACAATAAAAATAATTACAGGACCCCAGCAAGTTACTGCAGAATGTCATCACATCACATGTGTAGTTAGCAGACAGCACATACATGGCAATATTGTGGGGGCACAGAGTGATGGGAGGAGTCTGATATACCATAACCCATCACATCACACGTGTAGTCAGCAGACAGCACATACATGGCAATATTGTGGGGGCACAGAGTGATGGGAGGAGTCTGATATACCATAACCCATCACATCACACGTGTAGTTAGCAGACAGCACATACATGGCAATATTGTGGGGGCACAGAGTGATGGGAGGAGTCTGATATACCATAACCCATCACATCACATGTGTAGTCAGCAGACAGCACATACATGACAGCATTGTGGAGGCACAGAGTGATGGGAGGAGTCTGATATACCATAACCCATCACATCACATCACATGTGTAGGCAGCAGACAGCACATACATGGCAGCATTGTGGGGGCACAGAGTGATGGGAGGAGTCTGATATACCATAACCCATCACATCACATGTGTAGTCAGCAGACAGCACATACATGGCAATATTGTGGGGGCACAGAGTGATGGGAGGAGTCTGATATACCATAACCCATCACATCACATGTGTAGTTAGCAGACAGCACATACATGGCAATATTGTGGGGGCACAGAGTGATGGGAGGAGTCTGATATACCATAACCCATCACATCACATGTGTAGTTAGCAGACAGCACATACATGGCAATATTGTGGGGGCACAGAGTGATGGGAGGAGTCTGATATACCATAACCCATCACATCACATGTGTAGTCAGCAGACAGCACATACATGACAGCATTGTGGAGGCACAGAGTGATGGGAGGAGTCTAATATACCATAACCCATCACATCACATGTGTAGTCAGCAGACAGCACATACATGGCAGCATTGTGGGGGCACAGAGTGATGGGAGGAGTCTAATATACCATAACCCATCACATCACACGTGTAGTCAGCAGACAGCACATACATGGCAGCATTGTGGGGACACATAGTGATGGGAGGAGTCCGATATACCATAACCTCTCACATCACACGTGTAGTCAGCAGACAGCACATACATGGCAGCATTGTGGGGGCACAGAGTGATGGGAGGAGTCTAATATACCATAACCCATCACATCACACGTGTAGTCAGCAGACAGCACATACATGGCAGCATTGTGGAGGCACAGAGTGATGGGAGGAGTCTAATATACCATAACCCATCACATCACACGTGTAGTCAGCAGACAGCACATACATGGCAGCATTGTGGGGGCACAGAGTGATGGGAGGAGTCTGATATACCATAACCCATCACATCACATGTGTAGTCAGCAGACAGCACATACATGGCAGCATTGTAGAGGCACAGAGTGATGGGAGGAGTCTAATATACCATAACCCATCACATCACACGTGTAGTCAGCAGACAGCACATACATGGCAGCATTGTGGAGGCACAGAGTGATGGGAGGAGTCTGATATACCATAACCCATCACATCACATGTGTAGTCAGCAGACAGCACATACATGGCAGCATTGTGGAGGCACAGAGTGATGGGAGGAGTCTAATATACCATAACCCATCACATCACATGTGTAGTCAGCAGACAGCACATACATGGCAGCATTGTGGGGGCACAGAGTGATGGGAGGAGTCTAATATACCATAACCCATCACATCACACGTGTAGTCAGCAGACAGCACATACATGGCAGCATTGTGGGGACACATAGTGATGGGAGGAGTCCGATATACCATAACCTCTCACATCACACGTGTAGTCAGCAGACAGCACATACATGGCAGCATTGTGGGGGCACAGAGTGATGGGAGGAGTCTAATATACCATAACCCATCACATCACACGTGTAGTCAGCAGACAGCACATACATGGCAGCATTGTGGGGGCACAGAGTGATGGGAGGAGTCTGATATACCATAACCCATCACATCACACATGTAGTCAGCAGACAGCACATACATGGCAGCATTGTAGAGGCACAGAGTGATGGGAGGAGTCTAATATACCATAAACCATCACATCACACGTGTAGTCAGCAGACAGCACATACATGGCAGCATTGTGAAGGCACAGAGTGATGGGAGGAGTCTGATATACCATAACCCATCACATCACACGTGTAGTCAGCAGACAGCACATACATGGCAGCATTGTGGAGGTACAGAGTGATGGGAGGAGTCTGATATACCATTACCCATCACATCACACATGTAGTCAGCAGACAGCACATACATGGCAGCACTGTGGAGGCACAGAGTGATGGGAGGAGTCTGATATACCATAACCCATCACATCACACATGTAGTCAGCAGACAGCACATACATGGCAGCATTGTGGAGGCACAGAGTGATGGGAGGAGTCTGATATACCATAACCCATCACATCACACGTGTAGTCAGCAGACAGCACATACATGGCAGCATTGTGGAGTCACAATGAGTGTAGTCTAAAATAACAGACAACTCAACAGATTTATCAGACTCCTTGAATCACTGACTGGGATTAGACAAGTCATCAGCCTGATGGTCAGCAACATGGAGTCGTGACCACATACTGAGAAGGTCAGGATCCATTTTGGGGGTCAGGACCCATAGTTTGAGAATGGAATCAGTGCCAAAAAAGGTCCAGGGGGAGTTAAAGGGAAATTCCATCCAACTTCAGGGTCAGACATGTCATAGTGTATGGGGGCCTTTACACTACGCATTAAGAACCAGAAATGGACTTTGCAAAGAATCAATTTGTTAACGCATATTACCACGCTGGAAAAAAAAGCAATTTTATAGAATATTTCCTGGCATGAAATCCAGTGCTTTTCCGGGCATGTTAAACCCAAGCTTATATTTCCCTGTAAAAAGCAGAATCCATTGTTTTCCCGGCGTGTTAAACCCTTTTCTCGCTGACTTTTACTTCCAGCTCTTGATGGTAAAAAATCATTGCTTAGATAATGCCATTTTATGAAGGAATAAAATTAATTAAACCGTAATCTATTAAGAAGCAGACAGTTCCTAATTAGATACAGAAATATAATTGATATTTAATGTTCTAAAATTGCTTTCTTCTATAACCTCATAGGGCACACATTAACACTTGATCTATGAACGTCTTTATCCTAAATAATTATTTTGGGGTTTTTCCTATTCCAGAGCTCCGGTCTGTTCTGTTTCTCCAACTCTGCCGTGGTAGTGTATTGTGGAGACCTTCTTCTGAGGAGCAGCCACATTTAAATTAATTGGGCTCCATTAAAATTAGGTCTGCAAATGCGTGCAGGTCGGGATGAGGATGGGCACAAAATTTGATCTTTTGAGAAATACAGGGAGGCGGCCTTCCCGGACTCCCCAAAAACTTATGTGGCTTCTTAAAGTGTCACACTCTGCTTTAATGGTTCTAGCGCAGTCTGGTCTTTCTCAGCACATGGTTACAGAGCAGACTGTACTAGAAACACCAAAGCAGAAAACGACATACCAGGCAGAGAAGAGACACTGCACTGGTTTTGATATGTGCAGGGTGCTGCAATGGAACACTATATTATTTGGTTTCATTTCACTTATAAGCAAGATGTAAGTACTTCATTTCACATTGTATATGCGCGTTGAGAGTAAAACTAGTCATACACTATTGCGATGTATCGCAGCAGTGTATTGCACTTGGATACCCCGTCAGCCACCCTGGAAGGATCGCATGCGGTCCTTTCACATGTAATGTATGATACCGGGTGGGGGTCTGAGTCGGAGGTTGTGACCACGCATCGGATTCTGTTGCATGTCATACTCATGCGATTTGGCCCAATCCCTCGGAAACGGTGAAATCTGCCCAAATCGCTGTCTTGTATGGGGGCCTTAAGGCATTAACTGCAGTCATGGTACTCTTAAAGATGCCCATACACTGGAACATTTGTCCTGATTGCTAAGATCTAGGCAGGATTTACTGTTTGGCATGTATCACCCGGTGGAAATGATCCACTGGTATCCTGCGTGTAACAGCGGAAAACATTTCTAAAAATATTCATTTGTGTGTGGTTTGAGCTCTTTAGGTTTTCTACAATTCTAGGATGAATTCAACCTTCCCAGTTGGTAGCTGTAGGTAAAGGGCAGATTTGAAACCTAGACCCCAATAAACTGCTTTTTCTTTTTGTCTATCCATGAATTATGTCTTGTATGATGTATTAACATGAAATCCAACTCTCGGTTTTAATCATCTCCTTCCTCTTTGTTTTCAGGTATGGCCTCACAAGTCTTGGTGTACCCACCATATGTTTATCAAACTCAGTCAAGTGCCTTTTGTAGTGTGAAGAAACTGAAGGTAGAGCCGCGCAGCTGTGCGTACAGTAAGAGGAGCTATCCGCGCACCGACCTGAATGCTAGAAACCTTGGATTTGCACACCCATCCAACAAGAGTAGGGCTCCTTTGCAGACAAAGAATCAATCCGATAGACCTCGCCAGCAGACTGCCGCCTCCCAGACCAGCGCAGTCACATCAAAACCCAACGCAGGTGCTCCAGAGGACCCAGCAGCGCAGGCGCAGCCAGATCCAGAGGAGACACCGGAGAGTGCATTGGATTTGCTGGACTCACATCAGCGATGTGGACTGAAGCGTAAGAGCTTAGGGTTGGAGAACCAGGGGGGCACCATGCAGATCGTTGACGAATTGCCAGTGTTGCCCGCTATGCTGCCTGGCAACGCAGCAAACCCAGTAACCGTCGTGGCAACCACAGGAGCTTCGAAGCAGAACGGAGCTAGCGCGGACGGAGATTATCAGTTGGTGCAGCACGAAGTGTTGTGCTCGGTTAAAAATACGTACGAAGTACTTGATTTTTTGGGTCGAGGAACCTTTGGACAGGTAGTCAAGTGCTGGAAACGGGGTACAAATGAAGTGGTGGCAGTGAAAATCCTAAAGAACCATCCTTCTTATGCGCGCCAAGGTCAGATTGAGGTGGGCATCCTTGCCAGGCTGAGCAGTGAGAACGCAGACGAGTTTAACTTTGTGCGCGCATTTGAATGCTTCCAGCATCGGAGTCACACCTGCTTGGTTTTCGAGATGTTGGAACAGAACTTGTACGACTTCTTAAAGCAAAACAAATTTAGCCCACTGCCCCTGAAGGTTATCCGGGCCATCCTGCAGCAGGTAGCTACTGCACTGAAAAAACTCAAGAGTCTTGGTTTAATTCACGCTGACCTCAAACCAGAAAACATTATGCTGGTGGATCCTGTGCGACAACCGTACCGGGTGAAAGTAATAGACTTCGGCTCTGCTAGCCATATATCAAAGACTGTTTGCTCGACCTATTTGCAGTCTCGATACTACAGGTAATGCTTCTTTACTTATTTCATTTTACGTGTATGCCAAATGGTCTTGTGTGTAAATACTTTCCATTTCCATCGCCAATGTTTGTTTTTCCAAGCTGGTTAGACCATCCGCGTCCTTTACTCAACCACCTTTCCTACACCCATTCTCCCATCCAGATGTCTATATATGGGTATATTCAATAAGAGTCGGAAACAGATGGTTGTTAGAAAATGTCAGTTTCTGACTTTTTATAGTCGAATCCATGATTCAAACTATAAAAAAAAATTTCACGGAATAGCCGCCAGTCGGCGTGCTTTTGTCGGAAACGGGGACAAATTTGACAGGTGTTGGCCTGTTTCCGACAGTCTCAGTCCTACTTTAAAAAACATCGCAATGAGGAGATGAGGCGGTGAGGACGGCAGCAGCCCACCCAGTGCCGTCCTCCCGTCAGTCACCTGGCGCCAGGCCTGGTGAGCAGCAGCAGCAGCCAAATCCGACAGTCAAATATGGCCACATTGAATAGGCATTGTCGTACCGACAAATGCCTATCGGAATGAATCCGACTCTAATTGAATATATGCCGTAGTTTTCCTATTGAATGTGAATCTGATAATCCGTTGTTAGCGACACAATGTGTTTATAAAAAAAAGCTTTTGATGACTTTTTATGACCTACTATATCCCTACAGCATTAGCGCAGATATCGGTAAGGACTTTTTTTTACGATGTCTGATTTTGGTTTTTAACTTTTGCAGAATAGCGTTATATTTTTCTTTGATACAGATGTGTGTTTGTTCCTGTTTGACACAAAGAACAATGACTGTTTTGTGTATTGAACGCTTTTATTTTCCATGACATAATGTTTGGCAGGTTGTGCTACTGTGGCTTTTTGAAATATGCTTTATTAACAGAATTTATGTATATATAGAGTTTTAGAATACCTATTCAATTAGCAATTTTGTAACTAAAACGCTGAGGGATTTCCCAAATCCCTCCGGTGCCTTGTTGTAGACTCAGAATCCTCAGGGGCTGATATATCAAAAGCCTAGAGAGAGATACAGTACCAAGCAATCCGCATATAACTGACATCTTACAGTCTATTGAGTATTTATTACTAGGCCTTATAGCGAGAGAGTGTAATACGCGTTTCACACTGCACAAATAACCCGGGTCACTGTGTGTTGTCTAAGGGCCTTTGAAAAATCCTGGGTCCAGCAACCTGATAATCTGATCCAAGTTAATCCCGGGTAGGACCCGGGTTGCTGGGAAGCGTGAACGTGAAACCTGGGTCGAGAGACCTGAGTCCGTTTCACACTATTGCAAGAAGGCCGCGTCGGCTCCGCCTCCTTCACCAAGTGGCCAATAAGTGGCCCTCCAGCTATTGTAGAACTACACATACAGATGGAGCGCCTCTCATACAGCTGATAGGCACTCCGTCTGACGGGGACGTGCGAGTGTCTTACACGCACGCGTGTCCCTGCCGGCAGTGGGCGGTGGAATCCCCGCTCGTCTCCACTTCAGTGAGATGGGCAGGGTTAAAGGGGAGGCAGCGGTGTCCTCTGTTGAACTGGACGCGTTAGCATCTCGTGCCCCTGATAGTGGGGGCTGGCCGCTGGCGATACTCTTGTCAGCCCCCGGCTGAATGAGCTGCTCTTCATTGGCCATGAATGTTTCTGTGCATGCTGGGATATTTAGTTCTACAACAGCCGGAGGACCACTTATTGCCCACCCCCGGAAGTGGGTGTATGTACCGCTCGGTGGGTGGAGATATAGTTCCAGCCAATCATTTTCTAGCTACCATGTTGCAGGCTGTGGTTGAAAAATGACAATTAGGTGCTGATTGGCTCTTTCCTTATCTCCATCCACTTTCCCTCTCCCTACACCTGTGATTGGAAAATGACAGTAAGGGGCTGATTGGTTGGTAACTCTCTCCAAGCTTTGATAAATCTGTCTCATAGTAGATCAGCTTTGGTAGGTAATTGGTGCCGATCATTTCATACTCCGTTTAACAACTCCGAACAGCAGAAGTTCCGTCAATCTCCAAGATTGAAAGGGAAAATGCCAGTGATCAGCAGGATTTAAAGACTGTGTTTAATAGCCGGCGACAGGTTGTTCTCTTGATATAAAACTCAAAACATTTTGGATTGTAGCTCAGGAAAAATGTATCGGCAAACAGCAAGTTTGACAATGAAACAGACTGGGTCCTGTGTTTGTGGTTTAAGCACTCGCGCTCGTTCCCGCAGCCCTGAGTGCAAACCCTCCTTCCATGTACATTAATGCAGAGGACGGACAGGGGTGAGGCTACCAACAGGCAGCTTTCCGCATGTCCCTGCTCAATGCGTCACACTTCATGTCATCCTTTTCTGCCACCATAGTAGCATAACACCTGACACACGGATGAATCATTAATAGCTGCTTGGAGACAAAAGGTAACAAAATACATACACCTCCATGTATCGCCTTTCAGTACACCAGAGTGATCTGTGTGTGTGTGTGTGTGTGTGTGTATGTATGTATGTAAGTGTGTATATATGTGTGTGTGTGTGTGTGTGTGTGTATATATATATATATATATATATATATATATATATATATGTATATATAGATGTGTGTGTGTGTGTGTGTATATATATATATATGTATATATAGATGTGTGTGTGTGTGTGTGTGTGTGTATATATGTATATGTATATATATATATATATATATATATATATATATATATATATGTATGTATATATAGATGTGTGTGTATGTGTATATATATATAAATATATATATATATATATATATATATGTGTATGTGTATATATATATATATATATATATTTGTGACACCATCTGCACTAAAGATTTTCTCTATTTAAACCCATGAGTGCCGCCCTTTTTTTCTCTGCATATATATATCTGGTCTGAATTAGGCCCATAGAATAAATAAATAAAAAAATACAACATAATTTTTCTCATGCGATTACAGCTTTAAATGAAAGATTTAATCACAACGCAATGCGAATCGCGTGGTTAATAAGGGACACGGGATTAGAATCTTAGAAGTTTGGGTCCGTTTCCTAGAACATGTAATGAGAACCAGGGGACGTCACGGTGGGAAATTCACATTCTTCTCTACACAATTACCTCATACTGGCGGGTTTATAGCTGAAATCGTCACTGTGCCTCCGCCTGTAGCGCCCACTTAGGTGATCCTTATACAAAGGTGTTCCCATGTAACTCATGTTACAAATCTGTATATCCCCTGCCCTGAGGTAATAGGCAACGTGTGAAGATGAATCATTGTAAACGGTCAGGTTTCTATAAGTAACCACTGCTGTAAGCTGTGGCCAATTATAATTAGTACTGCCCTCGCTGTATCACGCTCCTACTCCAAGTCACTAAGTCATTCGGGAGTAACTGTCCCCAAGGACCAGCATATACTTAGTACTGTATGTGTCAGAAGGCCGTAGTACATATTAATTAGGTGATGTCGGCTGATCTTCCTTCCCAGTTATAGGACCAGCATCACTTTTGTGCCTGACCTACTTTGCCACAGGTGCCGGATGGCCTCCCAATAGTAAGGATTTCAACTAACACGGGCTATTCCCCCGTCAGTCGGGATTCAGACGGAATTGCCCACCCCTTTGCCACCTGCTGATTGATCTTTAATGGTGTGGAGTCGTACAACTTGCATGTTTAGGGAATTTGTGGTTGTGCATTTTTAGTTAGGACATTGTGTATTGTTCCATTAATTCATACACACAAGGCTACACTGCTCCGTTCGTACAAACCGCTTCAACTGCCCACAGCAGCTTGCAGTCTGCTTTATGTTGGCTTGGAGACACAGACACTGGCACTAAGGTTACCAGCATTTGATACAGGCTACTGGAGCCAGCAAGTTTTCCATTGTGACTGTGGAGAGCCGCACCTTTAGCACTGTGCTGTTCCCTAGGCCGGGCGACTTACTGCGCACGCTAAGGAAACCACCGCGGCTGGATTCCGTATTTACATGCAATAAGGTGTATTCTCCTCCTTTTCCACATCTTAATGAACAATGCCTGTATGGTTTTAATTGAAAACAACATTCACCTGGGAACGAAGGGGGGATTATTGCCTGGCTTCCATGCGCTCTATCCACAGGCTGCAAAGGTAAATGCGAGTTCTGAAAGCACTTCTGCTTTAGGAAACTGCTGTGTGATGCGGAGCAGCCTCACACGCACAAATGTTATTCTATCACTTTGAACTACACATCACTGCGATGTGGCAGCTTTGCTTAAAATAGGCCCAGGGTCCCGGCCAAAGCATGTTGACTACTATAGATGGTGAGGCTGTCTGACTGCAGAGTTGAAAAAAGACAGAAGTACTTTGCTAAGTGGGTTCCTTCGCTCAAGGTCAGCGTGATCTACAGTGAGCTGCTCCAGTACACGGGGGCCTGTTTTGGTGTGCTGTACTGGTCGCCGGAACAGAACCCAGTGGTATTGTGTAGCGATTGGGATGTATTGAGCGCTGGCTGCATTTAGCTAAATGTGCGTGCCCGTTATCATCCGTGCCCAGCAGAATAGCACCGTACGCCCTAACAGACATCCATGGACATCTGTACAAATTGCTTTTTCCGATAAGTATGACTTGCCATCTGTGATCCTTTCCGCTGGTGAGAGCTGGCGGAGAGGCGCTCCTTCTGACGGGGAAGCGCAAGCATCGCACATACAAAATCCCTGCCCGTCTCCGCTTAAGGGAGTGTAAGTGCGGGGAGTGACGGGGAGGCAGCAGAGAGCTCCGTCAGAAAGGGGCGCGCAAGCCCCCTTCTGGCGGATGGATGGGGGGGGGGGGGGGGCCTGGCAATTCTATCGCCAGCTATATGAGAGGCGCTCCATCTGTATATGTTACCAGACAATTCAACGGGCGATGGGATCCTGCATACTTGGCAGTGGACAGATGCGGGATACCATGATTTCTCTACCGTCCAATGGGATACTGGGTTGTATACTATGGGGATAGAGATCCTCCGCAGGAGAGACAGGCACATTAAAGCTTTCAGTGTGTCCATACTGTGAACTGGTTTTCCTGACACTTCCTCGAAAACGGACGATTTCCACCCACATACAGCGACTTCCTGTCAATCAAACTGCGGCCTATTGCTAATTAAAAAAACGCCGATCTGTACACATTCGTTAATCCATTGCCGTGCTAATTTGAACAACATTGATCTGCTCTGAATAACCCCCATAGTTGGAAGCAATAAGGTATAAGACACATTTTATAGCATCTGGGTACATTAGACTTCACATTTTCCAGCAGTTTAGTCATACTCTACAAATATATACCGCCAAACATTTATTTCACTGTTTCATTTGGCTGAAATTCAGAACACGCCAGTTAGAAAGGAAAAAAGTCCATTGCCTAATGTGTCCTGGCTGCAATCTGAGCCGCTTGTGCTGTAAGCAATGAGCTTGAAACATTTCTGTATATTAGGGTTGTGGAGAGGAATGTTTGGAATCTGTTGTGCCTGTAAAAGGCCTGTACCTAGGATTCTTACATCAGACACTGAACTGCTCATTAACCGCTGAGCTTCTGGAAATGTCCGGATTAATGCTGTCAACTGACTAACCGCACACACATGGGTATACGTGTGTGTGTGTGTGTGTGTATCCTGTGATTCCGGAAACCAAATTTGTTCTACTCCCTGTATACAGTGTTTTCCTTGTTATTAGTTGAGACTTTGTAATTGTCAGTTTTACCATAAAACTTCTACTGGCTTTTTTTTTACTTCTGGTTTTCACGTCTTTTTCCTTTCATATAAGTTGTTTGTACTTTACAGTCCACATGCACTAAGATTGGGAACTGTAACTGTAACACATATGAGCCATTCACCTCAGTGCTGTGAGGCAGTAATGCTAACCATTAAACCATCCGTACTGCCCTGTATAAATAACACATGGTGGGATAGAACCCATGACCTCAGTGCTGTGAGGCAGTAATGATAACCATTACACCATGGGTCTTCAAACTGCGGCCCTCCAGATGTTGTGAAACTACAAATCCCAGCATGCCTTGCCACAGTTTTGCTATAAGGGAGTGTTAAAACTTTGGCAAGGCATGCTGGGATTTGTAGTTTCACAACATCTGGAGGGCCACAGTTTGAAGACCCATGCATTACACCATCCGTACTGCCCCATATATATATATATATAACACATGGTGGGAATAGAACCCATGACCTCAGCGCTGTGAGGCAGTAATGCTAACCATTACACCATCCGTACTGCCCCGTATATATAACACATGGTGGGGATAGAACCCATGACCTCAGCACTGTGAGGCAGTAATGCTAACCATTACACCATCCGTACTGCCCCGTATATATAACACATGGTGGGGATAGAACCCATGACCTCAGTGCTGTGAGGCAGTAATGTAACCATTACACCATCCGTACTGCCCCGTATATATAACACATGGTGGGAATAGAACCCATGACCTCAGCGCTGTGAGGCAGTAATGCTAACCATTACACCATCCGTACTGCCCCGTATATATAACACATGGTGGGAATAGAACCCACTGCCTCAGCGCTGTGAGGCAGTAATGCTATAACCATTACACCGTCCGTGTAGTCCATGACTTATTTCATGTCGACCTTTTCACTCTCTACCACTCATGACACTGTCGATGTAGGGATTCGCACCCTTTATTTTATATGTATTTATGGCTGATGTGTTTGTGATTTTCTACTTGTCTACATAGTGGATACATGTCTGTTAGTGTTGTATAGTGTGTTGCTCTCTCAGTGCTGACATATTTCTCTGAGAATCCATCCCACAGCCCAAGCCATAGCCCACTCACAGCACGCAAATGTTTTGTCTACTTTATTTGCACACACTATATGGGTCATTGGCTCGACCCAATTTAGGTCGACATGCATTGAGTAGACCACTGTAGGTCGACACCTGAAGTAGGTCGTCATGGCTAAGGTCGAGAGGTTGGGCTGTCGACAGTCAAAAGTTCGGCCATGAGATGTTTATGGTTTTTGTCCCGAATGTCGACATGAGAACTGTCAAAGTGTGCCGCATCCCCTCACATGGCTCGCTGCTCTCGCCATACATCGGGCACACTAGTTTATTCTGCCACCATGCCCTAGTGGACGGGAGGGCGTGAAATACCACCTGTCGACCTAAATAAGGTTCCCTATAACAATAGTGCATCAAGCGTTTCCAGTATTGCGGAGTATTGTGTTATCACGGTGTTATAAAACACATCACGTTGCCAGCCCTGGTAACAACAGAACCAATGTTAGAAAACTCCCTTCATCCGTTTCCTATATACAGTACAAACACATGGCTGATACCTGAAGGTTATTATTCATTATACATATAGTATTTAATGTGTATTTTTGTTTTTCGTCTACACATTTGGATCCCTCCACTAAGCTGTGGCGCACCTCTTTCCGGTTCCGTCCTATTCCCAATGTCCTGCTACCATATAACGGTAAAACCAGCCATCCCAGAGCTCTTATGTCCACACCAACCCGTTAATGGACTTTGGCTTGCTGGAGCAGCTCCACGCACTAATTCTGTGTGTCAGCACAGTATCTATTAACCTCTGTTTATATAGAAACCGTGTATGACGCAGCCGTGTTCTTGTTGTGGACTCAAGCCCACACAAACACTGGGAAGAAAATGCATATTGCATGCAGGAAGTGGACGTACAGTAGCAGCAGTGCTGTCTGTATAATATAGGGGCATGGGCAACGGATGTGATTATCTGCATCCGTCAAACAGATTAGAGTCCAGATCCGCATTGTTACGGATCGCTCGCACTGCATTTTGTTTAACCTTTAACGAATGTCGTCGCCTGGTCACACTGCTGTCTTTTGAGTATTTATATGGAGTGGATAGAAAAAGTAATTGCCTTCATTTGGCATTTTGCACATTTAACTTGTATCGGAGTTGATGCCTATGGTAGTACCACCACTGATCGGCAGACACTGCTCCGCAGAGTGGGAAGATAAACCTACCGTGCAGCGTTTCATTAAGTACAAATAAAAAGCAGACAATATTTAATTTCGTTATGGATGCTCCCTCTGCTGACTCCCCAACAGCTGCTATTGGTGCTGCGTTTGGGGACGTTTTGAAAAGCTTTCTACATCTAGAGCAGAGGTTCTCAAACTTGGTCCTTGGTTCTCAAACTCGGAACCAACTGGAACATCTAGTCTGGCCGTGAACAAGCACACGTTACACTCTAGTGTTAATTTTTGATGGGAGACCATTAATGTACCAGTATCATTTTGGAATGTGGGAGCAAATCCGAGTACCCAGCGCGAGTCTGAGTGCCCCAGAGGGAGCCCAGCACAAGTATGCGACGAATATGAAAACTCCACACAGTTAGGGCCATTCTTGGAATTGAACCCACCACCTCAGTGCTGTGAAGATAACCATTACACCACCCGTGCTGCACAAGCACCGTTTTGAGCTTGTACTGTACTTAACGTTGATGCCAAACCTTACCTTGGTTTCATCAGTTCATAACAAAATCCATCATTCAAATTTCCAGAAAAATTTGACAGGATTTCAACCCTGCTAGCTAGCATGGTTGCTCCTGGGCTCTTCCCGGACTGCTGGCTGGTGTGAAAGCTACTCACCCGGCTTCCTGGCTTGAATGTCGCTGGCCGGGTGGGAAGCCGGGTGAGGTGACTGCTGGAGATGGAAGTGCCAGGTGCCTCTCCCGCCACTGGGGGATCTGAAGGACATAAAGCGGGCGGACAGGGGTTCTTTCTGTGTGTCCCATGCAGCCCTGGGATCAGCCCAACATGTCACCAGCACAGCTGCCCATTCCCTGCCCGCACAGCCAGGGGTCCGCTCAGTGCTCGGACCCGCAGCGAGTGATAGCATGTGCCGAGTGTCAGCAGTGTGTTCTGGCTGCACCCCTTTCACATCACAAAATGTACCAGGCTGGTGTGAAAGGGGCCAACCCGGGAATGTCCCTGCATTATCCAGGGACCATATTCCCGGGAATGTCCCTGCATGGTCCAAGGACCATATTCCCGGGGAAGTCCCTGCATTTTCTGGTGTACAGGGGTATAAGTTACACAGTGAAGCTACATGACTCCATAGTAAATAATCGGGGTTCCCTTGCATTGTACTTTTTTCGCACTTATGATGCACATTTTCTGAAAGCTTCTGGTGGGACACATCACTAAGGTATAGTTGTGTGAGGACAAGTAATTTAAAGGCAAAGTACAATCTTTGAGGAGATCTTCTCTCTGCTGGTAATGTTACAATCTTATCTGCCTGCCTGCGTGTGTGTGTATTCGCCACAAAGGAATATTATACATACATGAATTATCTGAGTTATGTGGCTTTAATGGAGTTTAGCCAGTGTATTTCCTGTGCAACTTCATTCATCTTAAAGTCTCCACGCAAGAGCCGTCTCTGCTGTGGCATTTTTTCTGTTACTAGCTGTCCCTAGAACATTTTACATTAACCACAGTCATTTCAGGGAGAGTCCGTGGGAGTTCATTCATCATCGGTCTGTGCTGTAAAATATGCATGCTAAAATCATCAGGGGACAGTTAGGAGCACCCTGTCAAGTAGATAAGATCTGGAAGTAGAACCAACATAACTATCGTGCCAAAAAGCCTGTCTCGGCGCGCCAGGTCCTGTGAGACTCCGCAAACATCGGGCGTATCGGGAGTCTCTAAAGTGCAACAATGTTCCAGCAGAATCTCTTTTCCAATTCAGGTTCCATTGAGCTCTGACTACAGTCGCACAGGGGAATTCAATTGAGGGCAAAGGTTGTGAATTGATGTAGGGTTTAAACACGGCAATGGCACCCAATCGAATTGCCAAAGTGCTTGCTAACCAGTGTGGTAATTAACACTTTTTTGCAAGATTCTACGGCTGTGAAGCGCGCAAGGTTCTGCGCTGATGCAGCCAGGCGATTATAGTCTCAAGGGGAGAAGTCGCATGCTTCTTGGGTGGCAGGATCACATACGATATATCGTATGCTGTCCTTTTGCGTATGATGTATTGTATGTGATCCCATTCCCCGCTACCAGTAGGCTTTTTGAGTCGCAGATCGAAAGTGCAGCAGGTCTGAAATCTAACTCCGATCCAATGGGCATGGGACCGCTTATCGGACCGGAACGGATGTCGAACACATGTGATTTGGCCACTTTTCCGCCAATTTCTCTGCCCAATCCGTTACACTTTACCTAAACCATTGCATATGGCGGCCACACGAATGCTTACCGCTGCTTTGCTGCAAAGGCTTTATCCGTTCCAATCTGCTGTTTTATGACTGGACCGGCCTACATTCTCCAAGCATAGGAGCTATGAATGCACCGTTTACACTGGTGGTCCAGTTCAACTTCATTTTACACCTGAATAACCGGTTTTAGCACTGAAATCAATGACCTCTATGTCTGTAGCAAAATGAGCAGCGCTCTGTGGAGAACGCATTGGAGGATAGCAGAACGCACAGAGGACAAAGAGACCAGTATGAGACACACACACACACACACACACACACACACACACACACAAACACAGAGGACATGGGAACTGTAGAAGACACAACTAGCACAACACTACATGATAAAAGCAGCCTTTAAAAATGCAATAGGCTGACAACAAGGACACACCCAGCACAGATCAAAGCAGCTACTGAGTCAACTATGTTCTCATAGAATCAGTCAAAATAGGCGTGCGACTCGTCTTTCCTGGTGACCAAGTTGAAATTGTAAACCTTTCAGGGTGATCTAATGTAGCTTTATAATCTCCGCGCAGCATAGATTAAAAATGCATGATTCAAATGTGATGCATCCCGTGGTCGGAACGACGGCTCGTTTCAGACAGAACTAGTTTGTTTTGATGCCGAGCCCACTCGCTGCAGCCACTTTGATTCCTCTAAAAAAGGCTCTGTGTAACTCAATGCGCTCTAGCATCTAGCATTTTACAGACCAGATTAAAAGGTTTTGCAACAGGGATTGCCTCCGATTCATGCCCCCTTTTCTAGACCCGCGTGCTGGCCATCATATTCCCTGCGCTTCAGCATTTTCATTTAGACATTGGCACCGGTTCGGGCTCCCATGATTCCATTAGCTGAACGAGCCTTTCAGGCATTCATTGGCCGGTTGCCAAGGCATTGGTCAGTAAATAATTCAAATAACAGCTGGGGTGTCTAGCTTATGTTACAGGGGCTGGGACAGAGAACATGTCATTACAAGTCTGTTAACAGATTACTTTAATCCGTGATGTTAATCGCAACTATGTTTCGATGGTTATCAAAGGAGGAGCAGCTGATACAATTGGCGGTCTGTCGTTATTCTTAAAAGGCTGGTGGTGGCTATGGGACATAGAGACGACGGTGTGATTGTCGACATACATTATGTTGAACATTGAAGGTTGACAGGGCTTAGGCCGACACATAAATTAGTTTAATACGGTTGGAATGTTGACAAAAGCATTAGGTCGACAATGGGAAGGTTCTCAGTCAGTTGGTCGACATGTTTTTCACATTTTTTGTGTCTATGTCGACGTAGGTTGACATGGACACCATTTCAGCGCATGGCTCGCTGCACTCACCTTGCTTTGGGCACTATTCTGTTCTGCCTCCACGCCCTAGCGGGTCATAGGGAAGGCTTGTCCAAACTGTGGCCCTACAGCTGTTGTGACACTTCACATCCCAGCATGCCTTGCCATAGTTTTAGCATTCCCTAATAGCAGAACTGTGGCAAGGCATGATGGGACTTTTAGTTTTACAACAGCTGATGGGCCATCGTTTGGACATGCCTGTCATAGGGGATGAAATGGCACCTGTTTTTGAAAAACAAAATGTGAATAACTCATGTCGACTTTTTGACTGTTGACCTTCCCATTGACCCTGTCGATCTTAGGCCTGTCAACCTATTTCATGTGTCGATCTAAATGATATATTCTGTAAAAGAATAGAGGGGCAGATGTATGAAGCAGTGATAAGGGAGGAGGAGTGAGCCAGAGGAGAAGGGGTCCATGGCAACCAATCAGCATGAAGAAACCTCTAATTTGCATAATATAACATCATACAGAGCAGCTGATTGGTTGCCATATGCCACTTCTCCTCTGTCTCACTTCTCCATTTATCACCGCTTCATACATATACCCCAGTATTCTTTAAAAAAAACTAAGCATCCAGGGCTTTTGGTATACGGTGATGTCAGCACCAATGTCATAGGCTGATGTGTGATGCAAGTATATAGACTGCAAGTTGCCCAATGGAAAGACCAGCTGCAGGCCGTCAGCTCAAAACAACACATACAATGTCTTCTTCCATATCCATCTTGGCTCTTACTTGTGAGCCTTCCTGTGTTTGTACAGTGGTTTCTAATTATTATTATTGCTTCTGTCATTTTTCAGCGCTCTCTGTCTATTTTCAGCCCCTTCTTCAGCTTGTTCTCCTGTTTTCCAGTCCTTGTACTAGTTTCATAGAAATGTTTTAGCTGCAGTTATTGTCTGGTTAGTCAGACCTAAACTGTGCTTTAATAAGTGAGACCACCGCCATATGCGATTGGCTGACTGTTACATGGCGGCTCTAGCATCGCTGATCATGTGACTCCTGCCTCAGGTACTAGAGTTGGCGATACACTTGGAAATCAAAATGTCTGTCTGCGAATGGTACCACCGTACTATTGTAGTCTGCCAGTGAGTGGTACTACAGTACTGTTGTAGTCTGCCAGTGAGTGGTACTACTGTACTGTTGTAGTCTGCCAGTGAGTGGTACTACTGTACTGTTGTAGTCTGCCAGTGAGTGGTACCACCGTACTGTTGTAGTCTGCCAGTGAGTGGTACCACCGTACTGTTGTAGTCTGCCAGTGAGTGGTACCACCGTACTGTTGTAGTCTGCCAGTGAGTGGTACCACCGTACTGTTGTAGTCTGCCAGTGAGTGGTACTACTGTACTGTTGTAGTCTGCCAGTGAGTGGTACTACAGTACTGTTGTAGTCTGCCAATGAGTGGTACTACTGTACTGTTGTAGTCTGCCAGCAAGTAGTACCACCGTACTGTTGAAGTCTGCCAGTGAGTGGTACCACCATACTGTTGTAGTCTGCCAGTAAGTGGTACTACTGTACTGTTGTAGTCTGCCAGCAAGTAGTACCACCGTACTGTTGTAGTCTGCCAGCAAGTAGTACCACCGTACTGTTGTAGTCTGCCAGTGAGTGGTACTACTGTACTGTTGTAGTCTGCCAGTGAGTGGTACCACCGTAATGTTGTAGTCTGGCTGCGAGTGGTACCACCGTAATGTTGTAGTCTGGCTGCGAGTGGTACCACCATACTGTTGTAGTCTGGCTGCGAGTGGTACCACCATACTGTTGTAGTCTGGCTGCGAGTGGTACCACCATACTGTTGTAGTCTGGCTGCGAGTGGTACCACCATACTGTTGTAGTCTGGCTGCGAGTGGTACCACCATACTGTTGTAGTCTGGCTGCGAGTGGTACCACCATACTGTTGTAGTCTGGCTGCGAGTGGTACCACCATACTGTTGTAGTCTGGCTGCGAGTGGTACCACCATACTGTTGTAGTCTGGCTGCGAGTGGTACCACCGTATCGGACTGTATTGGATACGATACACTGCAGGGGCTTAAAAGCACCTACTATGTGCCACTGACGGCGACATGTATGAGTTATCTTACGTGCAGCCCGTCCTACCTCCAATTCCGGGACTGCACCTCGAATAGGGTGTCATACACAGGTGATTGGGCCCGATTTCACTTCATTTCTTGGCCCAATCCCTTGAAAGCAGCCCCAAATAACATATTGTATGGGGGCCATTAGTTTTGGGTAGGGTGTGTTCAAACTGAAATCTAAATTGCAGTGTAAAAATAAAAATGCGGGCTACATGCAAAAGCAGAAAATATTTTCCGTGCAGTGAAGCAAAATAACTGCATTTACTTCCCTTGCAATTCAAAATGGTTTATTCCAGACACAAAATGACTTGCTTTGTTGCTTTACTGAATCTGCCCAATGGTCACAGCTCTAACAAAGAGAGACACATGATATATATCTAAGCCATGAAGGGACTTCCCATGTATCATAATACACAAACTATTGGGACAAAGCTGAGCCTGGGGGATATTTTGGACACAGATTGTTGAGTACTCTATAACAGCTCACATCACTGAGCAAATAGCAGTGTTTCCATCAGAGTAATGTCCCAGGAAAGATTACTGGAGGGGGACTCATGATCCTACAGTTGGTTGCAATTCAATCTATTCCGGTGTTTAGTCTTTTCAAGGCTATATATCCGTGTGTTATCCCGACCTCCAAAAAGGGATTTAATAGGCTGTCCTGTCTTGGTCAGTTCTGTCTCATACACACACATTGTCCTCTGATCCTAGCATACATCCCCCAGGTACCAGCCCTCTGTGTACAGTAACACTCACTGTCTACTGGACCTCTATGAGACCCAAACCCCCAATTGGGGCAAATTTATGCACAAAAATAACCTTTATTGGGTGTATTCAATTATTTTTGGGCACTGTCACAGCGCGCAGGGTCAGTATTCAACTGATCCCCCTGCACACGCCCTTTCCCCCTTGCTAGGACTTTGTAGTGATGGGGAAACCGCGTGTGCGACCACTAACACAGCAAGATTTGTAGCTAAACGCAGCGGGCTCCCTACATTAGCCACGAGCCTCGCTGCTCGGGGATATCTGCGCCGTCCTCTGACAGCGAGGATTCCCCCCGGAACCTAGAAAAGGGTGAGTGGCCGGTGCGGGGGTTAAGTGGCGAGGATCGCTTGTTTTCGACGATCCCCGATGTATAACACCTTCGCTGGCTGCATAGACTACGGCCCTATATCCCAGGTAGATCATTTCCTTCTGGGAGAAGTGTTGGAATCCTGAATTATCCCATAAGGTGAAGTCACTGGGAGTCTTGTCTCATGGACTAAATGGCTTGTACACACAGGTGTAGCGCCACAATGCCATTCACAAAGGGGAATGTCGGGCTCAGCACTTTGTTCTTGCTATTCAGAGTTCTCCAAGTGAAGAAGACGATGCTGAATTCTATGGGAAACAACCGCTGGTCAGTCACCGGCCAGCACACAATACTTTTTGTATCCGCCTATTTACAAAGCTTTAGGTGTGTGCACTGAATGTACAGCCGAAAGTGCACTATCGCCGGTTTCATTGATCCACCTGCATCTTTCATTGGGAAATGTGTGAGATGCCCCCCCAAAAAAACACTTGTCGTCTCTTGCCATGTCGACACTTTAAACCTGTCCACCTGAAGCACTGTTGACCTTTTAGTGGTTAACCTTTTAACCATGTCAACCTCTAATGACTGTATGTAGACACTGTGGGATAAGTTTACTAAGATGAGATGTTGCCCCTAGCAACCAATCAGATTCTACTTATTTAACACCTTCTAGAAGATAATAGATGGGTTCTGATTGGTTAACATCTTATAAAATTTACGTTGGATTCCTTATACCTATAATCCTTATTGACAAAAATAAATAAAGGGGTCAATTCAATTAAGGCAGGCATGTCCAAACTATGGCCCCCCAGCTGTGGGGAAACTACAAGTCCCATCATGCCTTGCCACAGTCTTGCTATTTGGGAATGCTAAAATTATGGCAAGGCATGCTGGGATGTGTAGTTTCACAACAGCTGAGGGGGACCATAGCTAGTGTTCATTCTAGCACCCGTCATCTTTGAAAACCCATGCAGTACCTGTTCCCTGCCTGGGGTGTTGCTTTCTGCTGTGGTGTTTCTAGCACAGGTCTGTGCTGATATACAGACCACACTGTGCTAGAAGCAGACAGCGATACCCCAGGCAGGGAAGAGGAACTGCATGGGTTTTCAAAGATGGCGGGTGCTAGAATGAACACTACATGCCTGATTTAAGGCCTGTTGTGGTAATGTTCCCGAATTACATCCCTTATTTTCCTACACTCCCTGGTGGCGGCAAGGTAAGACGGGTGATGTTAGGGGTCCTGTGATGTGACGTTCTGGGGGACAGTGCACAGGACATTGCAGCTCATTTAGTGGACTTCAGTGAGTTAATACCATTACATCTGTCCAGCACACTGTATGTCCCCCTGCTGTACTGTGTTAGGACGGCTGAAGTGTCTTCTTTCCATCAATGTGGGACTGATCATAAGCCAGATTACACATTTGCAGTATCCTAGGCTTAAAGGTGGCCATACACACGCAGATTTATCTGCAGATCTGTCTGGTTGGATCAAAAACATGGTTATGGATGAGAGCAAATGACAGTTGACCATTTGCTTTGAAATGCTGGAAAACTGACAAACTGTCACTCATCCATAACCATGTTTTTGTTCCAACCAGCCAGATCTGCAGATAAATCTTACTAGTGTATGTGCAGCTTAAGAAGTGCATTGTACACACAGGGGAGAGGTGTGTGATGGTTCGCCAAGCATAACTGCCGTGATTTCTGTACGTACAGTCACAGATATAATACTGGTCTTGACAGATGGATAAAAAGCGCGAGTATAAATGCGTGTTTTAGAGTTGTCTTAGTGGCGTGTGTTTTTAATTCCTTTTTCGGGAAAGTTTATTTTATCAATGGAAGACAATGGCTAACTAGAAGCAGGGGAACATTATAAAATGCAGGGATCAGAATGAAAATAAAAATATCCAGTCATCTAATGGTTGAGTAGCTTGTGGCAGGAAATGGGGCATTAACAGCGAATACAAGCACAAGCTCTCTGGGAACATTATAATGAGATTTTCTTCTGTTCTAGACTAAAACAATCTGACCCGCTCGATCCGTAATGCTGGCCACCTGGATAGATCCAATACCTGGTTTATGTTCCGCGTCAATCACTTTCTGTTCTACACGTATAGGTTAAATGCATAGTACCAGTGCTGTATTCTTATGTATAGAATGCTGCTCTGTGTATTGTATATATTCTGCAGCGCAAACGGTAAATTACGTGTGTACCGTGCTAGTTACCATGTATAGGAGTCTCATGGTACGTGTCTACCAAGGTTCTGTTCTTGGCCTTCTACGCTTTCTCTCTATGGACCTTATTCTAGTTCACTCTATTAGATTTGGGTGAGTTATTTTGTTTCTGTGCAGGGTAAATACTGACTGCTTTATTTTTACACTACAATATAGATCTCACTTTGAAGTAAAACCCCACCCAAATCTAATTCTCTCTGCACAAGTTACATCTGCCCCACCCGCAGTGCACATGGTTTTGTCCGTCTAAGTCTCTAAGAAGGATTTTGTCAGAGTGAACTAGAATAAGGCCCTATATGCCCTCTCTGGGTGGGCTCTTTCGACTTCCAATGTCACCTCTATGCTTATAGTACTGAAATCTACCTCTCCTATCCCAATCTCCCTCCCCCTCTCCTCACTCATATTTCTAACTGTCTCTGCTATCTCTTCTTGGATGGCCCAGCACTTTCTTCAAGCTGATCATCTTCCCACCCTACCACATAAACCCTGGCATCTCTCATCCTAACCTTCTGTTTATGCTCATTGCTACCCCTTCCGAGTAACTCCTATCTGTCTGACTCTTCCCTATTAGAATGTAAGCTCTCACGAGCCGGGCCCTAATAAATATATATACCCTAATAATTGCGTCAGTGTCCCGTCCCCTGATGCAGCTGTCTTTACTTACCATATACTTGTCCTAAATTGTCTTGTACTGTAATCCGTTGTTTTTTAGGTTTTTTGCTCATTTATGTATTGTTAGGCGCTGCAGAACCCTTATGGCACCATATAAACTAATGATAAGAATAATAGGATACGGTATGTAATTTTGTGTTCAGAGGTTGCAGAGGGAAAAGGTCAAAATTTTGCCACAGTCGTTGTTGACTTTTTGGTGTTAGCCTCTTGTCCGTCGACGTAGATATCGTAGATCCAGCAACCGGTACCAGCCCAGGGGCCCCATCTTTAAATCCAGCCCTGGTAACAGTAAATGCTGTTAATCTGGAGCAGACTTGGATCTATGTGTTGTGATGCGGAAGGGCCTGATGCTTGTTAAAGGACTCAAAGAATGCACATTTTTGTGGAAATGTTTCCTTTCTTTCCCTTATAAAGAATGCAGCGTGAACTGCTTTTAACCCTCCATTTGTTTTTGTCAGTTTCTAAACAGTGTTGTATAGTTCCGAGCGTCCATTGCCAGGGACATTTCCTGGTTGTGATGCAGAGGAATTTTCCATGACACAGATTTGATGTATTTTACATAGAAAGAACTTGCTGTTCTCACAGACTGTAGATTATATTGGCGAATGGTTAGCTCCCATTTCCCCACATATTACATTATCTATCTCTTCCTCCATCCATCGCATCTGTTTAGAATTCAATTTGTGGTATACCAGTGGTTCCCAAACTGTGCCGTGGCTCCCTGGGGTGCCTCGGGACACTTGCAGGGGTGCCACAGGTTGGTTGTCCAGGATCAACTCAAATTATTAATGGTTAATTATTTATGAGAAAACCAGTGCCGGCGGCTGCCAGTCATAAAATGTGTACAAACAGAAGCAAATCCTGCCCTTTACCACATAACTGACCCTAAGAATCGCATATAAACCCAATCTAATGAATTTTTTTGGGCTAGGGGTTCTGTGAAAAATTCTGATACTCTAGGGTGCCGTGATTCAAAAAAGATTGGGAACCCCTGCGGTATACTACTTACTAGGTTTTTTTGTAGTCAGTGCACTAGTTACAGAGATAACTTTTACTTCAGACATACCACACAGGAATTTCCCTGCTCAGACCCGGGATTTTCACTAAAACAAAATCCTGGGTTTTTGATCGAGACCTTTCACACTACTTCACAGTCTTGGGAAATTCCTGGGTTGAAGTGTGTACCCCAACTTTAGGGGGTATTCAATGTGGTATTCCGACTGTCGAAACGTCCTGACATTTGGAATCCCAGGCCGTTTTCTGTCCTCTCGACTTTTTTTAAAGTCAGATCTGTTGTGCTGTTAACTGCCTTCAATGCTTTTGAAAATGGCAGCATAGAATAGGGGACAGACGGTATATCTGCTGGCGAAAATAGAGGCTGGTATTGAATACACCCCTTAGTCACTTTACCGGCAAACACTATGACACTGGACGTGCTTCATTTGCTAAAAATACTTATTAATTTCGAACACATTATCCGCACATTATCATAATCTATTGTTCATTTTTAAGTTGTGAATATTCCCTTATTATAAAGAAAAAAAAAGTGTGGTCTAAAAACTTAATTTCTAGATTGCTGTCCAGGTCACCTGGATAGCAGAGGTTTAAGAAGCTCTGAGTGAAGGAAACACAGTAAGCGGAACGTGGTGTCTCCACTGAGGAAACTGCGCCTAGAAATACAATCCAACTGTGTCTTTTCCTTTAGAACAAATCGTAATTATGTTAGGAGTTGAAAACAGGACATCTTTTCAATGACCACTTTCTTCTCTGATTAAAAATATCTCGTTATTCCCAGCACAAGCCATTTTTTTCCTTGCGTCGCTTACTGATAATGTTATTTCTGGAAAAGTCCGGGGACTTTCTGTATATGGCGCCAAATTGGCATCCAGCAATTTTGTGTGATTCGTTTTTGTTTTAGAACATCCGAAGATGGTCGCGTTCCTCAGTAACAGAGGAAGATGCTGGGTTGGGCAAAGTCTTTCCTCACTGTGCTTGTTGTGTAAATAATCCGTATTACACGAATAGACAGCATGTGCTCCATCTTATATATAGGAATCGCCACTCCGAAGGCATCGTTGCAGCATTCGTCCCTGTTGTCTCCCCTTTTTGGAACCTAGAATAACTTCAGCTACCAATATATGGCACCGTCCGGAATGTTTTGCAATAGTCAGGAGAGGAATGTTCGCTCTTTTTGTGACGATGGAATGCTTGTGGTTTTACATACACCCAAAAATACACAAAACTATAAACAACGCTCAAAGACAGGACCCCTCTTGCCACAACATTTGCAGTCACAGCAGCGTACATTATTATTATCCCTTTCTAAATTCCACAGATGTTTATGAGGCCGGTTTATGTAGAGAATTGTTTAAATGCAGTTTATATCGGGATTGTCTCACGTTACATAGAGAAAACTCCGTCTGTGGCTCCTCGGGATTTAGAACAACTTTAAAGGTCTACGCCGGTTCTAATATAAAAATAGACAAATCTGTCTGCAAATATATGAAAAGCTTAATGAAACGAGAGATATTTTAAATAAAACTGGGACTCCTGCTGACCATGTTTAATTTAGTTTGCTGAAGGAGTTTGACAAATAATCAAAACTATTATATAGGTATTAAGAAAATATTTTCACCCAAAACAAGCTTAACGAGTGTGCTCATTTACCCTGCTGCTGCTGGCACATGTCCTAGTCATGAGAGAAGTGCGACTCCGGAGTGCAGGTTAGCTGCCCCCTGTATCTGGGCTTGGTTTGATACCAATCATTGTCAGTAGCGTGTACTGTCAGCAGCCTATACTTCAGGCAAAAGATAGGTACTGAAAACAGCGCATTTTACACCTCCATCCAGCACAGCATAGCCTGGAGTTTGGTCAACCTCCCCTAACTCCGCCTAGAATTTGCAGCCACAGCTCTGTTACTCTCCAAGTGGAGATGCAGACGAAACGCGTAAGTTTGTACATTGTGCTTATGCAGCATTAGAACACGTCATATACTGGCCATTGCCTGTAATATAATACAGATGTATGATACAAAGATAAAACCCTCTTGTTTATTTTCTTGACTCTTAAGCAATTCTTGCTAGTAATGACGGAATGCGGTTAGCACCCAATCGTCTAGATCCCGCTAGTCAGAATCCTGACTTGTGGCAGAAGACCGGCACCATAATCCCGACATCAATGGAGATGCCGATGACAGAATCTCGACTACCAGTATCCTGAATGGAAGTACACCGGGTAGGTTAGGATTAGGTTGTGTTTTAGGTTAAGACAAAAAGGGGTGGGTTATGGTTCGGGTGGGGGTGTTGGGTTTAGACTGCAGCGAGGGAGGGTTAGGCACTAAGGAAACCAGGGTTAAGGTTAGGGTGGGGGGGTAGGAAAAGTGGGGGAGGGGTTTAGGAATAGGCAGCGGGAAGGGAGGGTGGAGCTATAAGGTAAGCATACGTGGGTGCCGGACGAGGGCCCGACAGTCTGCATTCACCCGACATAGGGATCCCGACTGTCAAAACACAGCCGGGTTACCGACGGCTACCTGCTATATTCCCACGACCCCCATAGAGGGAGTGAGTGCAAGGGGCTTAGTTGCGCTCGCCATGCTGTCTGGGTCCGGCCAGTCAGGATGCCGACTGTCGGACCCCTATACTACACCCGCATACGTAGCTGACCCCTGTGGGTCTTCTGAATGCCGGCATCCTGTCTGCTAGATATCCGTATGCACTGCGTAATGACCATGATGCCACTCACGGTTCCATTCTGTCACAGCATAATGTTATCTCTGCAGATAATACGGACATCCAATTGTGAAGTAATCCGTTCTATTTTGCTTTATTCCTCATTTGAGATCTCTAAAAATTGTCATGCTGTACGCACATATGTTTGTGTTATAGACACAGCTAACACTCCCATAAATAGCACTATATAACTGTCTGCTGCTCTGATTATAGTTTCTGCTCCAGTCCTAACCTTCCAATCTGTTTACCTTCCAAGAAACCGTTTATAATATTGGATACAGCTCTCCGACTATTCAGTAATACCATGATACCATGACCCACCTTCGTCCCCTCTCTCTCGCTCATCCTACTCACAACCCATTGTATTTAATTGCAATATTGGGTAGCACGCAGCTCCCGAGACAGCAAGCTTGATGGGCAGCCTGGAGCTAAATCCTGGGATTATGCTGGATTCACGGGAGAAGATCATTTGCAATCCTTAAAGAAGCTGAAATTGAATTGTTTGTGATGTCACGTAATAATGTTTGCAAATATTCTGGTTTTGCTCTGCAAATGAGCTCTGTGCTATTTCTAACAATGTGACATTTGTGATGCCAGAGACACTCTACACTTATTAGTTATGTGGCCGTTAGAACCTAAAAGTAGAATTTTTAGTGCCTTATTAGTATTCATATGCCTATGTAACTTATATTTTGTCTAAGAGGTACTTATCTCATAAATATATACAAACTCATAATATTGCACTGCTACAATAACCAAATAAAACCAATATACCGATGTAAAAAGTGAGTAATTATTCTAATTGATTCGGTCCTCCATGCATTCGCACGGGGACCGATGTTTTTGGTCTGCGCATACAGATGCTCATTTCTGCGCATGTGCAGATGTAATGTGCGAGCGGGCACCGCGAACTACATGTTCACGTTCCTGTTGCACCTAGCCGTGCGAGCATAGGGTGGTGGCAGGGGGCACAGCCCATGGGAACACCCATCATTTCATGAGCGTTCCCATGGAAATGCTGGGTGTTCCTATAGTAATCACCCGGTGGCGCGATTGCGGGGGTTGTGCAGCAGATGTCAGCTGCCAACCTACAGGGGCGCTCGCAAATCAGAGACACCATAGAAGTGTCTAATGATTTCTCCCCGGCTGCAAATAGATGATAATGCAAATCATCCAATCACAGCGTCAATTCAATACGGTGAATAGCGACGGGAGGGCGCTCCTGGAGAATGCCAGTACTCGTGGGGGTTCAGTTCTGATTACCTGCAGTCAGCTGTGGCACAGGTAAAGCCAAGTGTTGTTATGCCAATAGTTTTGCAAATCGAAGTTTAAGAAAGGCTCCTATACACTTATGCGACTATCGGAGCTTCAATCCGCATACGATTTCCAATGAACTCACCCGGCAGCCTGGAATTCCCATAAATCTTGATGGCAGCCCTTGCAATCTCACGCTACGATCCAATGCTCACAGGACCGCACATTCGGTTGGAATCTGAGACCAAACACACATACGATTTGCCACTTTTCACCTGATTTCTTGGTCCGAAATTGGGTGAAAAGGGCCCAAATTGTGTAATTTTATGGCCACCTTGACATTATCATGCATGCCAGGTATATGTGAAGCTTGCAACAAAGTAGTGAAATATCCTCTTTTATAAATGGGATGCTCTCTGTCCCGGTGCTAATCCCGAGCTCCTAAATGTAATTTTTATATAATTGAGTTTGGAGGAAGCAGTTCTCTAGTTTAGGGCCTTTGGCTTTCAATTATAAATCCGTGGGTCCTAGAACACACGCAACACATCATGTTCTTATTCAGAGAGCGCGGTTAGCAAGTCACATCCATGATAGAATTGTCAGTTACTGTTTCGATGACGTTTGTTAAGAGGGAGGTTTTTCTGAAACGTGTCACCATGCAACATGTGATGGAGGCACCCAACAGGTGCAATATATAAGACCGCTGTCACATGCCATATGTCTCGCATACACCAACAGAATGTGATGCATGGATGTGCCCATAAGCTGGCCAAACACATTGGTAGTCTAGCGTCAGGATTACTGTTCGATGCCAAAAGATGTAGGTGGGCATTTACGGACAAGATATAATGGTCATCTATTAGGCCCAGTGCTTGATCTCACAGACACACACACACACACACACACACACACACACACACACACTATCTGATGTTACGTCACTTCCAGTCAGGTCACATTTTGTACCAGTGGATCCCGTATTTGGTGAGCATTCACAATAAATTGTAAATCATATTATCGGTCATTGCCCCCTTTTGTGACCACACATGCAGCTATGGTCTATGACTGGGAACTGATTAGTGGAAGTCCCGATTGCATCAATAGAAGTCACGTGACCGTTAATAAATAGGGCATGGTGAGCAGATATCTGTTAAGACCCAGATCCTGTCTCGCAGGTCAAGTGTCCTTTATGTCCCTTCAGTCTGTTTTATAATCCGCACTTGGCGGCAATCAATTCACGCTAAAGAGCGCACAATATGGCGAGATAGATCTGGTATGAACTTTGCGTACTCCTATGGAGTCCCTGCTTTGCCATGTACTTTAACCCTTTGAGCGCCAACATCTCTGTGAGTGATGTGCAAAAAATGCCGGCGTCCCTGACATTTGTTAAATAAAGTCAAATAAAAAATATTGTGTACAAAAAAAAAAAAAAACACATTACCGATCGTTACGATGAATACAAATGTTTGCTTGGCAATTTTCAAACCTAGTTTGACATCTTCGGCTGGCACTGGAAGGGTTAATGTGTCCCCTCCCTCCTGATCATGTTCTGAGGAGCTTTAAGAAATCAGATTAAAGCCAGATTGAACAGCTGTGAAGCAGCCCCTACCTGGTGCACACAGTAACACAATATCACTAACTAAATAGAACAGAATAGCAGTTCTTCCATTCGCTGCTGCTGCCATGTGCACCGAGAACCCAAGCTCCTAATAACCCACTAGGAAATCCATTAACCTTTTGTGTGCCGGGAACATCCGTCACACTGTCCTAGACCCCCGGGGGAGACTGAGCCACCAATTCCCTTCGGGGCAAGACCGGGGCATCTTCCGAATGGTTCGCTTCGCTTTCTAAAAGGATTACCGTTCCAGTCATAAGGAATAGCGCAACCTTGTTGCCGGACTATGAATGTGTTAACTGCCTGACATTTGTTATTGCTCCAATGTTCTGGCTCCAAGTGGAAAAATAACACTCCCCTGTTTATACAGAGCAGAGGCTTTGACATGGCACAAAAACATATTTACGTCAGGTACATATCCATAGCGTGTTGGGTTTAGTCGCGACGACGCACACACACAAAGGGTTAATGCGGCTTTGACCTTTGTGTTTAGCTTAAGCTACTTCACATTCTGTTCTAATTCCTAAATACATAGCAGAGCTGGTTTCTAGTTGTCCTTGCTGTTTGTGGATAGAGCCGTTAATGGTGATACAGCCGGCCCGACAAGCGCGGCTTCCCCAGCCTGTTGTTCCACCAGTGAGCTTTTAGTTAGGCTACACATGCTGAACGAGAACCGCCTTATGTTGTATTATGCCTAGTGCGCTGATTTGCACTTCCTTACACTAACCGTAGGGACGTATCCCTATATTCCCAATAGAGTGCTGGTAAGGTTACCCCATCTGTTGGGCGTACAGGCATAGCCCAAGCAGAGAAACCGTTACCAATGGGCAAGTCCATGTATAGATGAAAATAGAACCTAAAAGTCAGCGCAGGTACCAGATTATGGCGTTATACCTCTAAACTGAATGCACATAACAAAAGTTGATGAAAAAGGTTTAAAAAAATATATCTTTTATTTATTCAGATTTTGATATAAAATGCCTTAGAATTCAGTTTTATATTAAAGCCCACTGTGCTCCTCACCCACGTGGTGATTCTGGTACCTATGCCCAGGTTTACAGAAATTGTCATACTTATCCCAAATTTCTGTAATATAACTAGACCGTTTGTGTGCACACGGGTAAATGCAAAAGGGTCCAGTTTGCCGAAGGGCCTGGGATTTCATCCACAAATGGCAGGTTTTGTTTTTTGTAAAAAAAAAAATGTATTCGTTTGATGGTAAAAAGGAGAAATACCAGGACACACACGCATCACAACAGAAAATGCACAAAGTTTGGTCTATAAAGCACAACCAAAAGTTTCAATACAACACAAAACGAGGTGTAAATGGCAATTGGTTTTTTTTGAACGACAAACGAAATGTGAGCTGTGTGGTATCTTGTAGCTGGTTATGGAATGTGCCGCTCTACATTCAGGTAGAATACGGCAGTAGTGGTCAACTCCTAAATCCGACTTCATAGGTTTCTCTATTAACCCTACCAAGCACCCATATGTCCCTTTAGTGATGTCATCGCCACGTCATGTTTATAGAATACGGCTATTAAACCCACGTGCAACAAAAGAAGGTGCACCTGTGTCTGCGTTTTGGTAGGAGCGCGATTCCTGCCTCTATCTGCCAGAGACACCTGTTTCCTACACTGAAACCACCACTGCTAATTGCTGTTATGTTTGCTGTTAGCTGTTGCTGCCAGATGCGCTGGTAAACGTTTACCATGTAGCCATACGGCGCCACTATTTATTCTTAGTACCCCTTGAATCTGACATACCCCGTTATAGGGGGAAATGTCCTACATCCTGAGAACCTAGGTTCTAAATGGCTTTGCGTGGGGTTTAGGTGTCTCAGTAATACTATACCTCACATTGTGTAGCTCTATGTGATTATACAGGATACAGATGGCCTCAGGCACGTCATCTGATGTGGATTGGAATTTCCCATGATGCTCGACTGGATGTCCTGACATGGCTGCAGATTAGGCTTGCCTACTATTTTAATACTAAAGCAAATTATTCGGCACAGGAGCTTCTGTTGTGAGGTCTAGAAGTTGTCTGAGTGTTTTCTATGTAACTCGTAATCATAATGCATGGAAGGTTCTCATAGGTAGATCCCCTAGTACCCTACACCTCAGCTCACTCCTGTCCAGTGCCTGCCAACTCTGACCCAGCTTCCTCCAATCTCTAACCAGCCCATCATGGCTTATACGGAACAGCTAGTCGATGGCCTAGCAGCCTCTTGTGTGCCTGGAACCTCCGTTCCTACCATACAATATGCTAACCTGTAGCAGCTTAAGGTAGCAAGGGGACCGACCGAATCGCAGATCACGTATTTTCATTTCCTACAGTTGTAGCTAGTCACTTAGGGCCAGATGTATCAAGCTTCATAAAGTGATAAAATGGAGAGTGATAAACAGCCAGCCAATCAGCTCCTACCTGCCATGTCACTGACTGTGTTTGAAAAATGTCAGGCAGGAGCCGATTGGCTGGTTATCATTCTCCATTTTAACACTTTTGAAGCTTGATACATCTGGCCCTTAACAACTTACCTGTTTTGTGTTTTTATGTTCTGTAATACTTTACAGTGTGGACGTATATGCCAAGTACAACCTTTATTAAGATGGAGTTTATTTTATATCAAAATAAATAAAAACAATTACCTGTATTAAGTGTGCAGCTCTTCACTTAACGACCACTTTGTGGAACAACCTAGACTAGCGTTTCCCATATTGGGTAGCTCCCAGTGGATTGCTGGTCAGCAAAAGCACGAGGAGACGCTGACGCTGCAGTTGAAAACAGAAGTGACGCAACGTGGTGTTGTCTCCATGGCAACAGGAGACTTCTTCTGCCATCAGTAGACGCCTTCCACCATTATCAATATTATTTTCAGCCCCCAACTAGTCTGCAGAGTAGCCCCACGGGTTCCAGGTTGGGAACCGCTGACCTAGAGGGTTATTCAATAAACTTTTTCTCCTAGGCGGAAAACCGGGATAATGTTGCCGCTATTGTATTAAATCGCAGGTGTGTTTATTTATGTATTTTTTTTGTGTGAAAAAATTACCAAAAAACTAAAAGGGTCTGACGCAAGCTGACGCGATTTCACAGAAAAAATGGATTTGCTCTGTTAAGTGAGGAGCATCAGTATGTAGAGTTTAAAGTATTACTTGAAATCTGATCTCTTAGCCTTTCACATTGTATGTGTGGTAAGTAACAAGTGTGAGGCCAAGGGTGCAAATTTCCATAGAAGTAATACCCCTTGTTGGCTACAGTCTAAAACCCTCAGATTGGATTCTGTGTCGATAAAGCTGTTTGATTCCTTTTTGTTCTGCCTGCCGCCACATCCCTATACATGCTGGATTAGCCTAGCCATTTATAACTAAATTCCATTAACACCAGCTATTGTTTGTCTCCCAAATTCTAGAACACGCTCACAAAAGCATTTCTGTGCCCTCCATGCGTCTGGCGCGGGGTGCTCACAATTAACTCGTTCCAAAAAACGGCATTCGCAGCTCTCTCAGCTGATAAGATGGGAATTGGGATAAATGCTAAATCCGTCTCCGCACTTATTGCCGGTCTGACGAATACTGTATGTACAAGAAGTACCCCTTGTTGTATACAGTATAAAAGGATGTTAGAGCAATGGGGCAAAGTTACTGCTGTGAGCAGTGAGTACCAGATTATAATACACCAGTCGGTAGTGTTCAAACTTTTTTTAGGGTAAGATGCAGCGGAGGGGGGCACCTGGAATAGCTGACAGCCGCTCCCAGCAGAGAAGGTCACACATTAATTTGATTTAAACAAGTTAAAAAAGCGGGAAGGGCGCGGCGCACTGTAAACAAAGAGCTGGAGTGAACACTAGTCGGTGTACTGAACATCGGGATCCTGACCGTCGGCCCGCCATACCGCAGGCTCTTAAAATAAGCTTTCAGATGCTTCTTCTGAGAGTCTGGTTACGGCTCTGTAAGGTTGGTGAGTGACTAGTGCTGGGTGATATATTAGGCCTGAGTGCCTACAATGCATGTGGAAACACCGTATCACGATGCACCAAGGACCCCTTAAAAGCAGCAACATGCCCAGTACAAGGCCATGCGATAAAATGTCTATCTTCACTTTAGTTGTTGCTGTGCTCAGTAACTTTAGCTGGTGGCTAAAAACTTTCCACCGAGGATTCTTTGTATGAATAATATTGAATCCTTGTCAGAGCCAAGCAAACGGAAAGGGGCTTCATACGAAGAGGGACAGTGCGGAGATATTTTATGCAGAATCCTTTCTAAAACTCAGGTTGGCTGCAAACAAGAGAAATTGTTGTTGCAAATGTAGCTGGCAGTCTGCGTATACCCCAGGGCGTTTAATATTACGGTTCTTATAGCCTAATACTTTTTTAATTGAATACCTGCTGGGCTAACATAATAGTGAATATAATGGCATCTTAGCAAGTGCAAAATAGTAGTTTGTGTCCTCCTGAGCGTGTAGACGTGTGTTCAGGTGCCCGGTTACATGTAACTCCTGGTCAAGTGCACAATAACAACATATAACAAACATATAACAACATATAACAGACAGCAGAATGGTAATAACCAGTATTGGGAGCCCATCCTACTGGAACACTTCCCATTACATTAGCCTCAGCTGGTGACCTTCCAGTGTTCTTACAGCCCTGGATTTATATGGGACATAGGGTCAAATGTATTTAGGTTGACCTACATTGGGTCGGTCACTGAAGGTCGACACCTGAAATATGTTGACAAGGTCGGAAGGTTGATGCAAGCATTAGGTTGGCAATGTCGGCAGCATTCCCTCGCCTGGCTCGCTGCTTTTGCCATGTTACGGTTCCCCGCTGCACTCGGCACAGTATTCTATTCTCCCTCCACGCCCGTGTGGATGGTAGAGTATGAAATACTGCCTGTCGGCAAATGTCGTGAAAAGCTCTTGTCGACGTTCCCATTATCGACTTAATGTGTGTCGACCTTAGCCACGTCGACTTATTTCAGGTGTCGACCTAAGTTCAGTCCACCATCGGTGGTCGACCCAATGTATATCGATCTTCATAGGCTCAGCCTAATGACAGTATCCCATTGATATAGCCCAGTACAATTATTCACATCTGAGGGACACATTTATACTCTCAGCCCGGGCAGTGCCTTGGTGGACTTATTTATAGTATAGTGATATCATCGACTCGATTCACCTGATCCACTTTGCAAGGGAAACGTGTAAACAAATCTAAAATGATCTTGCGACAAACATGGAAATGGGTGCCTATCCGTGCTTATACCATTCCAGAATATGATGCGTCCATAAAATAAGTATGGGTACTTGTGTATTCTTTTGTGTGTGCGCGTGTGACCAGATCAGTAATGGGTGATCATATAGTCACATGATTTTTGTATTAAATACCCTCGGACCAGGTCTACAATCGCGGTTTAAAAGCTGTAAACAGCTAGTAACATTGCCATTTTATATAGAGACGTGGCCTTGTTAACTGGGACTGCCAAGTCCAAAAAGAGTGATGATTTGCCAAATCAAACATACATTAAACAGGGACCACTGCATGATGGCAGCTTGGCAAAAAATGTTCGTTCCATGTTTTGCGCTGTCATACAGCACTTCTTCGCACGTTTCAATATATATTCTGTGTGTCCTTAAACCACTGACGGTGGGGAGGGGGGAATTCGCTTGCTGGGGTAATGCCACCAGGCATCGCTGCAATGCCCATTTGTACATAGCGCAGCTGATTATGGCATGACTCTATTTCTTTGACACCTCTTTATGGGAGGGTTAGTTTGGTTGAGGCACAATTTTTGATCTCCTAGGACGTGATTTTCTATTCTTGAGTTTCAAATCTTGGCAATCAAATATCACTTCAGTAACCCACATTGCTGCCATACAATTGTTTTGGGTGCCGTTTAATTGTCGGGCTTGTTGCACCCAATTAGAGATGGATAAGCCGCATGAAGCACCAAAACCCGACTAAACTGATGGGCACAACGTCATCAGCTTGGGAGCCAAACAGCTGATTCTTTGCACATTTCAGCTTACCAACTCAGATGGGTCAGCAGCATCTCTCCGTGTGTAGGCCCCTTAATAGTCTTGTTCATTTTTAAACAAAGCTTTTTCTCTATGAAAACAGCATCTTATACTTTTTTTAAGGGTTTTTTATTTAATACGTTTTTATTTTGTGGTCTTTAGCCCCTGGGCAGTGCAAATGGACTTGTACCTAATCTTTAGAGTTAAACTGCAGGTTTTCCAGTAGCACAGATGATTGATCACTTTCATAGATTCAACTCCGCAAAGAACGTGGCGATAACATGAATCACTATTTCCAAATGTGCATGTTTGCAGGCTTCGGTCACCCGAGTTTATTTTAGACCCAACTGTACTATTGATGGCGAAACGCTCGTCTGTGTCACACTCATCACCAAACGTTTTACATTGAAGCCTGTTTTGTGTTTCCTGGCTGTGTCTGTGAGATCATTTCTTCCATTTTCAGTAATGAATAACACTTCTGACCACCGAGTATGCTGTGCAGCGTTTCCAGATATTCAGAACTTGAAATAGGATCTCTAATGGCGGTGACCTAATATTTCTCAGCAAGACGGTGCTTGTAAGACAACGCTTCTGAGAATACAAAATGGAAGTAGCGAGGTTGCAGCTGGGTAACAGATGTGTGGTGTACCTTTCCACATCGCAGTCGTTTTTTGTGTGCAGAGACGTCTGTCCTATTTTTCCACCACTTTGAGTCAATGAGCTGCGTAGACATTTATATCGTTTTTAAAAAAAATGAAAAGTCAGAGTTTCCTGGCGATCATATGTTGTGGAAATTCATACGTGATTGTTCACACAATGCGAGGCCACAAATCTGGAGCGGCAGTACCTTTGACTGACATTTAAAGGACTGTTTAATCATATGAAGCAACCGCTTCAGTTGCAAAGTGTCACTTATCCTGCTAGTGTACCTTTACTAGACACGGGAGTATCTGGGTTATGGGTTGGGCCAGTATTCGCAAGAAAGCAGCCAGTTGGATCACGAGAGACAAATCCCTGGTTTATGATGCAAGATCTGCCTTTTACGTGCTCTTGTCAGTGTATCGTACATGTGGTGCAGTCTGGCCTCGATCACAAGGGGCTGACGGTATGGGAAAGTACAGGTTGCATTGGATCATTGTTCCCAGCACCAGTGGTTCTCGTCTGTTCACATAATACCGCATGCTACTGTCCACTGTATCAGAAATGCTTACGTTCTGTGGTCACCTCAGTGATGTCATTCCCGACGGTTTCATTGGCCGATTTCTTCCAGATGATAGCCGCAGCACATAAAATGGCTGTGTTTAATTGACCGGTGCACTTTAATCATTTTGTTCCATAACGCAAGTTCTGAAGGATAGGCTGGGAGGACATTCTTCCGCTCTGGTTATGTTTTTTAAACTATTCCCTGACAGGCTGTTTTTACAGACACCACTATTGTCTTGTCTTGTTCTCACGCTGCTTTCGGGACGGTGGAAAATGGAGCTGCCTCAATTTTTTTTTTGCTCCTGTTCCTATTATTGTATAAAGAGAAATTCTGAGCCATTTATTGGCTTTTTTTATTGTTATACTTTTAAAATCCTATTAACCCTTTGAGGTCTGCACCCAAAAAAAAAAGTTTACTATAAATGGATTTCTCAACCGTTTGGTAGAGGCCTATATCTCAAAAACTGTGTGGTCTCATTTAAAAAATAACTATTGATTGTTGTTGGTTGTTGTTAATATTATCCTCAGTGAATAAAAAAAATGCAAAGAATTTTTTTTCCTTTGCTTTTTTTTTGTGGTGCGGACCTCAAAGGGTTAAAGCGCTTGAGCTCTTTTTCCCCTAATTGTGCGTATTAATTTGCTAATAGTATACGCAGTAGCTAATAGTGTACTGTCGACAGTCAAAATGTCGACATGCTCATAATACTGACACATCATGTCCTTTTGACTGTCGACCTAACGTTTGTGTCGACCTTAGTCATGCAATGGCTAATAGTGTACAAAGTATAGTGTTCATTGTAACACCCCGCATCTTCCAAAACCAGTGCAGTTCCTATTCCCAGACTGAGATTTCGCTTTCTGGTGTGATCCTTCTAGCACATGTTTGGTCTGTATATGAGTTCTTTAATACAGATCACACTGTGCTAGAAGCACTACACCAGAGATAGACACCACAGGCAGGAAAGAGGAACTGCACAGGTGTTGAAAGAAGCAAGGTGCTAGAAGGATCACTACAAAGTACTTAGGATTAACATAGCACATTATTGCATGGCACAGCGAAGTTGCAAAGTTTGGGGTCATTTGGCGAAGGTGTTTGTGTATGTATTTGCCTAGATGCATTTTAGGAGTGTACCCAGAAAGCTATAGAAAAGTCAGTGCAAATATGGTCCCCTTTCCTCTGTTCCACGTTCTGCTACGGAGCTTGAGAAACTTGTTATTTAATTTGCAGTCCCAAAATGTTTCCTATATGTACAAAATATGTTTTGTATGATATACATTGTTTGGCAGAGATATATATATATATATATATATATATATATATATATATATATATATATATATATATAATTATTTTTTTCTCATTCCCCTTTGACAATGACACAATGAGGGGAATACTTTTGTGCGTATTGTGCCATTTACTGAGAGCCTCTCTAAATCGACTAGTAGATCCATGCAGCATTTGATTGCTCTGGTCTGCATTGGACTTTGTACATTGACAAGATAACACATCCAAGGCTGTGAGAGTTCAGTGTGTATGTGGAAAAAACAACCTTTATCATTGGCTACTATTTGACAATTTTTGCCAGCAAAATAATAAGGAATTAGACCAGGTTATCGATGTTTCTCCTTTACAGGAAAATTAACCAGGCACAAGCTGCCGTGAAGACTTCACAAGTCCTATTTCAATGACACATGTCGTTTCTAGGCATATAAACGGAAACCTTGCTTACCTCATTTTTTTTATTTTAATGAATTACTTGCAGCATAGCTGTTCTGGGTTGTGTTCCAGCAACGCGCACATGTGTTTGGTCAATCCGCACTTTATTACCCACTCCCCTGAGTGCTTAGTTATTGTGTCAGTTGCTTCCACAGTTGGAGCCTGGTCACGCCTGGGCCTTGCACACTCATTCTGCGGTAAATGGCTCACACGGCGCCCCCAGTAGTACAATAGTGCCAGGTGGCCAGTCTATCTCCTAGCTCGCAAGTGTCACGTACAACTGTTCAATCACCTGTGCTGCTGCCCAGCTGTCTGATATGTGACAGCTCATTAATGGCCAGTCTGCTCCCCCGGGACCCCCCCCCCCCCCCCCCCCCCAGCAGTAAATGTTTTTCTAACCGCAGTCGTCAGTCCAAGGGTCACAAGTGCGAGTTTTATTATGTTCTGCAATGCAATAAAAACTGGACAAATTGTTCACAAGGCACATAATGCATTAATACGTGAGCAGTAGCCTTTACCCTCGCCTGCAGCAGGGAACCTTTAATGGGAGAGAGTTAGAAAACCTTGGAGAGAGATAAAGTGAAGACGCTCACAGGAACCAGTCGGCTTATAATTTGCCATTTTACAGGCTGTGCTAGAGTAATCTCAGTTGGAAACAATCTCAGTTGGTCGACACAAGCATTAGACAATGGGAAGTTCAACAGTGAAAAGGTCGACGTGAGTTTTTCACGTTTTTTTATTTCGAGTTGACATGTGCCGACTGGCGGTATTTCATGCCCTAACATCGACTACGGCGTGGTGGGATAATCAAACAGTGAGCCGAGCGCATCGATCCATGCTAGGGGACGTGGTACACTTAGACGGTGACCATGTCAACTGTGTCCACATTCTGGACAAAAACCCTCAAAAAACTGATGTCAACCTTTTTACTGTCAGTCTTCCCATTGTCGACCCAATGCATGTTGACCTAAATTGAATTGAACCAATGGCCCATACCCCTTGAAAGTATAGCGATAGCCTTGAGCAGGCACCTCAATATGGCGCCTTGTGTAATATTGTAATGAAGGCCTAGATATTTTTTCCTTTTTGTTAATAATTTAGTTCCGTTGTGCTACCGAGCGCGGCTTGCTTTGGTAACAGGATTTGTTATTACACACCCTGGTGTACCTGAAGCAGATCACTTTAATGTTCCTGCCCTTCGCTTTCTTTTCAAACATTAACCTCTCACCGTGTCTGTGCCTGCACGCTGCGCACTGATTGGCCAGCAATAAATTCCTCGCACTTAAGTTTTCAGTGAACCGTCTTCTCAGAATTTCAGTGATTATTGCAAACCCCCCCCCCCCCACACCCCCTGGGAAACGTGTTCATATCGAGCTACTGCTGCCACATAGTGTGCACATTGCTCCTTTAGGTACAATGGGTTGGCAATGAGGTATAAACATTTGGTTGTTTGTTCTCCTGATGAACATTAGAACCTTCATTATTTGCTTTGTTTTGTGTTGTGTTCCTAACAAATGTAGCCAAAGCAAGCCAGCCCATACCTGCACTTGTATATTATGTAGCTGGAATTTATGATGTAAAATAGATATGCAGGTTTTTTTATTTTAATAAGTTGTAAAAGAACACAATTATTATGATCCTTTGGGAATGCATGCGTGTTCATACTCGCAGGCCACACGGTTACGGAGAAATGCATTCAGATTGTAATTTGTAGATCAGACCACAAAATGCAGGGTCGCACCGGGACTTTGAAACGGTTCAGTCCCAGTGCGACCCTGCATTTTGGTCTGTTTACATTACTTCAGCGAACCGGTAATATTGCCAGTGCGGTGGAGCGCCATCGGCGGTGGGGGAGGAGGCAGCGTTTAGAGCTGGCGCTGCTACAAGCACCGCCGCCTCCATTGATGTGAACGGGTAACTAGTCACTTGACCTGATTAACCCGTTCGCACCGCAAAGCAACACGGCAACAAACCGATAAGAACCCTTGTTTTTTACTGGTTCGTATTGCCATGTTGCTACCGGCTTGGGGGACCTGGTAACCCCTTTCACATCGCACCAATTACCGGGTCGAACCAGCAAGAAACCGGCATGAATCCAGTAATTAGGTAATATATCTACCCTAGAGTAACATGGTTACAATCGGGGGTACATATTGGGATATTGGTATACATTTATATATGTGTGAGAGGATGAGCACATGTTAGAGAAGGGACAGTTACCTCCCCCACACAAACATGACAGCGTCTAATGTGACAATGTGCCCATGATTATTGAACAGAAAGGTTACAGTAAATCATTCCTGAATATGTTTAATCTGTCACAACATCCCTTGGACCCTGATTGATATATTATTGTGCTTTGAAGGATTTATTCAATAAAAATGTTTTATTTGGAAGTCAATATGGTTTGTTTTGTGTGAATTGCAGGTGGTTTTGCCTGGTTTTAAGTTCTTTTATTGCCAATGCAGCTTCACCTTTTTTTTGGGGGGGGGGGGGGGGGGGGATATTGCCGACAACATGTGGAGCAGTGAGTAATTTGCCACTTTGCCTGAATGCCACCGTTAGACCTCTGACTCGCCTGTTATGCACTGACCTACTAATCATACTTATTTTGTGTTTTTGCATTTTAGAGCTCCTGAGATCATTTTGGGGTTGCCGTTTTGTGAAGCCATAGACATGTGGTCGCTGGGCTGCGTGATTGCAGAGCTGTTCCTAGGATGGCCGCTATACCCAGGAGCACTGGAATATGACCAGGTACGAAGGGGTGCAGGGTCCTATAGGGGTGAGTTTTATTACAGTGCTTCCTATTGGCTTATTCGTTCATTCACCCATTACCTGTGAAAGCCTCTGCTGCAGCCCGTGGGGTTATTGCTCACGCAGAGCGCTCTAGGTATATGACCCCACAGCTCTGTGCACCGCTGTGTAATAAACAGCCTGTAAATAGAATCACCAGGTGGAAGGCTTCTCTCGGGAGGACTGGCAGCCTTTACGTGCCAAGTAGGGATTGCATGTACAACACATGATACATGTATGTGTAAGCCAAGTGCTGCTCTAAAGACATGACCCTCATGAGCGCCTAACTTTTTTTATATAGTTTTCTGTTTTTATTTTCTTTTTAGCCTGTTATTAGTGTAGTTCCCTATCACTATGATCTTGGGTATTATGGGACTCATTCAGCCTTGATTGCTAGGCCGTGTGTACTCGCAGCCGAGCGAACAGGTCAGCACCGCCCCACCGAACGAGAACACTGAAGGATTTTTCTCCCCTTTGGAAATAAGTCAGTGAAAACGGACTTTGATTTCAGCCGGAGATGGGCGAAAAGGGGGCGGCGCTGAGGTCATGTGACGCCAGCAGCCCGCCCCCGAGCAGGCGTCGGCCAGCCTGCCTTCCCAGGGAGGGGAACGCTGAGCGTTTTCATGGGGAAACTCGTAAAACGCTGGCGTTCCCCTGTTCCAGCCTTGTGTCTGTCCCTGCCTGGCCCCGCTTTGGAGCGAACAGCACGGCAAACGTCGGGGAAGGGCCCAAATTCTGCCCGCTACGAGCGGCTCTGAATCGGCCCCTATGTTCCATAGCTCTGCTGCAAAGTATGCTTCTGCTTTTCGGTAATAATTTCAGCCACGAAGCCAATGATTATGATTATAAACAACATAGTTAAAAAGAGGATCCAGATAGCGGAAAACCCTGTATCTGTCCTCTTTCGGGTAACCCGTCGCTGTGCCTCAATCATTTTGTTCTAAAGCGACTGTTAATCTCCGTATTTATGGACCCCGAGCAGAGCCTCTACCAACTATTTTCCTGTGGCAGAAGGCCCAGAGATGTATCATCAGATAGTACCCCCTGGATATAAGGTAACAGGTGGAGGCTCCTAATGTTACTAAACACAGTGTTGACGAAAGGATTCAAACAGAGTGCGTTCAGTTAATTATTTACCAAGGTAAATACCATCTAGTGTCTCGGCTGTGTTTAAAAAAAACAACAAAAAAAACACACACACACAAAAAACCTACCGCCCAGTTACAAATAAACCTTTGACTTTCCTATACAAATATGGGGTGTTGGAGCAGCCTGCGGGACAACCAAAGCTTTGTAAACGAGTCCACTCATTGGTCATGGGAACGAATGAGAATGCAGCGTAAGGTCGGGTAACATTCGCTGGACACTACTGAATCCATTGTTCTTGTGTAGTCAGCAGTGGAATCTGTCAGACTGACGGTTATGTAAACTGATTTCCCTGTATTAACTGGTCTGGAAAATGTATCAAAGTGCTACACATTGAATCATTAGTATGGACCGTTGTTTTTTTTTTTTTTTTTTTTTTTCGTGTGTTGTTTTTATTTTGTGCAGACATTTATAGCAATAATTATAAAATTAGTATAAAAAAGTTTTGGTGACGTTCGTCTACTGGAACCTTGCTGCCTTTAGGGAAAAGATCACAAAAAGACAAAGTTGGGCTCGTCGCACTAGGTACTGATAATGTAAATATCGGAAGAGGCCCCCAGTATTTATTACACTTAAATCAGTGATATTGGTGGGGTGTGCTACCTTTTGACAAGAAATTTGAATACATCAAGGGGAGAAGGAAAGACTAGGCTTGCCGTTATTGTGGTGCACCACAATAACGGCAAGCCTAGTCTTTCCTTCTCCCCTTTAGGGAAAAGAGACAAAGGGCCAGATGTACTTAGTGATCAAAAGTGATCAAATGGAGAGTGGTAAACAACCGACCAATCAACTCCTGCCTGACATTTTTCAAAACCAGTCTATAACATGGCACGTAGGAGCTGATTGGCTGGCTGTTTCTCACTCTCCAAAAGCTGACCCAAAAGCTGTTATTGGCATAGTACTGTGGTTCAGTCCCTGTTGTACAGTGATCTCCAAAACACAACATACATGTAGAAGAATTGTATTTTGCATGAAAAGCAGAAGTGTGTAAAACATTTCCTCATTAACTTCAGGTCTGTACTAGCGGAAACTCACTTCCTTTTATTGCTGACATTTACGGTTAGCGTTGTACAAAACCCAAGAATGACGTCATCCGTTTTAATGTGTTTCTACATCTCTGTATTAATGACTGATTTATATATGTTTTGGAATGAGGCAACAGGTGGTCACTAGCCCGATACCTGGAAGGTTGACATGGGTTGACCCCTGAAAGTTGATTTTGCTTAGGTCTACAAATGAAATATGTCGACAGGGTTGGAAGGTCAACACAAGTTTTAGGTTGACAGTCAGAAGGTCTGCATGTCGGCACATGAAGGCTCAAGAAAAAAAATGTGAAAAACTCATGTTGGGGGTATTTCCTGCCTTACCATCCATGTGTAGTAGTAGTAGTTAGTTTATTTATAAGGCGCCACAAAGTGTCCGCAGCGCCGTACATAGCAAACAAAAAAACAAATGACAAGGTAACGTACAGGGTGTGTTGATAAAATACAGTATAAATAGGGGTATAGGTGGTAGAACTAAAATCGGCATCGGTTCTGAAGTAGGTGTTGAAATTGTCGAGGAGACTGAAGATGAAGTAGAGGAAGGGAAGAACAGGACAGGAGCACAGGTGAGGTAATGAGGTAGGGTGAGTACGTGAGGAAGGAGGGCCCTGCTCATAAGAGTTAACATACTAAAAATAGGTGGGTGGACAAACGAAAAACAATAGGATAAGTAGGAACGGATGGAGGGGTAGGGTAGGCAGGATAGGAGGAGCGAAAGAGGTTAGGAGGAGGAGGAGCGTCTACGTAGAATAGTCAGCCGAGCATAGCAGGCGGACACGGTGCACTTTGAGGGTGTCCATTTCGACACTCGGGACAAACTCAGGACGACCTAGACATTGTTGACCTAATTCTTGCGTTGACCTAATATGCGTTGTCTATGTGTTGACCCGTTGACCCAATGACCCATTCCCAGGCTACAAAACCTGTCTCTGTACAATAACTATTTGGGTAATACAGATGTGGTTAGAATTAGGGATGGCCATTGTAACTGTGGGCCAATCAAAACATGGGGGTGGGGCTTTGCGGGTGTCGGGGCGAAGCTATCCTCAGGGTCCCGGCACTTTGGGGGAAAAAAGCAAAACATTGTTTTGCTGTTCCATGGATGGAGGGAAACCGTCTGGTTCTCCCCCATCGATGGTAAAAGTATTCGACATCGGCCATGAACCATCGATGATTTCGAATTGGCGATGGCCATCCCTTGTTGCCTTCAATGGGACAGAGATTCTATTGCCTCTAGGTAGCAGCGGCTGGCTTGCATGATCCCATTGGTCACGCAGCCAGACGATGGAGTCAGAGATGATCCCATTGGTCACGCAGCCAGATGATGGTGTCAGAGATGATCCCATTGGTCACGCAGCCAGACGATTGAGTCAGAGATGCTCCCATTGGTCACGCAGCCAGACGATGGAGTCAGAGATGATCCCATTGGTCACGCAGCCAGACGATGGAGTCAGAGATGCTCCCATTGGTCACGCAGCCAGATGATGGTGTCAGAGATGATCCCATTGGTCACGCAGCCAGACGATGGAGTCAGAGATGCTCCCATTGGTCACGCAGCCAGACGATGGAGTCAGAGATGCTCCCATTGGTCACGCAGCCAGACAATGGTGTCAGAGATTATCCCATTCCGCATCCTGTGACGTAGCGTGGATCAGTGATGCAATAGGTGATGTCATACCTCCCGCTTCATTACCAGATTCCTATGTAAGTAGCTGCCATTGCTATTCCAACTGATAAATGAGGCCTGTATGTTCTAACCATGGTGTTCAGGGCAGGAATACCACCTCCTGTCTCTCTGTGTGCTGAATATTCTGCCCAATGAACTCGTACTAGAGGATTTGCATATGTATACGGGTTTAGTGAGCGTTAAGACAGTTCATTTACCATTTCCCTACCGATCTTTATCTTCAGATCCGATACATTTCCCAAACTCAAGGGATGCCGGGAGAACATCTGTTAAACGTGGGTACAAAAACGTCCAGATTCTTCTGTCGTGAGCAAAATTCTCAATACCCCGCCTGGAGGATAAAAGTAAGTGTCCCTGCTCACCGTGACACCTGAGGCTTTGTCGGGAGTAACATAGCGCTGCTTCCATTCACTGAGCTCCATGACTGGTACAAGAGCCTGAATTGTGGGGGTCCCCTTCTGCGACTCTGCTGTAAATAGCTTTCACTCAGAACTCAGGGGAACCGTTATGTGCAAGGTGATGACGCTCCAGCCAATCAGCTTCGACCTGCTCATTTACAGATTGGAGCTGACTGGCTGGAGCGTTATCCCCTTGCACATAACTTTCTTTCTGGGGCTAGATATCTCCAGGCTTCATACAGTTACCCCACAGTTACTGCCTCCGTGGCATGTTTCCTTCTCATACCTGGGTACTCGCTCAGATAACTCTGTCATTCATAGTATATATATGGCCTAATGAAATGCCAACAGCTGATGGGCATTAATGAACCCATAGTTGTAGATTATTGTGCATAGAATCAAAGGGTTACCCCCTGCAGTAAGCCCCAGATGATGCACTTCATTCAGGCCTGCACCCACGGGCAGTTACAGCGCAGCAGATCGGCGCTAATGGAATAGTTTCGGGCAGAGCTGCAGCTGCCCTTTACACGCATCAATTTACTTTTGATTTCCCCAATTCCACCCCCTTCCGATTTGACCTTTGCTTTCCATTCGATTCTGGTTTTCTTTTTGATTTAGAGGAAACAGGAGCGCGCATCGAATCAAATGTAGATCGAAAGCGTCTTAAAAACCGTTAATTTGGATTCGATTTTTTTGCTTCTATAAGCAAAATCAAATCGGAAGCCTGTCAAAATCGAAGTGTGTGGGAGTCCAGACCCTCTTGAGTCTGCATGATTTTTATTCAAATGGAAGTCACTTAATAGGTTGATTTTTCCTTTTAAATGATTGTCACTTTAAAGCAGTGATCCCCAACCTCGTTCCTCAAGTACCCAAAAATCCCAAGTAATCCAAAAATATACTGGTAGGTTAATTGGCTCCGAACACACACACACACACACACACACACACACACACACACACACACAAAAATTAACCCTAGAATGTCTGTGTGTGCATGTACATGTGGTAGGGAATATAGGGGTGGAGGTTTTAAGCCTTGCAGAGATCCGATTTGAAGGAGAGAATGCACCAGCCAATCAGCTGTGTTTGAAATATGACAGTTGGGAGCTGATTGGCTGGTGCGTTATCTCCTTCCACTTTATCTCCATCTATTTACCAGGCTTAATACATCTGCCCCATTCTCTGTAAAGCGCTGCGGAATATGTGTGCGCTATATAAATAACTGGTAATTAATAATTATTCCCAACGGTTTACGTTTTCTAGGTCAGGATTTTTAAAAATGTGACAGTTGGTGATACACAGTGCTCCTGATAGGTGACTTGGAAAATCCTACCTGTTAGGGGTACTTAAGGACCTGGGTTGGCAACCACTGCTTTAAAGCATTGGGTAGAATCGGCGGTATCTCACCGATCCTCCCCTGTGATTATATGTGTAAGGAATCATTGTTAGGATTTTAAATCTCTCCTGATAAAGTGCGTGTGCCGTCCCTGCTGGAGTTTCTCTACCCCAGTGAGTTGCATACAGTATTTTTACGTCACCGCTGCTTCCATGATATGTTTGTTGCATTCAATGCCTTTATTTTTCTCCTTTTACAATAACAGACATTGGAAGAGCATGAAACAGAGACAGGGATGAAGTCTAAAGAAGCCAGGAAGTATATTTTCAACAGTTTGGAGGACATAGTGCATGTAAGTATCTGACGCATAGTAGTAGTACGTTTATTTATAGCGGGATGTGCTCAGTCACTGCGCTTTTCACAGCAACGGTTCCTTGTCCTGTTCTGATTGGTTTGCAGTGAATGAATTACATGGGGGAGGGGCCTAAAGCTGGCTGTACACCAGCAGTAGGAATACATTCATTATAGCAGGCAGCACAGGAATGCTGATTAATATTTCCCATGTAGATTAGCCATTATCTTGTAACCAAAGTATTAAAAAGCACCCAGACTGCATGAAGTATTTTGCAAGAGTTACAGATCTGGGGCCAACATGTTCTTGCTATTTAGAGGGGGATGCTGTCGATTTACCGACACGTCGGCATTTTGAACACGTCGGTATTGTGATGGTCTGCCAATGCTTGTCAGTATTTTGACCAATTTGAATGTTGGGAAATCATACTGACCCCTTTAGAGGGTATGGGGTGTCTTTACAGTTTGCCCCTAGTAATTAGGAATTCCGGGTCTACCTTGAAGGGGACTGTTCTGTAATCCTCACAACATAGAACGGCCTCCCTTTATGCATTCTTAGAACCTTTACTGCAGCCTTCCTGTGTGTCTGCCATCAGACCAAACAGGTATGTGCTGTAATACTGTCACCTGGAGCGTATGCAGGGGATACGGGCAGGGGTTATTGCCAGGACCCCAGTGACAGTGTGCCATACTGCAGAGAGGCAAAGTAGTGTATGTGAGTGCCACTCTGGTGCCAGGAATCTAGTCCCCAGCGTCCTTCCCTAAACATGTCTGTAGCTCTGTGTGCACAGTGACGGCTGCTGTGTGACCCTAGAAAGCTTTAGGAGGGTATTCAATCTGAGATTCCAACTGTTGGAACCCCGGGGCCATTTTCTTCCGATCCAACAGTAACTGGACAGTTGGAATTCAATATTCCGTCTGTCGATTGTCGGAAAGTCGCCCGTGGATCGGCAAAAAAAGTCTTTATCATCTCTCCCCATCGCCTAATGGGGGCTTCAAACAAGGGACCCCCCAGAGTGTGGTTGGATACATCGCCCCTTTTTAAATGAGCTCATAATGTCATCTAAAAGTTAAAAGAACGCAGAACAAGGAATCATGAGATGTGATATCACCTATTAAATACGAAGTCCTGCAAGGGACGGATTAGACTGGTATCCATTCATCTAGTCATTAAGTGCTATGCAAGGAAACGGGTCATTAAGAAAGGAATCTTTATCCAACAATTGGAGATGATCACTAATTACTACAGCTAACAGTACAAACATCCACCTGACCTGGAGCCGGCACACTCATACCTCTAGGAATCTGTGCCAGTGGTCATGGCTGGCACCTCCTTTTCATTCATTAAAGTGTGGCCTAGATCTGTCACTTATGTTCAAAGATAGAGAGTTGATGAAGGATGGAGGTTCTGACAGCCCATATGTTGCTAAATGATTGCTCCCATGGTCCTCAATAAGTCGTTCATGGTACAGTGGTTGGTACTGTACGGGTCTTTCCTGCAGCTTTTACTAAATCTATTGTTTCATTCTAGCTTTGTTCTCACACATTGTTATAAAATTAGACAAATGGGGCCCACACACAAAGAGATTTTGCTGAGCGATACTAGATCGCTCGATGCACAGCAATGTGTGCTGAGCGATCTGTCAGGGCCAGATCTCCAGGTGAGAACACCGGCCTGGACTAGCGATCTAGCTAAATTTATCCAGCATGCTGGAAATTAATCGCATCGACATCATCCCTATAGACGGAGCGATGGGGCATTTTCTGAGCAATCTAGTCAAATTGCTTAGAAAATTCCCTGAAATCACTGCGTGTGTAGGGCCTCATACGGTGTTTGGTTCCTTGCCCTGGAATGCGCGACTGCTCTACGTACTGTGACGTATCGCTTGGGCAAACTGTAACGCCGCCGGGTGACATAAATAGTTAAAAGATCAGAGAAGGAAGCAATAAAACAATATAGGTAGTAAATGTTTCAGGGGGGGGAGGGGGCAGCAAAAAACAATAAGCAAGGTCACTTCCAGGTGGAATACCACTTTTAATGTGGCTGAATAAATGAGTCCAGTAAAAGTATTGGAACGTAGAAACTTACTGCATCGAAGTCGCGCTTTTTTATTTATGGTTGTGAGTAAATGAGGCAATTGAAGAAGAAATGGACACCTTGTCCCAGGAGCTGACAGTCTGATTTTGATCACAGGTGAACATGGTTATGGATTTGGATGGTAGTGACTTGGTGGCCGAGAAAGCAGATAGGCGAGAGTTCGTGGGCCTGTTGAAGAAAATGGTGATGATTGATGCCGATGTGAGAATCAGCCCGGATGAAACCCTCAGCCACTCCTTTGTTACCATGAAGCACCTTCTCGATTTTCCCCATAGCAACCAGTAAGTCACATGAGCCACCTATGGTAAAACAGTGGTTGTTTTGTTTTCCTGAAGCTGCATGGTGAACCTAGAACCGGCAGCCATTGCTATTGTACTGGTCAAATCTTTTTCTGCAGTTCGATTATTGCAAGCTGTGACTAACACGCTGTGATTTCGCTCTAGAACTGGGCACTTATTAAACAATTAAACGATTTCCCTTGAACTCGACAAACGATACACACACTAAATGATTTCACAAATGATATTGCCAGTGACCACACCCAGGATTTCAGAGGACATCGCTAACCACCCGCGGGAGTGCGCATTGTTAACGATATGATGTGTACACGCGGGAACATAAACACAAATATGTGATTATCGTACACATCGTTTAAAATATTGTCTTAATGTGTAAGCACCTTAAGAGTGGAACTCAATTGTGCCACGTGCCCCCTGCTGACCATCTATAGCAATCAGATCAATTCAATTGTTTCTCTGATCAGACGACCATTAGCATTTAATGCGGCTGAAAGTGGGGCTAAACCCATCTAATATTGCCACCTGAACGTTGAGAGGTCTGGATAAGCGCCTAACCTATTTTTTCTAGCACCCCCGGAGGCTGCAAAAAAAAAAGTGTGCCCGCAGGTAATGTCTGATCGGACAAACAATTGAATAGCTCTGATTGATGGCCATTATTGTAAATGGTGCATGGCACAATTCAATTCCCACTAAATGATTAATCTTCTGCCTTTTAGTATTTAAAATAGCACTCCCACAGCCGTTTCCCCTCAATGGGGATTTGTCCGGCCATGTTTAACGAGAGATGCACAAAATGACAGAGGAGGTGCACATGTGATGAGCCTCACACACGCGGCCAGGACAGGCTAAACACTACTGCCACATGCATGTAATCCTGCGAGATATATTTAAGTCCCCTAGCACAGGCAGAAAAGTCTAGAGTTCTGTTTATTGGACCCGATAACATTAATTTCTGTATATTGAGTAACAGTAGTCTCAAAGTATGTTCTTGTCGTTTTCATGCTCAGAAAATGTCCCTTTTAACGACTTGACATTCTAATATTGATTTATTTTTATTTTTTTGGCTTTTAAATGTTGACATTTCCAAACAGTCTGTTTGTGGCAAAATTACCCATTGTAGCTGCATTCCATACACTGGGGCAGATGTATTAAGCCTTAACAAGAGATAAATGCCAGGGTGATAAGGAGAGATAAACGTCCAGCCAATCAGCTCCTTACTGACTTTTTTCAAACACAGGCTGTAACATGGCAGTTAGCAGGTGATTGGCTGGACGTTTATCTCTCCTCATCACACTTGCATTTATCTCTTGTTAAGGCTTAATACATCTGCCCCATTGTCTGTTAGGTGGAAGCCATGTGAAACAGATAATGGAAATGAAATGCATCTGAGCAGCTATTCCAGCCTGGAAAGTCGCAATCGTTGTGTTGAGTCTGTCAAAACCGGTTCCTTTACTTCGTCAAAGTCTGTTATCCTGTTGGCTGTGAATTCCTGGCCGCGTTATCCAATGATAATAAGGAGAGCCTGTATTTACATAATATGCCAACTGGAACATGTACAGTAGATTAGACATGGAAAATGTGACCACAGTGAAATATTTGCAGAGGAATCGGTGCACGGTAGCATTCTTAAATAGGTCATAGCTGAAGTATTGATTAAACAGGCAAGACAGATGGCAGCCCTGGGATTTATCCCTTTTGCTGCTGTTGAAGAGGCTGAAAGTGAAAGGGTTCGAAAACTCCGCCATCTCCCTGCATGCAACAGGGGGAGCTAACAAAATCCCCTTGTGCAGCTACGTAGGCGTTATCACCAGCGTACGTCATGTCGCCACACCCGCAAATGCCCAGAGGTTTGTTTTCCCAGTGGGAAAGAGGAAAAACACCAAAATAACATGTGGCGTTGGGTGCCAGGGACGTACTAGAACAGGTTGTTTCATGGGGATGTTTTAGTCTGGAGGCGCCATCTAAAATAACACGGACTCGGACTAAAGTATTTGTAAACTAAATGCACCGTTCTTCCCAATAAAATGAAACACTTTGGTGTTTTCAGATGTGTAACAGGAATACAAACGGATTTATTCATAGAAATGACGTTCTGTAATGGCCGGTATTATAAATGGCGAATGATTATTGTTAGTTACGGTGAATCATATCGGTCTTTAAAACATTTACTCACTATTGTGCCAAATAAACTCAAATCTTTCTGTTTGTTTTACGACAGTGTGAAATCGTGTTTCCATATAATGGATGTTTGCAAGTCTCGTCACAACGTGTGTGATACAGCGAACCGCAATAAGACGTCAGTCATGAGACCTGTTGCCTCAGCCAACGCGGCTAACATTTCAGCCGGTTTCACCAAAATTGGCAACGTTAGGGGTCAGGTGAGTGTTTCGAACAGTCCAGTTTGAGTCTTTATATCTGTTACTGTGTTAAAACTGTGCTGCACGGTACATTGATAGTGTGCTCTGTTCTGGTATACCCTGGGCTTTGGGTGAAGACCGCCATGACACCCAGGCATCTGTGCGCCCTGGCGGGGAGACTCTGGGGTAGATGTACGAAGCAGTGATAAGGGAGGAGGAGTGAGCCCATGGCAACCAATCAGCACTGAAGTAACATCTGTAATTTGCATATTATAACATTATACAGAGCAGCTGATTGGTTGCCATGGGCCACTTCTCCTCTGACTCACTTCTCCCTTATCACGGATTCATACATCTGCCCCACAGTTAGTCATGTGTTGGGTGAAAATTGTTTCATTTATTTTCTGTTTTAACAGTTAGTTTGGTTTTCTTTACCTAGCACGGCGCCCACGATTTTGATCGTGGGCATCGCAGGTAAAAAAATCGCGGGCATCGCGGCCATTGAATGCACCAAAAATCGGGTGCGACGCGACCGACGCGATGCCCGCGATTTCCCATAGGGAACAATGTTAAATTTCTCAATTGACCCGATTTTACTGTTCAATGCCTCAATTGACACGATTTTTCCATAGGAAACCATGTTAAATGGCCCACAGAGGCCAAATAGCCACCCTGAAGTGTGAAAAGGCCCCCACAATTGCTAACGCCACCCCACGATCAACGTCAACCCGAAGCGTGGCGAGCGCAGCGTGCCCGCGAGGGGCGGCGGTATGCATCCTCCGACCTTTTCATACCCCCACTATCCACGTCGGCGTGGAGTTGAGAATAGAATAGTGTAGCGAGCCACCGAGCCCGAAGCGTGGGGAGCGCAGCGAGCCCCGCGAGGGTACGCGGATACCTTCACAGGTAAACGCGTTCCTTCGCGGGCTTCACAGGTATCCGCGTCCCCTCGCTGCGCTCGCCACGCTTCGGGCTCGGTGGCTCGCTGCGCTCGACACACTATTCTATTCTCAACTCCACGCCGACGTGGATAGTGGGGGTATGAAAAGGTCGGAGGACGCGTACCGCCACCCCTCGCTTCGGGTTCACGTTGATCGTGGGGTGGCGTTAACAATTGTGGGGGCCATTTCACACTTCAGGGTGGGTATTTGGCCTCTGTGGGACATTTAACATTGTTTCCTATGGAAAAATCGTGTCAATTGAGGCATTGAACAGTAAAATCGGGTCAATTGAGAAATGTAACATTGTTCCTTATGGGAAATCGCGGGCATCGCGTTGGTCGCGTCGCACCCGATTTTTTAGTGCATTCAATGCCCGCGATGACCACGATGGGCGCCGTGCTAGGTAAAGAGTACCGTTAGTTTAGTGCATGTATCTAGTGGTGGGCTCCAATCAACAGGGATTATTACAGTGATGGTTGTCGTATAACGGGTCAACAGTGTCTACCTTTTCACGTGTTGACCATATGGTGTCGACATACTGTTCGGATAACTACAGTGACTGCACATTATAGTCCCTGCCATATCTTCTCAACACATGGATGCAGTGAGGTGTATTCGCTAATCTATAATTACTATGGTCAGATGTAACACATGGCGACTGTATGTAGTGTGCAGAGGTCTGCCTAAAATACCTGTTTCCTGCCATGTTCCTCTGGCTGTGATATTTACACGTATTTATAGTGTGATCAGTCTGTCACTCAATCTGCTACAGCAATGGGCTTCGAAATGACTGGCGAACTTTAACATTGAGTTTCCGGTCTCGCTGGGAACACAGAGCCCCCTTGTGGCTGAGTTTCAGGGTGCAGCTATGGCTCAGTAATATAGGTAGATTTTTACGAGCGTTCCTAAGGAAGTGAGTATTGTGCTTTTGTGTCTATTGACTTAAAAACCAGATTTTATTTTTTTGTTTACTCTACAACGTTAACTTTTTTTTTACATTTTTTTTTCATTTATTTTTAGGCTTTAACAACATCGGGGCATTCAGTCATACACCAAGGGATCCCAGTGCAGGCAGGAACTGCTCCGTTTGGTTGTAACGATGCTTTTCAGCAGACTTTAATACTTTGCCCCCCAACCATGCAAGGTATGCCATCGGCTAGGTGTAATGCAAACTTCTAGCACTTACGTCTGTGGTTTATTGATTGCCCATATGCTTTTCCCTGAATTGAAATAGCTTACATTACTGGTTCACGGGATTGGTCTCTCTTACAGCTAGATGTGGGATCACTTTGGGGTCTGCAGATCTTGCAACCCATTTGTGGGTTTGTTATGCACCCCGCTGCTGACCATCATCCTATAAGACCATAGTTATGTGATTTGCACTGGGTAGAACTGTGCCGATAACGGTCCATCATCCTTGTGCGAATAGTTCGCTTGTGTCATTATTTTATTTATATACGTTGTTCCTAGAAAAGTGATATCAACCTCGAAGCTAATTCTGACCGTTTGACTTTCTTTTTAGCTTTCGGACTCCATTGTAATGCAACCATGCCATTCATTCTTGCAGGAATCCCACCAAACCATGGCAAGGCCACAAGTTACTCTGTGAGAGTAGACAATGCAATGCCCCTAGTTACACAGGCTCCAGCCATGCAGCCCCTGCAGATAAGACCGGTCCTGTCCCAGGTGAGTGTGCGCTGTAATAGGTTTCCAGTATAAGAGACCAAGCTGGAACTCTTAGGACAGATTATATTCAGCGGCGTCGTACTGATCATCAATGTTACCTTCGCAGCACACGTGGTCCAATGGAACACAGCCAATACTGGTTCCGGCCTGGCAACAGGTGACAACTGTGGCACCGACAACGACAACTCTCGCCTCTGATACCATGGCTGGACCACAAAGAATCGGAGACTGGGGGTAAGGTCAAAACTTTTAAATTTGTAAAACGGGTCCTGGGCATTGGCTCGACCACTGAAGGTCGACAAATAAAATAGGTCAACATGGATGGATGGTCGACACAAGCATTCGGTCCACAAACAGTCAAAAGGTCGACATGGGGTTTTCACTTGTTTTCTTGAGCCGACATGTGCCGACAGGCGGTATTTCATGCCCTACCATCCACTAGCGTGTGCAGGTAGAATAGTGTGCCAAGCGCAATGAGCCATGCGACGGGACAGTGTCCATGTTGACTGTCGACATTCGTGCCAAAAAGTGAAAACACCATGTCGACCTTTTGACTGCTGACCTAATGCTTGTGTCGATCTTCCATGTCAACCTATTTCATGTGTCGACCTTCAGTGGTCAACTCAATGCATGTCGACCTAATATTGTTCGGTCCAATGCCCATTGAGAATTGTACTTTACAGTTATTATGTTACACCGGGGCATCGGTCATTAAGCAATGTCAAGGTTCTCGGTATATGTGTTACAATGTATACAATGCCGGGAACTTGTGGACAATCACGGCTCCCACGATGTGCATCGTATAGCAAAAAATCCGCATCGCATGCGATTTTTAACAGAAACGCATCCAAATGCATTGAAATTTGTATCAAACATGTTCAATGGCCCCCAAATGTCATTTTTCAGGCTGTACCACCCCCACTATCAACGCGAACCCGAAGCGTGGCGAGCGCAGCGAGCCTGCGAGGGGCGGTGGTATGCGTCCTACAATCTTTTCATACCCCCACTATCCACGTCGGCGTGGAGTTGAGAATAGAAAGTGTGGCGAGCGCAGCGAGGCGAGCGGACACGGATACCTTCACAGGTATACGCGTCCCCTCGCGGGCTTCACAGTGTCCGCGTCCCCTCGCGGGGCTCGCCACGCTTCGGGCTCGGTGGCTCGCTGCGCTCGCCACACTTTCTATTCTCCACGCCGACGTGGATAGTGGGGGTATGAAAAGGTCGTAGGACGCGTACCGCCGCCGCTCGCCACGCTTCGGGTTCGCGTTGATAGTGGGGGTGGTACAGCCTGAAAAATGACATTTGGGGGCCATTGAACATGTTTGATACAAATTTCAATTCATTTGGATGCATTTCTGTTAAAAATCGCATGCGATTGCATGCGATTTTTTAAAAAATGCATAAAAACAGCAAAAATCGCATGCCATCGCATGCCACTACATATGGCATGCGATGGGAGCCGTGAAAGTCCACAAGTACCCAATGCCGTAAAAGCCGTCGGTAAAGTATGAAATGATAATTATTAAACACACGTCCTAGGCATTCTGTACTTGTCATTCTTTACAATGCCTGGGTACTCTATGTAATGCCCAGGCAAAGTGTTTAAGGAATATGCCAAAAACCCAAGTTGCCTAAACATTTTCGGCATCCGATACAATGCCTATGGATTCCATACATTGCCGAAGTTTCACACATTGCCGGTAACATATGCATTGGGCAATAAATTATAGCCCACAGTTGTACTTCAGCAGCTAGAGTCTATCTGTACTTAGGTGGTTACGTTTCTCATTTCTTCTTTATACAGGAAGGTAATTCAGCACGGAAACCATTACAGCTCAATGATTTTGCAGCCTCTTTTAACCAACCAAATGACACTGTCGGGCCCGCAGCCCATCAGTTTAGGCATCGCACACGTGGTGTGGCCACAGCCTGCTGCTAATAAGAGGAATAAAGGTTGTCAAAACAGGTACAACGCAACACATTCCTATAACCGGCAAAACAATGCACTCACATCTGACGTGATCCTGCGCCGGCCTGCGGAGGCCTCCACTGACCTCACGCTCTCTGTTTGCAGGAGTAACACCATACCGGACACGGCTGTCCACAGTAAAGCACTTATCTCTCCAAAGATCTCACACAGCGCAAAGACCACAGAGCCCGAAAGTTGTGCATTACCACAGGACAATCAGAGCTCAGAGGAGCAGGAAAACGATGCTTGTAAGGCACCCGAAGGGCCGACTGTGGATATTTCCACTCAGCAGAGGCAAACGATTGTAATAGCAGATTCGCCGAGCCCCACAGTGAGCGTCATTACCATCAGCAGCGACACAGATGAGGAGGACGCCGCGCAGACGCACTCGTTGAGAGAGTAAGTGGGGCTTTTGTGTCGGAGATTTGCTATAATAGAAGATTTAATTGATTAAAAGGAAGTTACAGATATGTCCTGCTGTACGGCGGTACCATAAACGCCATAAAAGGGATTTGTCGAAAAATGGTTAATTCGTGGTGATTTTATTTTTATTAAGTTCCTTACCTTTTTGTGGTTGGATTGTTATGATCGTTAAGACACATAGGAGGGAGTTCAATTGTTTTTGGGTGCATGATAGGCAATATTCAATTGTCCTGCAGAGGGGTGCAAGTGCCGTGGGTGCTCATTGCTTATGGCTCTTGTTGCGCACAAGTGCACCAGGCACGGATGCGTGAATCAGCTAAACTAGTGCAAAGTGTAGGGCGCTCTGGCAATATGGCAGTTTGGACACCCAAAAGCCAGTTTTTTAGAAAGATATGAGCAGAAGTTAATGGCGCCCACAACACTAGCAGCCGTCAGCACAAACAATTGAATAGCTCTGGTCAGTTTAGACCCAGGACAATTGAATTCTCCTGACAGGTAACTAGAGGTGTACATATCTCCGTGACCACCTCATCTCTGCACTTGCACCAGTCCGAGACACTCCCAAACTTCCCTGTATTACCCACAATTCCGTCTGCTTGCTCTTGTTGGACAGAAGATGTGCTCAGCAAATTACCTTCCATTCCACCCTGCAATGCCTCATTATCCATAGTGATTATTTTGTTATCACACTACCAGCAACATTTTCTGTCTGTGTAAAACCTGCTTGTGGTCTTTTATTATTCAGGTGTAAAGGAAGCCTGGACTGTGAGGCCTGTCAGAGCACTCTGAACATTGACCGCGTGTGTTCCCTGAGCAGCCCGGACAGCACCCTCAGCACCAGTTCCTCAGGCCAGTCCAGCCCATCTCCCCGCAAGAGACCGAACAGGTAATCCATGCCCCCATCTGCACCGATACATTTACCGGACACATCTATGTCCTGTATAAACAGGGTCATACGCATGAACACACATTAACCCTACTGTTGTCAGCAGAATCGTACTGTACTAAAATCTTTATACTGTTCCATAAAGGCCCGTACACACTGGGCAATTTTGAGCTGAAAGTAGCTAATTTTTTGTCGTTTGAGCTCCAAAACCGCCCAGTATGTACGGGCCAGCATTGAACGCTGATGCGCGCTGCCCCATCATGGCTGGCGGCCACTGTTCAACTGGTATTACCAGCACATGAGTGACGGGTGGACGGCTTTTCATAGTGTCCAGCTATGGAACGTTATCAACCCCCGGGAATATCGCTCAGAGGGGTGAAAATCACTCAGTGTGTAAAATACATTTTTCTTTCATTAAATTTCCCATTGATCTTATACGATTGCTATATTGGAAACTGTATTTTGTTGCAGTTTTATACTAATAGCACTGACTAATCTGTTTCATGCAGACATTTGTTATGACTTTTCGGTGCGTTGCCTATTCTGGTTGTTCTACCATCAGCTGCTCTGTATGTAGGGTAATTAGTAGATGTGATTTGTATCGGCGGTTGTGTCATTTTCTCTGCGTCCTTTGCAGCATGTCGGACGATGAGCCAGAGAGCGGCTGTGACACAGTGGACGGATCTCCGAGTTCCGATTCTTCGGGCCACGACAGCCCATTCGTCAAGAGCAGCTTTGTCAGGGACACCAATCAGAACCCAGAAACGCGGCCCTCCGAGAAAGTGGAGAGTAAACCTGCGGTCTGCACCTTAGTAGTTCCACCAATCAGAATCGAAAACCGCCGGATCAATTCCCATCGCGCCACCAACAAAGGTAACATCGAGAGGACGTCGTGCCGCTTAAGTACGCTGGTAGTGACCGCCGGTTCATTTGCATAGATATATATAGAATGTTTATTTGTGGAACGTATGGGTGATACTGCCTGGTGCTCGCTTGTGGGAGAGGGTTTTACTCCGTGTACTCAGCTCTTCTCCGGCAGCTCCCTCCAGCCCAGCACAGCAGGAGAGCTTGGAGGTTCCCCCTCGGTATAGCTCCCAGCGCTCCTGCTGCCCACAAACAAGCCTTTGATTACATTTCTCTCCCATGTAAATGAGGTTCTAGCTCCATAGGCACAAGGTATTATGTAGTAAAGTCAAAATAAAGGTATGATCCGGTCCTCTGTGGTTTCATCTCGAGCATGTTTTCCAGATGCCGCTTGCCATCCATTAATAAAAGGTCGGTCAGCTCCGGGGAGAAAGAACCATCCCACAGCGCTGGGGAACCGCCAGCAGAAACTTACATCAGCCTTCCAGCAGCAGCAGCCTCTGAGCTTCAGTCAGGTATGTGCGGCTTTGTCCCAGCGTCACACACAGCGGCTGACCTATCCATGCTTTGAGAGTGGTAAAGTAGGGAAAGATAACGCATCAACTAATCAGCTGCTAATAGCGCTTCCACACTGCTGAACGCGTTTCCAGCCTTCCACACTGTACCTTGGACCCAGGTTGAAGCCCTTCACTTTCCATTTAGGCCTTCTGCTTGTGTCAACCTTGTGCCTGCCAACCTTTTTGTGTCAAGCGGTTGACACAAGCAATCGGTTGACATGGGATTTTAAGTGGTTTTTCGTACTTCACTATCCACGTGGGCATAAAGGGAGAATAGAATAGTGTGCCGCACGTAACATGACGAGCGAAGCGGTACCCCCTATACCCTGCCCATGTTGACATAGTCACCAATAAAACATGAAAGCTCACATCTAACCTTTTCCCTTTCATATATATGGTACGCTGGGAGTCTTAACGATGGGGTATAGATGGGTGATAATGGAGCCGGCTCCTTTAGTCACCCGTCTATACCCCATTGTAAGGACTATACTCCAGCGTCCCCTATGTATGAAAGAGAAAGGGATTTATTGGTAAGTACCAAAATCTTGTTTCTCTTTCATCCATAGGAGACGCTGGAGTATAGTCCTTACAATGGGGTATAGATGGGTGAATAGTGGAGCCGGCTCAACTAATCACCCTTCTATACCCCATTGTTAAGACTCTCAGTGTACCCTATGGAATCCGAGAAAGGGATTAATCAGTATGTACCAAAAATCCTTTTTTTCATGTCGACATTTTCCTTGTCGACCTAGTGCGTGTGTTAACCTTTTGACCATGTTGACCTAATGCATGTCAACTTTTTTTATGTGTTGACCTTTTGACTGTCGACTAATAGTGGTCGACCTAATTACCCCCTACTACCCATAGCCGGTCAGCGTTTTCACGGTCAATGTATTATACCGCACATGTGAGAGGGGTATAACAAACTGTGTTTGAAAAATGACAGAAGCTGATTGGTTGGTGCTTTATCTCTCCACTTGATTTGATACATACCACCCCCACCACCACCCTCCTACAGTGTCCATTCTAGGATTAGGTAGTCAAATCACATACAAGGTTCTGCTCATTTAAATAAAAATGTCCCTGAATTACGCACAGAAAACAGGAAAGCAGATAGAATATATATATATGTAATGCTAATCACTTATTCCCTACGCCAGTGGTTCCCAACCCTGGTCCTCAAGTACCCCTAGCAGTTCAGGTTTTCCAAATCACCCATCCGGTATTTCCTTTCTGGTAGGTGCAACATTTTGGATCTGGGCATCAAGAATGGAACGGAAACTACGGGCACAGAAGACAGCAAGCATTCATCGGACACACAGTCACCAGTCATCCTTTCACCCTGCAGCACGGGAGTCCCAATCACAGCGCCGTGCATGCACACCTCGGAGGGCAGCCTGCTATTCTTTCCTACCCAGCCTCCGCCACGCTGAGCACAGCACCTGTGGCCCACCTCCTTGCCTCTCCTTGTACCTCAAGGCCAATTTTACAGCACCCGGCCTACAATCTGTCGCACCCAAGCGGCATCGTTCATCAAGTCGCCGTGGGCATCAACCCCAGGCTTTTGCCTTCTCCTACAATCCACCAGACTCAATACAAACCAATGTTCCCATCTCACTCGTACATCGCTGCCTCGCCTGTGTTCACAGGATTCCCAATGAGCCCAACGAAACTCAACCAGTATCCGTACATGTGAGAGAACCGGAGAACCCTAGAGGAAGCTCAACGATTCAAGCTATTTCTTTGAATCAGAATCAAGTAGAACACACACGAAAAAAAAAAAAAAAAACCACACATGGCTTTTAATAATAACGTTTGCCATGGCACAAGAGAATGGAAACTATTTTTTGAATCATGTAGACTTGGGTGCAATTTAAAACAATCTTGAGCTTTAAAGAAAAAAAAAACTATTTGAAAATGAAAAAAAAAAAATATCACTTTTAATGTGTTTTGCACATTTGGTATAATTCGTCTTTGGTCCTGCTCTCTTCTATAGTAACTCTAGACAGGTGACTTACAGGAGCAGACGTTCGCTCTCTCTCCTGCTATTTTTTATACAATTGCCTTCTAACTAGTGCAAGACACGTTTTCGGGAAGCCATTCAGTGTACAAGTTTAGGGCAACAAATGCACATAATGTCAGTAGTACCGGTGTACTTGTGTACGTTCGTGTTCTGTCCGTCTTTGGTGTTTCAGTGTTGGGTCACTTGGCTACGGAGTTGTTCACATTTGCATGTGTCTTTTGCATGGGCAGAAGGAAAACAAAAAAAGTAAAAAAGTTGCCTAGACTGTGCTAATCAATGTCGTCGTCCTAATAATCAGCTGCATTGTAAACTGTTCCCACACATAGTGCCTTAAATATTTGAGGTTGTTAATGTTATTACTTAATATATTAATGTCAAGTTCAGCACTTAAAACTTCAACAACGGCTGATATATAAATATCTATTTTTTTCGAATAACTCGAGTATTGACTCAATTAGGGGCTTGTTCATTTGTTTCGTTTGGTTGTGTGGTATGATTTCCGGTTTCGGTGTTTTTCCTTACCAACAGAACAGCATGTTTTCTTTGCTGTAGATGAATTATAGTGTCTGGTTTTTTCAGAATGACATAGATATTTAGCGAGCGTCACGTAGCCTGATTAACGCTTCTCAAGGTTATTTTTCTTAGGATTAACGCTGGCTGCACGTTTTTTGGTAATCACAGTCGACAGGAACTGCAATATCGTCTAAGTGGATCCTTTTAATCTTTCTTTTTGTCACAGCGTTTGTCCAATTGGCTCGATTTTTATAGTGTCGTACCAGTGTCGAAGTTATTATTTGGAAGAGGTTAACATTAGAGCATGTGACCACGGTTGGTTGGGCAAACCACACAGTATTCAATGAATTGTATCAAGAATTATTTACTATAGAAGTTTGACAACATGTGATGTTTTTAATTATTTTTTTTTCCGTGCGTGTGCAATTTTAGCTTTTTCCTTTTATGCATGTGTCAGTTTTTAAAGCCTCCTTTTACATTATATTTTCTTGAGTTTTTTTTTTTTTTTTGAGTGGTGACTGCTTATTTAATACATTCCGTCAGGGACATGAAAATTTTATGTGCATATTTCAATATTTTTTTTTATTTTCCGGTTTCTAAATATCGTCCATATCAAGTTAATTTATCAGCACCAAAGACTTTTTGAAATCCTTCATTTCTTGTAATGAAATTAAAAATAAAGGTGGCTACAATTTTTTTTTTTTTGCATAGACCTAAATTATACTGTAGTATAGTGGTGGGCTTTAAGAAAAAGGTATTAAGACTAATGTTTTTAGCTTTGGGCAAGTAATAAATCTGTCATTTATCTTGAATGTATACTAGATAAGCTGCTATATATAACAGACTTTTTGATAGCTGTGAACTTAAGCTTCAATTCCCATTTATACTTAGTCGCCTTACTTCTGTCCTGAGTCTAATTATATATGAAAGTGTAGTGGGTTTTTTTTTTCTGATTATTATTATTATTATTGTTTTTTTTTTTTTTTTTTTAGTTTTATGTTTGGCGTGTCCTTTGTAACTACTGTATTGTAAATTATGAATCCTAACTGCGTATATTATTTTTGGGGTGTGTGTTTTTATGCATCAGTATTTTATCTCCATAAATTTTTAAGCTCATTACTGCATATAAGTTGGGTGTATTAATGTAAGTTAATTTTTTTTTTTTATGTTTTCATATTGCTGTTGTGTGTATACAAAAAAAAATGTACCTTGCAGGCTTGATTTTAACTTTTTATAATAGAATTTTCTTTGAACCTAATATACAGATCTATATATATATATATATAAATATAATATACAGCCATTGACTGGAATAATGACGTTAGAAGTTTTGAAGGTAGATTTGGTAGTTGATCATTCACTTTGTGTAATCCATTAACACCACTATATACAGCATCTGACCAACTATCCATAAACTATCATTATTCTCTACTCCGTTAACCCTTGCGGGTGCAGTCTGGAGGGTGGGGTCAACTTTGGCCCGCCCTCTGTAGCGCCAGATAGTGGTAACACAAGCAGTGTTTTATTTAACGAATGTTTTAACAAAAAATGTGCCTATAACAAGATTTTATAAAAATATATAAAATATTCTAAAAATACAACAGTGTTAAAAAAAAAAAAAATGTTTAAGAAACAAACAACAAACTGGGGAAAAAAATAATCCAGCATTACGGTTTCTTTTTTCCTTCACAAAATCTCACTATGCATAACGTACATTAATGTTTGATCTGTTATTTATGTACGGTTGTACACGATTGTCTGCATCCTAACCCTAATGACCTGACCTATAAAGGCCCATACACACTGGGCGACTTTGAGCTGAAAGTCGCTCAAAACAGCATGTTTGAGCGGCTTTCAGCTCAAAGCCGCCCAGTGTTATACCAGCAGATGAGCGGCTTTGAGGACGGACTTGCATAGCACTGCGCTATGAAAAGCCGCCCTCCCCTCTCCATCGGCGCCGGGCAGGGGGAAAGCCGCTCAATGTGTATGCACTGAGCGGCTTTTCCCCACAGCGATGAACGCGATCATCACTGTCCGTACACGCTGGGCATAATCCCCCAGTGTGTATGGACCTTTACTTTGTATCCGTTACACATAAGTCACAGAATACAGTTTAATTTTACAGTGCATTAGAGTAATGCCCCCCATACACGGTCCGTTTTTTCGGTCCATTCTGTAACATCCTTAGTGCATGCAGTGCGATCCGATCCGATGTGTACCTAGTACAAAAAGTATGTGCAGCATATACTTTTTGTACCGTACTATGTGATGCGCGGGAGCGCGCATCGCATAGTACAGAACGGAGCCCTACACAACGGACCGTGTATGGGCTCCTTTAGGGGTCTTTAGGTTGTTTGGCTGCCGTTGGGCTGACTTGTGTTTCACCAGCAACATTTGCAGCACCTATATCAGCTGGATGACCACAGCATGCTGCTTGTGAGATGGAAGGGGGCTTTCATTTGTTTACCTTATGTACCTGTTACAGTGAGCCACCATGTTTCCGAAGATGTACAGCACCAGTATAAACGGATACAATGACCGTTCCCAGTCTAAGTGTGGTCCTACACTAGACGGCTACCTTGTGCTGTTCTTGGCTGTAAGACTGTTTCCCATATTCTAGCCTCAGTCCAGTCAGGAGATTTGATACCGTCTTTTCAGCGCTGTGTTTGTAGCTGAGCCACTTATTGGGAAGGCCTTACCCACTGCTCCAACGTCTCATAGCAGGTGTCACAAGAAATATCTTGCCCAGTGCTCCAAATATCAAACGAGACTTGACTTGTAATGTTTGTTGGTGCTTACTTGTATTGTGTGTCCAAGGATTGCACTAAGGATCCAGTATCCAAGTGCATACGTGTCCTTGTTGGCTGAAACCTTGAAACGACAGTTGTTGATTAACACCGTAGACACGTAATAGGAACGGTCATGAAAAACCAAGTAGCTTCTGACACCCTGCCATGTGTCCGTAACAGGCTGAGGCCATGCAGGAGTGACTAAACTGCTGTGCGTCTATTTCTATATTGAGCCTCAACTGTCAATCACTGCTTGAGTATTTGTAACCTGGCTAAACTGTATATATGTATTATCTGTATAATTTGTATAGCTCTAGCAATGTACACAGCACTTTACACATTTTCCTAAGCCGGATGAAAGCCGAAGGGGCAACAGTATACTTGGGTTTTTCATGACCGTCCTCATTTATGTTCTGAAGGTCAGAGGAACCGCAAGCTGCCAGCGATCACAATTTCATGTTCAACTTGCCCTTTTTAGCCTGTTAATCCATCTTAATTAAAGCACTGTAACAATCTTGGCAGAAACTTTGTTTAGTTCCGTTAAAAGGTCATAAACAGCTGGTGGTTGGTAACAGTCGGTGTTTCAGCGGCGTGCTGCAGTGCTGGTGGGAAACCAAAGGCAGCATGTTACGGAGAAGGAGGCCTGCTGAAGAACTTTATTTACAAAATGAGCCACTTTACGGTGGGTCGGAGGTGACAATTTAAAAAAGCTCTCGCAGTCGGTGTAAAAGTTGTTGAACTTTACATTGACTGAGAGGCGTTCAATGTTTTCACCCCCAACTCACGGGGAGGCTAAGCCAGCTGCTTGTTACATGTAGCCCGGAATATTCATAGGATTTCAACTCTATAGTGAGATTATGGTGTGGACTTCCGGTAACCAGGCTTCTTGGTGGTAATAGATCATGGCTAATAGGCAAGGCGTAATTGTGTTCTTGGTTTCACTGGTGTTCTGGAGAGCAGTTCTGTTATTGGGCGTGATGTAATGACACGTGATTTAGGCGGTTGTGCGGGATGCCGCCTGAACTCTGAAGTTTGTTTTTTTAAAGGGGCAATAGTTTACAAGTCATGGTCTTTTGCCTTATAAGTGATTGCACCTTTAAAAAAAAAATCTGGAGTTTGGCCAACATCTGTACGGCCTCCGAACTTGAATGTCATTACACCTGGCCCATTGTGTTTTCATGGTTAAATACCCAGCAGACCTACTCCAGTTCTTCATACTGCAGAACTACACGTGGAATCTGGTGGCTCCATAGGATCTTTATGGCGGACATGTTTTCATGGAAGCAGTGGATGTGGGTGGGGGGGTTTAATGGCATCAGTTGGTCCAGTTAGAAAGTAATGCCCAGCTATGGCTAGACCATGTACTCATGCAGGTAATCCAAATAAGGAAGTCTTGTAAGTGAGGGAGATGTACCCGTAGTCTGCACACAGCTGAGTCCGTGTGGGGTGGATGTATGGAGAAGTGAGCCAAAGGAGGAGTGGCCCATGGCAACCAATCAGCTGCTCTGTATAATTTTATATTATGCAAATTATGGATGTTCCTTTAGTGCTGATTGGTTGCCATGGGCCACTCCTCCTCTGGCTCACTCCTTCTCCATTATACTGATTCATACATCTACCCCCTCAGTGACTCCTATGAGGCACTCAGTGGTGTCACTTGTTCCTTGTGAATTGCTAGGCCTCACTTTAGCCAGTATTGTCTTCTAGCCAACAAAGGCCACCGCCGCTGTGAGCAGGAGATGGGCACACTATACACTGTAGGGCTGTGTTTGGCTAGTCTGGTCCTCGTGTTCCATATCTCCTAGCTGGTACACATTGTAAGAGACCTGCAGCCGGTGCTGGTCATTTTGTCTTTGGTGGCCAAACCTGTCCATAGAGCTCTACCGAGAGTTCATGTATCTCAGGTCACCTGTGGATCTATAGCTCCAGCTAGGTGATGTGGAGAACATGGGCCGCTGGTAGATCTCGAGGACCGGTTTGGCCCCCCCTAGAAGATCTACAGTAATTGTGCAGTCATTGGGTTGACCTCATATGGTTGCCATGCTTAAAGTCGCCCGGTTCAAAAGGTAAACATGGAAAAGGTAGACAGTAGAAATTGATCGACATGTACAAAACATTGGCACAAGCTTTTTTTCTGCATGATATGTGACCACAATTCTATCTATGGAAGGCCTCTTCAGACTTTGGCCGCTCACCAAGCGCCTCGCTTCTCCTCCGATGGTCTCCGCACAGTAACTATTCGTTAATCTTTGTGGATGGTAAATCGAGCAGAAGTTTAAAAAAATATGTGAAAAAATTAATTTATCGACCATTGTCATGGCAACCCTTTGAGCTTGTCAACTTTAAGCACTCTCTACCTTTAACCTGTCAACTCTTTGACCATGTCGAATTAATGCATGTTTATTATATGGTGTCGACCTATTGACTGTGTAGACATTTCTGCCAGATACTGGATATTTTACTGATCCTGTGAGGAGACCTGGTGCACATGCACCATGACAGATATGAGACCATCCGAAACCCACCCTCCCCTTTTGTCCTTTTGTAACTTGCCTTCATTATGCACAAACTAATAGTTATAAAACCGATACATTTTTATTATACAGTATGTGGAAAGTACCTTTCATCCCTTGTAATACCTTGTACCACCACAGTGTGGCAATATCCTACAGTAGCAAACAGGCAGAGTATTGGCCATTCCTGAGGGTGTACTCAGTCAGGGTCCTAGGCCAGAGACCTGTCTTATACATTGGTGCTAGTGAGGACCATGGTGCCATTTGCTGGGTCTGCTCAGATATGTACGGTCCATATAAGTATTTGGCCTATACTCTCTGTTGCTGTGAATGCAGAGTAGTCTACGGACCTATGAAGCAATGTTGCCAAGGGATTAACCCTTCGTCACATGTAAGATCAGAGTGTACAACGAGAGTGCTAATAACTTTAGTGGAATTACATTTTCTGAACATTCCCAGTGTTTTCAAAGCACCGCAGTAGCGCTCTATCAAAGACCAGAGGGGGGGCAAACTGTATTGTATTACTGTAGACAGGGACTTTTTTTGACAGTTGGAAAGCCATAGGACCGCATACTGGAAGTTTATCCGGAGTCTTCTTCTCATATGACGCCGAAGAGGTTACATTTTATCCCTTTATGACCCATATATGTTTCTGTTGTATCCCAGTGATGACACTTGCACAGTAGACACATAAGTCCCTAAAGAACACCCCCCCCCCCACACCATATTGGTTTGGTCGTTTTTGTTTTTTTCAAGCACTGTATCTTGAACAACAATTCGTTCTAATTAGATATTTTGGTACTCAGACCATCTACCGGGAATTTTTCACAGTATTTTTGGACATTTAAATATTTAAATGGACCTTGGGATTTGAATGGCAGCTTCCGTCACAATACAGTTTACGCAATAATCTTTTTAGATAACGTCCGTTTAAATGAACAACGGGTCATAAAGGGTTAATGTGGCACCTGGAACACCTTGTGCTGTCAGTGTGCATATTGATGTTATTGCTCTGGGACATGAAGTTCTGCCAGAGCTGAACCGATTTGTCCGCAATCTGCGATACAGGGCGTTTCATTCTTCGGACTGGTCCATTATGTTTATTTGTGCTTTTAAAAGCTGAAGAAAAACAATATTTCTTCTGGTTGTAAAAGTCCTATTTTAAAAACTGTTTCCCCAGCTAAATCTCTGCCCTAGTTGGCATTGGAAGCCTCATTCGTCATATATTTATTTTCCTTCAGTGGAACCCTAAATCTCCCCTGTGGGAAATGTTTTCCATGAGTGATAGAGTAGGGTCAGGCCATCTATCCGATCACTGCAACAATCCAATCAGTCACACTGCATTGGGGTCTATTATGGTACACTAAGTATCATTGAGCACTGGGCTATGTTGTTCTCGTATAAGGTCCCGTCAAACCTTTAATTTCCTTTTTTTGTTTATAATAAGCCCCTCCCCCCTCTTTTAAATAAAACACTGATGAGTGACCGCAGAGGTGCTTCTTCATAAACTATTTATTTTATACAAGTTCATAGTATTTAGCTATTAACTCATTCAGGGTGTTATTTCGGTATGTTACTGTACTAACTGATTTGGTTTGGGTTTTGAATTTACTGCTATACTTGTGATTTTTTGGCTTGCATCAAGTAAAAGTTAAGTCATACTGCAAGTTGTAGGATTGTTTGTGTAGCGATCCAGCTTTTCATTTGATTACAGAGTTTGAATTGTTACTGTTTGACAAACTGTAGTTTTGTTGCTTTCAGTTATTATTATTTTTTTTAAATCATTATTTGTTTTAATTTCATTTTTTGTTTTTGTTTTTTGTTGGGCTTTTATTTTTGATTTTTATGCTACACTAGTTTGCCATGTAGCAATTGCACTGTGCAATATTCTAATGAGGACTGGGAAGCATTTGTATGGATGTTCTGTCTCGTTGCAGTTTGCGATAGTATTTCCTCTCTAGTTCTCAGTGATTTTTCAATGTGACCAAGGCTTCTGTACTTTGTCACAAAAAGCGGGTTTTCCAGGTAACTATTTTGGTGAGTGTCAAAAATATGAATTTATGGTGTATTATTGTCTAAATTCACTTTGAATTAAAATATATATTGCAGCAATTCCAATGGGAGTTACGTTTTTATTTATTCAGCGCTGTGTGTTCCTGTTCTCCACGATGACAAGAAGAACAATTTCTGATTTGAAGAAGTCGTGACTGAAAACATTAATGTATCACTTGTTGTTCTACTGCAGTGGTTCTCAATCTTGGTCCCTACGACCCCACACGGTTCACGTTTTCCAGGTTACCCGACAGGTGCACTCATTACTGACTGACACACATTTTAAGATCCACAGGTGGCGTTAATTATTTCACTTGATTCTGTGAGGAGACCTGTAAAACATGCACTGAGAACTGACTTTGAGAACCTGTGTTCTACTGGTATGATTTCCTTTTTGTGCGTCGTTACAGTTGGCCACTACGCTGTCTAGATCGAATACCATCCCTCAAATGAACCTCACCATTAAACTTGAAGCAAAGATTTAAACCAGCAGGTGGCGCCACTGAGTGTAATACGGCACAGTTTCCGATTAGCCAGCATCAGCGAGTATATGGATTACATTTAATAAGTAACCTATAAAAAAAATATTAGATAAACGAGCTTTGTAGCAATGAATGTGGCCATTGTTGTGGACAGACACATTTGTAAATCACGTTGTGCCTTGTACTAAAGAATTGATTTAGCTGCTGTGATGCTCTCCACAGCATTTATTCCTTCAGGGCATGTTTAATGTCGCTGCTCCAGACAAGTGTATATACTTTGTTATATTAGTTCAGTGGTTCCCAACCTCGGCCTCAAGTACCCCCAACAGTTCACGGGCATTAGTACATCGGTACTATTTGTTTGTCTTTTGCACCATTACATTAATGACTGCTGTATCTGGTACTAGACCTACCCAATGCTGGTGGGTAAAGCTTAGTCCTCCTGAGCTGTACATCTCTGTGGTACTACAGTCACCCATCTACACTATTCTATGTGCAGGGCAAATTTGTTCTCGAAATGTGCAAAACCATGCTGCGCTGCAGGGGGGCAGATGTAACAGGTGCAGAGAGAGTTAGATTTGAGTGCGGTGTGTTCAAACTGAAATCTAAATTGCAGTGTAAAATTAAAGCAGCCAGTATTTACCCTGCACAGAAACAAAACAACTCCCCCAAATATAACTCTCTGCGCATGTTACATCTGCCCCACCTGCAGTGCAGCAGGGTGTATTTCATTTTGACTGCGATCAGGTCTGAATTAGGCCTAATTATCAGTATCCAGGTGACAGGTAGGCGGCTGATTGGTCAACAGTTCGAAAGGTTGACAGATTAAAAATGTCAACATGACAATGATTGACACCGCATGGTTGACGTGCTTTTTGGGTTTACTTGCTTAAATTTACTCTTCGCCTGGACTACAACTGGGAATAGTAACCTGTGAGGATTGCAGCGACCCACCCTGCCCACAAACGTGTGTTTCTACGGGTTGGGATCATTTGGTCTACAGCATGTTGTTTGACAAGCATTAGGTCAACACCATTAGGTCGACATGGGTCAAGGTTGACATGGTTCTAGGTCAACATGCCTTTAGGTCATTAGGTCGACACAAACATTAGGTCAACATAGTCTAGGTCGACATGTTTTTTTTTCCACAATTTGTTGACCCGAATGTCGACAGTCGACATAAACACAGTTGGCAGTGCAGCGCTCGCTGCGCTCGGCACACTATTTTATTCTCCCACCACGCCCTAATGAATGGTAGGGCATGAATTACCACCTGTCGGCACATGTCGGTTTAAGAAACTATGAAAAACCCCATGTCGACCTTTTGACTGTCGACCTAGACCATGTTGACCTAATGCTTGTGTCGACCTAATGCCATGTTGACCTAGAACCATGTTGGCCTATCTCCATGTCGACCTATAGGTGTCGACCCAATGCTTGTCGGCCATCATGCTGTAGACCAAATGACCGTATCCCGTTTCTACTGGTGGTTACATTTTACCAAACTTACAAAATTTGTCCCAACAACAATCTTGTTGACAATTTGTGAACTGACCATTGTGATGTCAACAATTTGACCCTAGAGATCTTGCGTACATGTTGACCTTAACCTCTGACCTTTTGTATCTGTTACCTAGTTACCGTAGATCCTTGACCCCGCGCGCACTGTGTTCCTCTATCTGCACATATTTAATGCTTCTGACATCGCAAGAGAACAAATCAATGAGAAGATGATTTCTGCACGAGAAAGGGGAAAATCGCCAATATTGTGAATGTTAGATTACAGCCATTTCCTCTATCAGCCTAGGACAGTGATGGCTAACCTTGACACTCCAGCTGTTGTTGAACTACATATCCCAGCATGCCCTGCCTCAGTTATAGCATGGCCAAATAGCAAAACTGTAGCAGGGCATGCTGGGATGTGCAGTTCAAGAACATCTGGAGTGTCAAGGTCAGCCATCACTGGCGTAGGATATGATCACTAGGTCAATCCTATTTAGGTCGACATGCATTGCGTCAACCAATGAAGGTTGACCAGGCTTAGGTCGACACATGCAATAGGTCAACATGGCTTAGGTCGACAGGGTTGGAAAGGGTTGAGACGACACAAGCATTAGGTTGACAATGGGAATGATGATGTGAGATTGTCACCGTTTTGTTTTAGTCGACGTGCCGGCAGGCGGTATTTCATACCCTACCATCCACTATTGTGTGGTGGGAGAATAAAATATTGTGCCGAGTGCAGCGGTACACTGGGACGGTGTCCATGTTGACGGGTGCCGGACGGTTCCCCGACAGTCGGGATTCCGACAGTCATTCCTCCGACGTCAGAATCCCGACTGCTCCCTCATGGGGGTCCACGACTTCCATAAAGGGAGAATAAAATAGGTGGCGAGCCCGCAAGGGGCATCATTGCGCTCCCCCCGCTGTGCAGTCGGGATTCCAACATCTGAGTAATGACTGTCGGGCTAATGTACCACACCCATGTTGACTATGTCGAGGTTCAGGACAAAAAAACCTTTAAAAAAAACACGTCAACCTTCCCATTGTCGATGTAATGCTTGTGTCAACCTTCCAACCCTGTTGACCTAATTCATATTTCTACATAAACCCTGGCGACTCAATTCATGTGGACTTAAATAGGATCGGACCGATGGCCCCTACTCGTCCGCCTAGCTGTAATACGGTAGGTAAGTGTCCTCTTGTGCAGTGTGTATTATCTGCAGGTGTGGTGAGATCGGTACAGCTGGCGGTAGGTTATTGAATCTCCCCTAGGAAACATTGTACAACCAGACACCGGGATCCCCATTTATTTACAGAATACCAGAACAACATTGTTAATCATTTCCTTTCATTCATTCTGTATAAGGGGTACATTTGAATTTGCACCCAGAGCGATTATTGGAAGACTGTGCAGGCTTTGTAGTGCGTAAATGCAAGGTCCCCCTGCGACCAATCAGGCGGCAGCTTGTCAATACTGGCCATCAACATAGACACAGGGTTATATTCTGACTGATGTACTCCTGAGTGTCCTCCTGTGCCCAAGGCAAGTGAGACCAAAGACAATGGGGTAAATTTCAATGATGGGATGTTGTTCTAGCCAACCAATCAGAGTCTACTTATTTATTTAGCACTTTCTAGGAGTTAAGTGATTGGTTGCCCATAGCAACTGAAATAGAACTCCCATCTTGGTAAAATTACCTTAATGGGCGGGATTCACTAATAACCCCCGCTGCACATCGCCGGCATTCGCATTGTTAATAATCGCATATGCAGTAACATATGTGATTATTAACTCAAATGCGATGGCCGGCGATGTGCAGCGGGTTCCCCCCTCCCTGCCTGCACCCTTACACGGCTGTAAGGGCTCCGTTTCCTCCTCCCTGCACTCGGAAGAGGTGCAGGGAGGAGGAGATCACTGGTCCGGGCAGCACAGCAGGAGGCTGCCCCCCAGCGATGACAACGGTCATGTCTGTCCATACACGCTGGGCATAATAGCGCAGTGTGTATGGACCTTAAGGTGACCCGGTTTTAATGCCACCATTCCAAATATGGCATGAAAGGCCAAGAACACATTCTAGGGCATGGGTCTTCAAACGGTGGCCCTCCAGATGTTGTGGAACTACATGTCCCAGCATGCCCTGACAGTTTTGGCATGCTCTTCTAGGAAAAAATGTGGCAATGCATGCTGGGACATGTAGTTTCACAACAGCTGGAGGGCCGCAGTTTGAAGACCCATGTTTCTAGGGTTTTGCAATAAACTATTCCACACTTCTCCCAGAGTGATGCAAGATAGAGACATTCCACCCGTTCAAGAAGCAGATTTTGTTCCCTATGCTAAGCCAGTGGTCCTCTACTGCTCACCTTCATCCATCCTGACCAGGAGTAAATGAATACCAGCTGTTCACAGGACAGCCAACATTGGTGCGATCTCTGAGAATTTGCCAATATATATGACAATGTAATAGTAGATTCTATGTCAGGGGTGCGCAAGAGGTGGCCCCGGGCAAACAGCTGCTGACTGGCCCGCCGCTTGCCGCTGCAGTATGGGTGTCCGATGGCAGCTGTGTGTGCGCACTGCCTATTTCTGTCTAGCCGACGCTCAGCCTGTGCGTAGCAGGCCGCAGGGCTACGCCGCGCACACACGCACCCACCATGTGTATGCCCCCCTGCATGTCACTACAGCCGCAGCGAATCCGCCGACAATGGGTGAGTGGGCGTGACTGCATGGGGCTGCAATTGGTGCCATTTTTCAAGGCTGGTGCGCAGGTGTTTGGAATATCTAAAGAGGGGGCAGTGGCATTACTAATGGGGGCAGGTGTGTGGAATAACTAAGGGGGAGCTGGTGTGTGGAAATGTGAGGGACATGGAATATGTGAATTTTTACTACTTCAGTGTGAAATTTCATTCATTCCGTGTGGCATAATGTGATTTTTGGCTCAATCTGTGTGGCATAATATGTAAGGGGAGAGTATAAGGGGCCTACTATTGTGTTGCATGATGTGTAAAAGGGGTAAATGGTGTGCTACAGTACATTCAAAGACACACACCCTTGAGTGATCTGACCCCCTATTTCTGGTGTGCGACCCTCGCATACCTTCTGGAAGTATTAAGTGGCCCCCAGCTGAAATAATTGCCCAATAATATAATGGCCTTGTAACAGATTATTTTTCAATATAGGGGATATTCAATCCCGGGTGAAGACTGTCAGGACGTCCTGGCAGTCGTGACCCGGTCCCATTCTCGGACTGCTCGACACCAAATCGACAGGCAGGATTAAATGTCCCACCTGCCGAGTGCTGAAAAGGGGGCGTGGCCGTGGATCATCGAGATCCCGCCGTGAGCTTGACAGTCCACAGCCGTTCTCGGCAAATCAACTGCTTTTGGAGTCGGGTCGTTTTGCCGAGATGCCTCTTCAATGCTGTCTGGGAAGACAGCCATGAATAGGCGCCCGCTGCTATTTCCCCCGTTGGAAATCGCGGCGGGGGATTTAATACCCCCCCTATAGTCTCCATCTATCCCGGCATAGAAGAGATGAGTGTCAGGCATCTGAAGCCAGGACATGATGTCTTCTCGAACTTCACCTTCGGTTGCAAAAAGGTTTTGTCTAGATCCACTTCTGTTTCTTGAACAGGAAGTGATGTCAGGTGAGGGCGGAAGTTGTTAGATGCCCTCACAGTGTTTTTTTTATTTTATCTGTTTTTACATATGTGGAGGTTCATTTATTTTATTTCAGGTGGATTGTACCCTTGTGTGCACCAAACCAGCTTCCGTGACATGATGTGAGCACCGTACACCTCACTGACGGCTCCATTTAACATTCACATAGTCAATGCAATCTGGATGGATTATTACCGCCCAGAGTAAACTCTGACCCCCCACCCCGCTGTTTGCCTTCAGTGCATTGCCCCCCAGACTACAATGGGCAACCGTGATCTGAGAATGGCTGTAGCCCCGGGACCTGGTGCGATGCTGCCCGATATTGATACATCAGGCAGCATTGCATCCCCCATAGAACAACCTATGGAGGATGCAGCTGCCGGCAGTCCCTCCGTCGTCCATTTGGGGGATACTTAGTATGTGCCGCTAATTCCCTGGAAACATCCATTACTAATAAACAGGCCCCTGAGTTGATGAATTTCAATAAACGTTTGATCTGCGAATTCACACAACAGCAATCAACTCTGAATCGGGCCCATGGTACGATTATATAACCAAACAATGAAGTGTGAGTTAGAAACATGGGGTGGAATGTAATGCTGCCCGAGGTCAGCGGCAGTTCAGGATTCCGGCCGGACTCGGATGATTTTGTAAAGTTGCAATCACAATGCCCGTTTACAAAAAGTTCCTGCTCTGCCGCCGAACTCAGCGGCATAATATTCCGCCCATGGCCATTTGGGCAACTACAAAGAGAAAAAATGCTCTGAACTTCTTAACTACCTGCCTAACACACCTCAGGCCTGATTCAGACCTGTACACTAACCCGATGGTTTATGTACAAGTCCGAAGTCACAGCGCAAGTGCAGAACAGGACCTTCATCCTCGCACGCAGTGTACATAACCCCAACCTCACTGACAGGCGGATGTTTGGGGAAGTGGAGGAGACTGGTCTGATCCTCCTAACAGAGGTGTGTTGTCCCCATTTTGTCGACATGCCAAAGTCAGTGTCTAGCGATGAGATTTACTGGCCTTGGCTGCAACCCGGTCAGCCATCCTGAGTAAACGTAAGATTACCCAGAAGCCCGAGGGTCGTTGGGATGTGAGTTTTCATTGCGCAGTGCGCAGGTAACATTCGCCCCATTTGAGAGATATCCCGCTCAATTGCACTGATGCTAATACATTCCACAGAGGGGCAAATCCATTCGGAATCACTCACCGTGGAATGGATTTTCCCCGTTCGCAACCGAGTAATGCCCCTTTTACACCAGAAAATGCAGGGACTTACCCGGGAATTCGGCCCAGGGATCATGCAGGGGCATTCCTGGGTTGGCCCCTTTCACACCAGAAAAGTCCCTGCATTTTCTGGTGTGGGAAGGGGACGGGGAGGAGGTGGGATGGTGGCAGAGGCAGTGGACAGTACTCACCCTGGGTTGCTGGTCCTCGTGCAGGCCAGTGATTCACACAGCCGGTGGGCGCAGATGACGCAGCTCTCCAGCTGCAGTGAGGGCGCCGGAGAGCTGCGTCATCTTCATCTACTGCCTGACCTGTCATCTGCGTCCACCACCTGTGTGGATCCCCGGCCTAACTCGGGTGAGTACCCCTACCCCTTTCACACCGGCCAGGACCCTAGGTTGAACCTGGGTACAACCCTCCTCCATAGCATGGTTGAAATCCTGGCAAATTTTCCTGAGGAACCTGGGAATTTAGGTTGTTGTTCAAGGGGTATAAGTCCAGACACCCGGGATGCCTGCACTTTCTGGGGCACTCCCAAATAACGCTGCATTAACACCCCCAAACACTAAGTGTGTCAATCGCCCTGCGTACAGACAGAGAAGGCTAGCCTTGGTTAGATCCATTAGTACAGACCGTTCGCACACGCGTCATCCAATAATCCAAAATAGAAGATGGCTGTACCAATATGTAGAAAAGACGGTTCTGAATTAAAAAGTAATTTAATGGTTACATACACATATATAAGCAAAATTGAATACACATAAAAACACATATATAGCTGTGATGAGCAATGAAGGTATCACAGGGATATTGAATATGTAGTTGGGAGAGCCATATATAATGGCTTGTTCTAGATCATTCATAATATCATAGTGTATATTGCATCCAATGTTTTCTGGTAAAGTTCGTAGGCCAGAAAAAAATGGTGACAGAGTCCTGAAATTCCCATAATGAGGGCTCAAACCTCCCTATTAGGCGTCTTCTCCTTAGATACTGGAACGGGTAGGAATAGTGCAGATGTCCCAAAAAGATTTTTATAGTCCAGAAGAGATAGGAATATTGTGGACGTCAGTGGGAGGATGGACAAGTCACTTGGTAGGATGGAAAACAATAATTCACTAGGCTCAACGCGTTTCCCCGGATGTTCTCTGTCCGGCTTCCTCAGGAGCAAGTGTCCTTAATATATACATTTTTATGTGTATACAATTTTGCTTATATATGTGTATGTAACTATTAAATTACTTTTTTAATTCAGAACCGTCTTGTCTACATATTGGTACAGCCAGCGCTGGCACATCTCCTGTTTTTCATTCGAATACTTTTTGGGTCTGACAACCCAGTGCCAGCAGCTGTTGATAGTGCACCACTCCATTCCTTCTTGTCATCCAATAATCGACAGGGCTGCAGATTTGCAGCCCTTCGTACAGGTCTGAATCGGGCTGTTGCAGTGACCTGAGGCACCAGCAGATCAATGAAACAGATCTGGGTACTTGTGTATTTTGGCGGCGCCCGTCGTGGGCATCGTGTGCCTTAACTTTAAGGCACAGGACGCGGCGCGATGGACGCGATTTCTCCATAGGCTTCAATGTTAAAATATTTTTAACATTGAACCCGATGGAGAAATCGGGTCCATCGCGTCGCGTCGTGTGCCTTAAAGTTAAGGCACACGACGCGACCGACACGATTTCTCCATAGGCTTCAATGTTAAAATATTTTTAACATTGAAATACTGTCGGTCGCGTCGGACTTGTGCCATTATAATGGCACAAGATCAAATGTAGTTGATAAAGTCCATCTAACATAGAAAACAATGGGAAATGGGCCAATATGGCCCATTTCTCATTGTATATGGTCCTGTCATGTCCAAATAAAAATGCCCCCCATTGTTAGCGGCACCCCAGTATTGACGCCAACCCGAAGCGTGGCGAGCATAGCGAGCCCGCGAGGGGCGGCGGTGCGCGTCCTCTGACCTTTTCATACCCCTACTATCCACGTCGGCGTGGAGTTGAGAATAGAATAGTGTGGCGAGCGCAGCGAGCCACCGAGCCCGAAGCGTGGCGAGCGGACGCGGATACCTTCACAGGTAAACGCGTCCCTTCGCGGGCTTCACAGGTGTCCGCGTCGCCATGGACACCTGTGAAGCCCGCGAGGGGACGCGTATAGCTGTGAAGGTATCCGCGTCCCCTCGCGGGGCGCGCTGCGCTCGCCACGCTTCGGGCTCGGTGGCTCGCTGCGCTCGCCACACTATTCTATTCTCAACTCCACGCCGACGTGGATAGTAGGGGTATGAAAAGGTCGGAGGACGCGCACCGCCGCCCCTCGCGGGCTCGCTGCGCTCGCCACGCTTCGGGTTGACGTCAATACTGGGGTGCCACTCACAATGGGGGGTCAGTTATATTTGGACATGACGGGGACATATACAATGAAAAATGGGCCATATTGGCCCATTTCCCATTTTATTACATGTAAAATGGACTTTATCAAGTCCATCTTATCTTGTGCCATTATAATGGCACAAGACCGACGCGACCGACACGATTTCAATGTTAAAATATTTTAACATTGAAGCCTATGGAGAAATCGGGTCCATCGCGTCGGTCGCGTCGTGTGCCATGTTAATGCACACGACGCGACGCGATGGACGCGATGGACCCGATTTTTCACACACGATGGACGCGATCCTCATCGTGGGCGCCGCCAAAATGCACAAGTACCCAGATCTGCAATAAATATCTATACTGCAGGATTGGAAGCTATGTTTTCAGCAGGATTTGGGGAAATCCAGTTGCTGCTGAACTACAAATCCCAGCATGTCCTAACAGTAAAACCGTGGCACGACACGCTAGGATGTAGTTTCCTTAGAATTTTAGTCCGCTAGATGGCGCTAGTCTCGCAGGCCCAGCGGAGAACCTGCCCCAGTGGGGACTAACTGGTCTGTAGCATTGTCCCATTCACATAAAGCAGCAGCGAAGCGAGCGCCAGCAGGTGCAATCTGTGTCTCAGGTCCCAGCCCTGCAGTGCCTCAGTGTGACCAGCAGAGGGCGCCATAACCCTGCCGGAGCTGGCGCTGTGAATGCGCTTTTCAGCTGCTGCTTTTGCTACGTGATCTCTTTCTCAATGAAAAGACGTTTCCAAGCTGCAATAACAGTTGCATTTCCAGAGCAACAGAAACGCTGGGTGACCACACCTCCAGCTGGCCAAAACAGGTCTACCTGGGTCCCCCTGCCACCCGAGCCGGCACCTGAGGCACCACCTAGCACCTCACACCTCAGCAGGCAGTGACCTCTCCGCTGGATGCACCAATGACAGTGCGTGCGATCCCGGGGGTGACTGCTTCTCATGCATTTCGGGTACCTACTTAACCCCCACTGATGTCTCCCCCTGAGAAGTGGCCTCCGGTTGTCCCATTCATGGTGGCACATGGGCGGACTGGCACCAGAAGAATACCTCTAGGAACGAGATGGACCAGATGGGCAGCCCTGCTCCAGGTGGTGGCCCTGATTTCAGCCCTGCAGAACCCAGTGCAAGGTAAGGGGAGGTCACAGGGGTGCCATAGCTGGTGCAGTGCCATAGCTGGTGCAGTGCTATAGCTGCTGCCAGTGTCATAGCTGCTGCCAGTGTCATAGCTGCTGCCAGTGTCATAGCTGGTGCAGTGCCATAGCTGCTGCCAGTGCCATAGCTGGTGCAGTGCCATAGCTGGTGCCAGTGCCATAGCTGGTGCAGTGCCATAGCTGCTGCCAGTGTCATAGCTGCTGCCAGTGTCATAGCTGGTGCAGTGCCATAGCTGGTGCAGTGCCATAGCTGTTGTCAGTGCCATAGCTGGTGCAGTGCCATAGCTGCTGCCAGTGCCATAGCTGGTGCAGTGCCATAGCTGCTGCCAGTGCTATAGCTGCTGCCAGTGCCATAGCTGCTGCCAGTGCCATAGCTGGTGCAGTGCCATAGCTGCTGCCAGTGCCATAGCTGGTGCAGTGCCATAGCTGCTGCCAGTGCCATAGCTGCTGCAGTGCCATACTGCACCATACACCTGTGCTGCTATATTGCACATAGCAATGGCCAGGATCTGGGGCTGTGCTGCCACCTCTGGCACTGCATGGGTTACCTGAGTGTGCGATAGTGTGGTGACAGGCGGCATACAGGAGACAGCATGCAGCCCCTTATTGTCATCATGTATCCAACATTGTGGTGTCTGTTAGGTGCTGCTGCAATGGTTCTATCTGTCATCACATAGCATCTCTGACCTGGCCTCTATCTATCTATCTATCTATCTATCTATCTATCTATCTATCTATCTATCTATCTATCTATCTATCATCATCACATAGCATCTCTAAACTGGCCTCTACCCTCCTGCTGCCAGTACATTCTATCTATCTATCTATCTATCTATCTATCTATCTATCTATCTATCATCTATCTATCTATCTATCTATCTATCTATCTCAGTAGTGCACTGATTGTTCATTAATCCAAACCTGTCACAACAATAATCATTGTGTCCCGTATCACTAATTACACACAAGGTGGTTTCCGGCCCAATGCTTGTACAGTGTAAATGAAGATGTACTGTACCTGGTATCATCCAACATGATCATATTACCATCTGCTTTATCTGGATTTATATATATATAATGTCTAGTGTCGGTGTGACTCCAAAACACTGCCGTCTGTTAGCAGCAAGTGAAACTACATCTACTAGCTTTCAAAGCATTTGCTTCAAGCGGGCTTACTAGTATATATATATATATATATATATATATATATATATATATATATATATATATATATATATATAAAATTTCCCCTATACAGTACATTAGTTTGTGTCTGCTACAGTGTATAAGCTGAGTCGCTGGGACTGATAGTGCCAGGATTTCAGGATTTACTCGCTGTGTGACTGGATAGATGATGCCAGGTTTGCAGGATTCACCCTCTGTGGCTGGGACTGACACTGCCAGGATTGCAGGATTCACCCTCTGTGTGACTGGGACTGACGCTGCCAGAATTGCAGGATTCACCCTCTGTGTGACTGGGACTGACACTGCCAGGATTGCAGGATTCACCCTCTGTGTGACTGGGACTGACGGTGCCAGGTTTGCAGGATTCACCCTCTGTGTGACTGGGACTGACGCTGCCAGGATTGCAGGATTCACCATCTGTGTGACTGGGACTGACGCTGCCAGGATCGCAGGATTCACTCTCTGATTGTCTCATACAGCAGTCTGTAATACAGATGTTTCTATAGGTTGTGTCCTGTAAGGTGAATGCAGGACTATACACAGTATATCAGAATGCTGCAGGAATACTGCAAATGTTCCCACACCTGCCCACGAGCTGCCTGGTTTGCTGCTATACACCCTGGGATCTTTGGCTTTACAATGTTTTAAAGGCCTTGTTTTGCTTCTATTCCATTTAAAAAATAATCTGGTTTTACTGAAAAATACAATAACTAACGGCAATGTGTAACTTCTTAGTTAGAAGACTTGGTTCTACATAAATGTATTTATTAGTATGTACTGTAGTGGTAATGAAGGGACAGTTGGATGGAAGTGGGCATTGAGGACATATATTGCATGTCAGTGCGCGCATGCCATAAATAAATATAAAAAATAGAGATACAGTTATATACACATATGTGATACATTTATGTGGGTGCTGCTGATTAGCTCAGAGCAGTGCAGGGGACACCTTTCCGGAGAGCTCCGCCCACAGCCCTCTGACAACCAATGGGTTGCTATTGAGGCGTGAACGACCGTTGCTACCAACTTGCCGAATGCAATTGGTCCAGTGGTTTCAGAGTTAATCGCAATCAGACAAACAAAAAACAGACAATATATATATATATATATATGGTACTGCTTTCCTAGCACGGCGCCCACGATCTAGGTTGTATGTGTGGGGCTGATATCTCAAACATCTCATGCATCTTATGTGTTTGTGCGGCATAAGATGCATGAGATGATGCAATCGACGAGATTTTTACATTCCAATCAATGGAGTTGATTATATATAGTGTGGCGAGCCCGAGAGGGGTGGCGGTACGCGTCCTCCGACCTTTTCATACCCCCACTATCCACGTCGGCATGGAGTTGATTATATATAGTGTGGCGAGCGCAGCGAGCCTCCGAGCCCGAAGCGTGGCGAGGGGACGCGGAATACATGTAAAGTAGTCCGCGTCCCCTCGCTTCAGGCTCAGTGGCTCGCCACACTATATAAAATCAAATCAAAGGTCGGAGGACGTGTACCGCCGCCTCTCACAGGCTCGCTGCGCTCGCCGCGCTTCGGGTTGGCGTTGATAGTGCTGGTGGCGTTAACGATGGTTATTGGGGGCTCACGATATTTTATCTCATGGATCTTATGGATCCATCGGGTTGATTGTATGCCTTAAGTACCTTAAACTTAAGGCATACAATCAATGAGACGGGCGCCGTGCTAGGAAAGCAGTACCATATATATATATATATATATATATATATATATATATATATATATATGGTAATGGCTGAATGTACACACAGGTATTTAGTGAACCACTGGCCTGTAGTTTGATCACCAAATTGTCAGGATGGCCCAAAACAGCATCGATTGTGGTTCTAGCCAGAACATTCCCACCACTGGCTTTCCACTGGCCACCTACCAAGTGATGGCCCAGCTACCCAGCATTGGTCGCACTGTTCCCGGTATCAGATAGTCCATTGAAGGGGCGGTGCACCGATAATGATGAAAGCAATCAAACCACTTGCACAGATTGTGAATTTATTGTATTATTATTATTTTTATGACATTCATTTTCTGTCTTAATCGTATATTACTAGTTATAAATTACCTGTCAACATGCCGGCTACACCAGTCCCTACCTCCTCCTACCTCCATACTCTGCAAATTTAAATCAGATCAGTCATTTGATCCCTCAAGCAGCCTCTAGTGGCCGGTGGCGGTACTTCACCTCATAGAGGTGAGGAGTCATTAGCATTTTGTAGCTATGTATTAGGTTTCCTGGTTGTAACTAAGAATCTGTTGGATATTGTAAAGCCTGGATTTCTCCGGTGACACATGGGGCTGATTCAAAGATGTGCGCCTGCCGTACGCAGCGGCTGTGCAGGATTGTACATATGTCCCAGCCACTGGCCTTTATTTTGAGACCTCACGAGGCAACTGAAAGTGAGATGCCAGAGCGATGGTTACCGCGCAAAAGATCCCAGTAGTACATGGCCCTAAATTGGTCATGAAGCATTGCATTTCAGTCTTGTTCCCCGCCCATTACTGCCTGCTGCTGACTGCATAGTTCTGAGTATGTAAAGCTGATCGCTGATCAGTGCGTTGTGTGATATCCAACAGACAAAGGCGTAACTACCATAGGTGCAAGGGGTGTAGCTGCTATGGGGCCCAGAGCTGAAGGGGGCCCATCTTTCCTGTCTAAGTAATGTGTTTTACATTCACTAGCAGAAGGCATTCTTTCTATTTTCCTACTTTTGTGTTTTACATACATTTATCACCATTAGTTGCAAAATAGGGGGCCCTTACAAACTTTTGCTATGGGGCCCACGAATATCTAGTTACGCCCCTGCCGACAGATGTGTGAGAACGAACAGTCATCACAATCAGGGGCCATTGTAAAAGAGGTGGAGGCTTGTGCGCAGCCTCCACTTGGACCTCTCCCCCGCTCACCCTCGCAGCTACAGAGTAGCACTGTCCCAGACTAATAAGCATGTGCACAGCGTTGTGGAAAAGGCCGTCACTCCTTTGTTCTTGTGATTTCAGAGTCAGATTCCAGAGATAAATGTAATGGGTGTGTGGTGTGGTCTCCCCTCAAACAATAGAAAAAGGGGTGGTGGTGACCCTGACCACACAGAGTGGGTCTGGGTGCAGGTGCGCCTGGCTGGAGCTGTGTTTCCCTAGCTGCTGCTCTGGGACAGGATAGTTAGTCCTGTACTGAATGAACAAGAAAAGAAAGGGGTGTTGAGCTGCGCTTGGTATAACTTTGTAAAAAGTGAGGTAATGAAACCTGTAAAGTTGGGTGAAAAAAATGAGGGATTGGTTGATCTAGTACAAAAAGATTTAATGTCTAAATTACATATAGCCAGAATACATTGATAATTCTCTAAAATCACATAAAATTCATATCTCACCAACCAAACTGGGGAAAATGTATGGCCCGGAAAATCCCAAGAGTCCTGTGTAGGGCTGAGATGTAAATCGTCCTGTATGGAGCTGCAATGATATGCCCAATTGGAGCAGTAGGGAGGGAGGACCAGATGTAAGAATAAGGAGCGGCATAAGTTGACACGGATTGCCGACTCCCTCCGCTGGATGGACTGGAGCGGGATGGGTCCTCTACCTCTACCTTACTGTAGGAATTTGTAATCCAAATGGAACCAGTGGAGGTGGTATTACCGGACTGGGATCTGTCAGACAAAGCTGCCTGGAGCAGCGAAACCGGTCAGGACTCAGGTTTCTATCTCCTTCCAGAATACCAAACTGGTACCCCTAAAGAACCCGGAAGTGCTTATTTGTGCACACACTTACCACCCTTTGTCCAATTGGACCACCAAGTCCTAGCAGCAAGGTTGAGGTCGAGGACTGTATCCCGCTCTATTCCATCCAGCGGAGGGAGTCGGTTATTTGTGACATCCTGGGCCGCTCCTTATCAACATCTTCAAATCCTCCCCACCATCTGCTACATTGGAGACAACCATCACGCCTCACCAGGACCTGGGGGTCCCCTTGGGCCACGCACAGATCCCAGTCCGGTAATACCACCTCCACTGGTTCCATTTGGATTACAAATTCCTA